>NC_071668.1:941875-1255833 GCF_028554725.1 Zeugodacus cucurbitae
CGAAACGAACACTCGACAAAAGAGCTTGCTTAATTGAGAATTAAAAATATACAAACACCTACATACATACATACTATATATACAACGATATATTATACGGTTATGGGTATATAAGTGTGTGTGTGTGTGTTGATCTCGTTTGTAATGTGTCCTTTGCAATTGCAGCTCACCAATGGTGGGCATGCCAAAACACCGCCGTCCACCAGTCTCAGTCTCACCTACCAACTTAGCTCGCCACTCGTCTCTAGGTGGCCGTGGTTGCTTACGCCGCTTTTGACGGTTTAGTTAAGTAAGACGGCCAGCAGTTCAGCGAACGCAGCGAATGCGGCGAATATCATCATCAAGAGCTTTGTCATCTTCATTACCGATAATTGTGCGCAATTGCAAATTCACACTTTGCACGACGTTTTGGTTTATTTGCATGTGTCGCTGAGCAAACCAAACCAAAGCAAATCAATGGACACTCAAACACACACACACATACATATATGTGAACATAGAAGCTTAGCTGTGTGCGTGAGTGTGTTCATTTGTGGACATGGAGCACCCATCTCGCATGCAAAAGGCGACTATTTACGAGCATTACGATTACATACGAGTATTATTGTTGTTGTTGTTTTTTCTATTTTATTTTTTTATTGATTTGATTTTTGATTTTTTGTTTCGGGATTTCGCAATTAATTTTAATTTATTTTTTGTTGAAATGACATTAGCTGTTGTCAGCACCGCACCTTAGCTCCAGTCGAGGGGCACGAAGATCGCTTGGGGGTACAAAGCATCGGAATACTGTGGCGCCGGTTCATGTATTGTTGTAGACATTTTGTTTCAATTATTGAAATTAGAAAAGAAGCTTTGCCCAAACTTTTATGGGTATACCTATGTATAAGGGAGTATATAGAGTAGAGGGAGTAGAGATCGAGAGTATGCTCTTGAAGGAAGTCAAGCAAATAAATGTCGATTTTGTACTTTAACAGTCATGTTGACACTTACACAAGTCAAAGCTGAGATCCTCGATCCTCCTCTGTG
This sequence comes from Zeugodacus cucurbitae, assembly GCF_028554725.1. Classification (NCBI taxonomy): domain Eukaryota; kingdom Metazoa; phylum Arthropoda; class Insecta; order Diptera; family Tephritidae; genus Zeugodacus; species Zeugodacus cucurbitae. The sequence goes on from NC_071668.1 coordinate 942,902, forward strand.
GATAAACAGCTGGGAAGCCTAAAACACTAGTAAACACTAGTTGTTCTGTTGTATATAAATACGAGCATCACCTTCTTCAAATGGAGCTTTCTAATATTGCCAAATAATCCTTGGATCAGTCTGATAAATTTCAACTTATAGGAAACCAGCTTAAATTGCTTGCATGGAAAAGTGACACTCGGCTGACTAGTAGACTAGATTCTGTGATTCCCACTGACTGTAAAGTGGTTTCTAACTGCTCGATTTGGCTGCAGGGTTTGTGGATTGGCAGTTTTCTTGCAATTGGCTAAAATTGGTTCGCAATTGACCTACTTCTGGCGAAGTTTGCCACACGGCGGCAACGGCAGCGCACAAAACGAAGAGAAGAAAAACACGGTAGAATCGACGGCGCCTCCGTTGACAGTGGCAGTGGCACCAACAGCAGCAACAGCAACAACGGAATTAATCGCTGAAATGAAGCCAGCAAAATCGAGGATAGCAGATTCGCGTAAGCGGCTTGCTAAAAGTCAGTTTGGTTAAGTGTACGACTGTTGTTGTTGTTGTTGATGATATTATTACTGCTTGCAATTGTTGCTTAACATGTTCATACAAATCTACATGCATCACACACGCACTTATAGACACTTATAAATATGTTTTTTTTATTGTTTTTGTTCCCCACTTTAACGCTGCATTTCCTTCTTTTTGAACCACTTTCAGTTTGGAGCAGTCAGTCCCCACACTCATCCACCAGTATATATTGGACAAACTCGTCATCAACATACAAAAATGCCAGGCGCTGCATTTGCTCGGTCCACTCGGTCCGGTCCGCTCATGGGTCCACTCTTCAGAATACCAGCTTATAAAATTTCTGATTTTTTCACCATTTCGTTTTTCATTTTTGTTTGTTTGTTGTAATATTAAACTCTTTAATAACTTTTCGAGATTGTTTATTTTTATAATTGCCGTTGCAGCTGGTGCTGCTGTTGTTGGCCGTGTTGTTGTCGGTGTTGATGTTGCTGTTTTTGCATGTTGCACATTGCATGCTGTGCGGTGTGCTCATTCGCCAACAGGTTCCCCATTTTTCCAACGCAGTCGCCTTCGTCACCCCTCGCTTCGCACTCCTCACTCATCGGCAATTTAGTAAGCGGCGTTGTGGGGCAGCAGACGGGCGAGCGGTACGAAGGGATGCTCAATTCAGCTGAAAAACGAGTATTTTTACGTGCCTTTCCTTGCACTTTCTTGTTTGTTTACTTTACGTTTTGATGCACCTTTTTCGACGCTGCCACAAGCAAGTACATATATACATATAGATATATACATATGCATGTACATATACAAGTATGTAGGATTATAATATATGCTCACATGTGGCTTTATATACAATAATACAGTTATGTATGTATGTATTCTATGTTATATTTAGTTCAAATTAATCAGCCCGTTGAGGGTTTTGGTCGCTAACAGCTCGTTGCAGTTTGGTCTCAGTCTCAGATGAGTACATATGTCGCTTGCGTCCTTTCGGTACAGCAAAGGTTGCACCAAAATTTACATGCATATTCGTCTTTGTTTTGCCGAAAGGGTGGAAGACTCGGTCTACGATTTTGTCAAAGCAACAACAACAAATGCAAAATGTGTGCCAATTTCGCTGAAATGCGGAATGTTAAGCAGGGTTTCAAGTTTCTGTTGCACCCCTCACCTTCTTCTGCTGCTGCTGCGCTTGGGTTACGGGCACATACTCGTACAAAAAACATATTCATATTGTATGGTATACATACATATCTAAGGCAGATCGCAATGCGTTCCAATTTTATACCGGCAATCCGGCGCAGACTGCATCTGCTTTAGACGTTGCTGCCGCCGATTCCGTTGAATGAAATATGCACTCATTTGTGTGGGTTTGTTATTATATTATTTATACTTGTACATATGTATATAATATATATACTATAGATGCATATGTGTATGTGTGTGCTTATGCAGTTGCTTGTAAGTTAACCCAAATTTTCGGCAAGATTATGGAGAAAGCAGAATACGGCAAAGAGAACGAGCAGCCTCCACAGCATACGTTTAAATATAAACACAAATATAACAACAACAACAACAATTTTCGGACGTTTTCGAAGTTTGTTTGTTACCAAAATATTGTGAGCGTTGGGTATGTAGTAATAAATAAAGATTTTGGTAGAAAGAGCTTAAGTAACTTTTCATGTGCAGTTGTATAGTATATATATTTATAAATTTATGTATGTACCGACGTCTTTTTAAATGAAACGCATTTTAAGCTAACAATTAACTCTAAAGAAATGCAAGTAAGCGTTCATGCAGTTGTTGCGAATTCCAAAAGCCTAAACCTCTTAAAACTAATACGAAACAAGAAAAAACGTTAACTTCGGCTATACCGAAGCTAATATACCCTTCACAGGTGCATTTCTTTTAGTAACTATGTGTTTAAGCAAATCTAAAGACGTAAGAAAAAGTAAGTAAAAAAAATAAAACATTTTACTAATTCTTTTTAGCCGGGTTGTTTGCTAGAAACATTAAGGTTATATAGTTAACCGATCTGAACAATTTCTTCGGAGACTATATTATTACCTTAAGCAGTAATCTATGTCAAATTTCGTCAAGACACCACGTCAAATGCGAAAATTTTCCATACAAGCCCTTGATTCCGATCGTTCGGTTTGTATGGCAGCTATATGCTATAGTTAACCGATCTGAACAATTTTTTCGGAGATTAAATTATTTCTATGAACAATAACTCACACCAAATTTCGTGAAGATATGTAGTAAAATGCGGAAGTTTTCCATACAAGCCCTTGATTCCGATCGTTCAGTTTGTATGGCAGCTATATGATATAGTGGTCCGATATCGGCAGTTCCGAAAAATGAGCAGCTTCTTGAAGAGAAAATAGCATCTGCAAAATTTCAAAACGAAATCATCGTCTCTTCATTTTGACCGCCAATGCAAATAGTGTAAATGGCATTCAAACAACAGCTAAGACTACTCGACTCTCTCTGCGGTTTTATATGTCTGTATTGCGACGGGCAATTACTTTGTCCCGCATTGTGGCAGCAATTAAGGCCCAACCCAAGTGCATCACAATTTCCGCAAGTAATTCGCCTCATTCAGCAAAATTATTCACATTTCTACACACAACCACACACACACACACATGTAAGCGCTGTGCAGCCTCTGCAGGTAAATCGGCAATTCCTCGACCAACCAACCGACGGCAGTAAAAGACGCAAAAGCAGATGGAGGCATGTATGTCTTTATGTATGTGTGTGTGTGGAGGAATAAAACTGCAAATTGCCAATTCGCAAACGTGTATCGGTAACAGCAAAACAGCAAATAAAGCCGCATCTTACACGCGACCGACCATCATCTGTACGTATGTATGTATGTATTGCCATTAAGACACTAATAAAAATGCATGTGCATGTGTGTGTGTATGCTCAAGCAGGTATTATACAAGTGGAAGCAATATCAGCTGCACGCAAACAGGAAATAAGTATGCACATACGATACATACATACATACTTGCAACCGTAGCTAAAGGCATATACATACATATGTATGTATGTGCGAGTATGTCAATATGTACATATGCATATGTATGATGGTGATAAAAAAATTAATGTGAATTGTTGTTACCAACCTTGTGTTGTTGCCCAAAATGACTTTGCTCATTGTGGCTGTTGTTGTCGTCGTCGTTGTTGTTGTCAATGACGGCAAATCCTCGTCGGAGTTGAGACTTGAATTGTGACCGGCAAAAGGTGATTCGGCGACTGCGGTCGTCGTGTCGTAACTGCCGCGATCGGAAGTGGCGGCGATTGTTGTTGTGGTCGAAGCGGATGGCAGATCGTCGGTGGCAGCACCTTCCTCAGCCGCGGGCAAGTGAAGTTGCAGTTGCAATTGGAGACGTTGGTCGGCGATTGTATGCTCCAATTGTTGCTGTGACTCGGGATGCAACTGCTGTTGTTGTTGTTGTTGTTGTAATGGTAACAACGGCGTTACCTCGTGTGTTGCGAAATCGTTTGCTTGATTTGCTGTTGCGGTTGCGTCTATGCATGCGATCGCCACCTTGCCACCACCGCAACTCGTGTCCGTACCACAGCCACTGACCGAGCCACAGCCAGTGCCAGTGTTGGCTGTTCCTGCAATTAGCGGCTTTGCAATTATCTTTGCGAAATTTCTCTTCATTAATGGCTTCTTCTCTTCCTCCAGCTGAATGATCACCGATGTCGCCGCGTGGCTTCCTGTTGCAGGCGCGTTTGCCGTTGTTGTTGTTTTTGTCGCGGCCGCCGTTGCCGTGCCGAAACTGTTCAGCAAGTGTTCGCGTTGCCGCTTTCCCGTCTGATTCGCAGTCAGCTTGTTTGTCCTGCTGCAGCCGTTTTCGACGCCGCAGCCGCTTTGACTCTTCTGTTGGCTTTCTCTGCTTCTGGTTCTCATTTGCTGCTGCTGCTGCTGCTGCGGTTGCTGTTGTTGCAATTGTTTGCTGTATTGTGTGTTATTTAGCTTCACTTCCTTTGCGACTTCATCCGTTTTCGCGTCCACAAGAATGCTAGCATCAGCTGCTCCGAAGATGATTGAAACGCTTTTGGGGTCTTTTGCTGACAATTTCGTTGTTGTTGCATCAACTGTATTCACAGTGGGCAATATTTCAGTCGCTGCTGCAATGTCGGTCGTTAATGCTGTTGTTGTTGTTGTATTTATAATAGCGGCCGGATCCTGGCGCGTTAATTGTTGTTGTTGTTGCGTTGTGGATTGCTGTTGCTGTGCGGTCGGTGACGCGCCGCTTTCTGGGATGATTGTTGCAAATATTTGTTCGCCGAATATAAAAAGATCTTTGGAAATAATCATTATCACCTGCTTTGTTGTTGGTGTTGTTACGTCTTTACAATTGTTGTTGTTGTTGTGGCACAAATTGATTTATACTTTTAAGCACGGAAAAATTCATTATGGCTCCAAGTTGCGGATTGCACCTTCAATTTACATAGGTAACTAACGGTCGTTGAGTGCATATGTATGTATTATTATATGGCGAACTGTGTGATTTCATTAATTTAATGTAGAGAGATAAATTCATATAAAACTATTTTATTTTAGAATCGTTTTCTACATGTCTAATGAATGTATGTATGTATGTATTTCGAAATAAATATATTTGTATGTATGTATGCTTTACTATATACTTTCTTCCCGACTGAGAAAGCACAAAGCGTTGACATTATTAGCCTAAATAATTTATTTTAGATAAGTCTTCTAATCGCTCTTTTCTGCTGATAATGGTTTCTGGAAAACGAGCACTTAGTATGCCCTTATGTGCATATACATATGTATATGTATATAGGTATGTATTGAAGTATGTATTTCAACATAATACGAATTTCCTCATTTCACACGGCTTATCAAAGCAACAGAAAGTTTCGATTTTTAAACAATTTGCCTTCCTTTTATAAAAACCTATTCTGAACTGAACTAAAGTATATATGTATAGACAATACATACTGACTGTAGGCATACATATGTACCTTCAGTATATTTTTTGGAACTTTTTTTATTTAGACTCTTTTGTGTATATTGGAATACGGAAGGGTTTAATATTTATTGAATTCTGATACAACATCATATACATACAATTTACCTACATACATAATATATAAGTATAGCCATGTATATAATCGCATTGGGCTATGAAAACACGTTAAACACACCGTTAATTTATTTGTTGCAGGAATCTCACACATACCTCACTCTTCACAGCTGACACATTTTTGTCACATACACTCACTTATATATACAACATATATACAAATGTATTTATATATAATATGTAAATATTATTCACCTTTTTTTCTCTAATATATTTCACTAAACATTTTTAATTTTCATTTTTCATTTATTTATCTGCATTTTCATATCATTTACACTTTCTTCAAATGCATTTTCAAGTTTTTTTATCTAATTTGGATTTTTTCTTCTTTGTTTCTTACACTCATTCGCTCACAATTATTTCATTATTTCCACATCGAATTCTTTTTTCATATCTTTGTATTTACTTATGTGTATCGCCTTGTAATCTTTTTGTATCAACAATGGGGAACAAGGAAAATGTGTGTTGGAGCAAAATAAACAAAGTTGAAAACAAGCAACAAAGAGAATAGAAATATTCCACCGGAAAAATCAAGTGAGACGCAACGATTTCCCGATCGCTGTACGTACGTCTGTTTGTATGTATGCACTTAGGTATTTTTAGTTATTTTTATTTTTATTTTTATTTGTATTTTTATTGCTTTCGTTCAATCTGCGTTTATGCTGCTTTTGATTCCGATTCCGTTTTGATTCTGATCGATATTTGTTGTTATTTGAATATTCGTTTGCAAGCGTTGATATTGTTATTATTGTTATTGTACTACTAGGTACTTGTTGTGGTGCGATTGGCTTGAACGCGTCGTGCCATCGAGCTGATCGTGATCTCAACTGATCTGGTCTTTCGTCGTCAAAGACCACGGAACGTCTGTATGCGGTGAATTTAAATCAAGCCCTGGCACATCGGCCAACCAGCCAGCCAGCCATAGCCATGGGCACTGCCTGACTCTCTGCACAACGCCCCCTCCCCTGCCCGCGCTGTCGATCGATGCGCATTGGAGCCCAGCAGTGCCGCTCTTACAGGGGACACTTGCGCGCTCTTAGAGCTAACATTTACAGGCGACTCTCGTGTACACCAACACAGTGACATGCTGCTGTTGTTGTTGTTGGAGCGCTTTTCGAAAATATCTCCCGCGTTTTTATCGTTTTTACTTGATGTCGAGCACACACGCACAGACATATATACATATACTAGTAAATATATATGTATGAATGTATGTCTAGTTATGTACTAGCCTTCTGGATACAGGTGTATGTACGAGGATGCGCACGAAAATATGTATGTATCCAACAAAACCACATCCCATTATGTACATATGTATGTATGTATGTTAATACAAGATTTTGGAACTCAATGCATAGGAGCGCTATGCGTTAGATGCACAAATAATGTATATATGTTTAAGAAGAAATTCTTATTTATTTATGTATATACACACTTACATACGTACTCGTACATATGTATTTATGAGGCTCGCAGCGCTGCTTTACTATTTGCCGGTCAAACATACAAGCATACATATGAACACTCACACACTCATCCAAATTGCATTCAGACCGACTGCACGCTCTTAAGACTGCATTTAAGCAACGCTCTCCGATTCACAAATCTGGCTTGAGCTGCGCAGTGTGAGCGCTGGAATCTTACTGGAAATACTGAAAATATTTTTTGTTTCGAATTTTGGCGATCGAACCAACTCGCTTTTAAGAGAGTGTAGAAGAGAGTAGTGAACTAATGTTGCGAAGAGAGCGCGACAGTCAAGTGATTAAGAGCACTTCACGCCTCGCTTCACTTCCTATTTGAGCTGCTGTTAAGTTGCTGCTGCCAGTTTCGCTATTTCCTGATGCTTGCAAATCTGCTTTTGGCAAAGGGGTGCGAAAACTTGCAAGGAAAAGGTAACAATGGAAGCTTCCATTCATTAGAAATGTATTTGTGTGTGTTACATATGTACATACATATGTATATTTCGCTATGCGGAGTTAGCATTTGAAAATATTTGCCTGAATGAAGCGGGGAAGCCAAGTACCTCGCATAAGGGTTGGCACTTGAAGCCTTGACAGCGCGAAAGCTTTCGCACGTGTTGAATAACCGGTTGTCAGCAATTGTGATGTAAATTTGGCAAACCAGAAATTAAAAAAAAAATATGTTTATGTTGGATGTACATATGTACATATACAGGTATATATGTAGATCAGTTGCGTATGAGAACTTCGAAATTGAATTAAAATGCACATAAAGTGAAAAACAATTTTTGTTAAAAAAGTAAATGAATATTTTTTATACTCTCGCAACAAAGTTGCTCAAGAGAGTATTATAGTTTTGTTCACATAACGGTTGTTTGTAACACCCAAAACTAAACGAGTTAGATATAGGGTTATATATACCAAAGTGATCGGGGTGAAGAGTGGAGTTCAAATCCTGATGTCAGTCTGCCCGTCCGTCCGTCTGTGCAAGCTGTAACTTGGGTAAAAATTAAGATATCTTGATAAAACTTGGCACACTTCTTTCTTGGCACCATAGGAAGGTTGCTTTCGAATCGGACCACCGCCACGCCCACAAAATGAAAACCAAAAACACATAGAGTGCCAGAACTAAGCCTTAAATAAAGCTATGGAAATAAAATTTGGTACAAAGGATCGCACTATGAAGGGGCCACATATGTGTCCCCGCCCCCTACTAAGTTTTTTGTACATATCTAGTAAACTACTTAAGCTATATGAATCAAACTAGAATCGTTTCTTTTAGTTACTACCTTATATAGTCCAAAAATGGAGGCACGCCCACCTTCCATACAAAAGTTATGTTGGAAACTACTAAAAATGCTTTAATTCAGTAAGAGAAAACACCAGAAACCTTAAATTTCATTATAAAGAAGGTACAGAAGGGCTTCACCCAAATTGGTATACAAAATTTTAAGTGGTTGTGTCTCCGCCCACTTTTGGGTCAGAAACCATATCTCCGAAACTACTCGACCAATATCAATGAAATTTGGTTTGTAATATTTTCCTTGCTCCCAATGATATGTTGTGAAAATAGGCCAAATCGCTTCACAACCACGCCTACTTCCTATATACCAGAACTTTGAAGTCGATCTGAATCGTTTACTTGACAATATATAAAGTAAGTACTAGTGAAGATATCGGTGCAGAACTTTGCACAAATACTATGTTTATAGTGTATCAGTCCCATTCTAAAAATCGATGAAATCGGACCTTAAGTTTTCAAGACCCCATATATCGAACATGAGGACCTCGGTGCTTCTAACCTAATATTAGGGTTTTCAACTTTCAATGGACTTTATACCATATTTATGACGAATATGTGGGTCAAATCGTGTGTTATATTAATAAAATTAAATAAATAAATTGCGAGAGTATAAAATGTTCGGTCCCAACCGAACTTAGCTCTTCTTTACTTGTTCTATATTAATAATGTATATTATTTTCCAATGGTTTGACAGTCAGTTATGTTTGACAATTTAACAAATTATTTTCATTTCCGGTGCTGAACAAAGCGTGTGAACTTCGAACTCTGACTATTTGCTTCGTTTTTGTTTGCCAAACATGCAGGCGAAATCTGCAGCTCTTCATATTTGCTTGTTTGCACTCAGAAGTCATACACTCTCAAGCCAATCGAAGCTGGTTGGCTTTGGGAAAAACGCCACAAATATTCACTGCATTTCACAGAACAGAACAGAACTCGAGTCCCACGCTTTCACTTCACACTTAATTGAAACACTTCTGTTTCTATATACTCTCGTTTGCAATGTCGCACTTCGACTAATTGTCGCGTTAAAAAGTCTGTATGTGAGTACAAATGTCTTACTTTTATCTTTATTTGAGCAAACTAGATAGTTTTTACGCACCTTAATTTCACAATGCACAGCTATCTAACCACATTTATGGGAGACGAACTAATTCACTAATACGTCGTTCTGCGTTCTGATCCCTTAAAATAGTGTCGGAGCTTATATACGGGATTTTCGCTCGAGATATGCATGCAAATTTCTGTTTTCGCGATTTTAATTGAAGATAACACTGATAGTTCTCAAGTGTGAATGTGCATAATTATATTCATGTGTGAGTGTCTCGATAGGTGCTTCACGAGACTTGCTACTCTCATTTAACGACAATTTTATCTACTGTTGCATAGGAATCTTTGAAGAATTCACATTTGGCTTTCTTCTACGCGATATGTACTTATGTCTCAATTGTAACAATTGATTACACCTGACCATACCATATTCAAGTATGGTATTCTATTATCCCTTTGAGTAAACATTAAAATGCTATTGTGACGTCATGAAGCAAATTAGCTGAGCGTTCTCTCCTTCAATATGTTGAATACGAAAGAAGAGTAAAATGTAGTCAATCATTCAACGAGCTGGTGTTAAACCATATTGGATGATAAATGATCTGTTATCAAGAAAGGTGGCTTCTTGGAACGGTAGTCAAAAATCAAGGAAGTGAGAAGCAAAAAACAATAATTATAAAAGGAACATTGGGTGTAGTACAGATTAGCGCAGTTTTAAGATGTCGCTCTACTGCTGGGAATGCTGTAACGTCCGCAGGGATGGCTCATGAACTGGACCATACATTTTAAATCGGCAATCTTTAAAGTTGGGTTTAGCCAATAAAAACTAATGACATCCAATGTATTACCAAAACTCTCACGAACTCACGAACCAATTCTCTTCTGCTCGAAAGTTTAGAGTGTTCACCTTCATTTGCGAGGTGTCGTTGTTGATTTGTGACGCATGCTCACACTTTTCAAATAAAAACAGACAACAAGCAAAGAGGCGCCAAAGCCAGTGTAACAATGGATTCTATTGCTGCAAATTGAAATTGAAATGCGAAAAATGCAAATCCAAATGCAAATTTCGTTAGATGCTCTGCTTTTCGCTTAAATCACCGGAGTCGCGCATATTATTGTTTTTCTTTTTTTCTCGCTCAGATCAACAAAGCGGGCGCCGACTGATGCGACGAATGCGGAATAAATTTTCTTGGACACCGTATAGTCGGTGTCAATGACTTCGGGCGATTAAAAGCCAATTAATGCGTATTTGCTTGAAGATCAGAGGAGCGGGGCGAGTTGAGTTGGACGTCTCTACGACAAATCTGTCGTAAGCACAAAAACATTGATTTTCTGATAAGAAAAATATGGATGGGGGAAGGAGATCCGCACACTGAAAGAACAAGTCCATCAATACAATGAGCCCACTGCTACCCAACAATTGGGGTATGACTGGTCCGACAATTCCATCACATGCTTACAAAAAGAGACATCTTACATGGTTCACTATTCCTCGTATATAGTTGAACTTTTTGTCGATTCGAGTGACTGGTGCTTACACCGAACACATCATATATATTATAGTTGTAGATCTCTATTTGTTTGTGCTAATCCGATGGATACTTCTGGATCTCGAGCTGCGCGCCACCAAATGCACTAGTAACGATGATTTTCTAATGCTATTTATGGACCTTTGTTGTTGCTGTCTATCTTTCTTTGGTGGAAAACGAAAGCAAAAAACGAAAGAGAATGAAGCAATTCCATACGAATATACGCACGCATGTAAGTATGTGTGTTTGTGTGTTTATACAACTCATAAATTTTATGAGCACACACTATAAAATTCACTCTTATCAATGCGTCTAATTCTCCTCGGCTACGCAGCAAATGTGCGTGAGAGTGTGTGCGTGTGTGTGTGTGTGTGACATTGTAAAATAATTTTATGAACGCAAATCTTGTGCGCCGAACGCCTACACGCGCACGCACACATACACAAACAAACCCACGCACTCAGTAACTCTCCCGCCGCTGGCAACCACTCCACAGCTGTCGCGCTCTTCAGCTGCGTGTAGCTTGGTGAGGGGTGCGTGCGTGAGCGCGCCGGCTGTAGGGGTCTAGTACCGTTCGACGGACTGACACGTTGCGTATACGCAGAAAGCGCCGTCGAGCCACAATCAAAACGCTCTGCACAAATATATATATATAAAAAATATATATATATGTATGTATGTATAAATGTGTGCGTATACTTTTTATAGCGTTGCGTGCACATATGCTTTTGTCAATAGCCATTTACTTATTATTTCGCTTGAATCGCTCAAATTCCTATTTGCTTTCGGCATTTGGCGGTTTTTTTGTATTTAGTTTTAGTTTTTTGCAACATTCTGATAAGATTCGCTGCTGCTTGAAAGCGACGCAAGCTGAAAGCTGTTTTGATGACCGACCGGTGTTGTTCCATTGCTGCTAAATTCGTACACCCATACAAACATGCATATCTACGCACCTTCATATGTATATGTATATACATATATGTATGTACTATCCATCTCCACGTGTGTGTGTATGTGCGATTGTGCGTGGATTCGCAGTTGTCGCACTTGTTGAACTTGAAATTTCGTAGCCATGCGTATTCAGCAATTATTTGTTGTTGTTGCATGAACTGATATGCGAATTATTGCCACTCTGATTGTGTGCGTGCAAAAGCAGTCGCTAAATTCACCGATCTTACGCTTTTTACGCATTTTGTGTACCGTTATGCCCAGGAAATTAAGAAGTCATTAGTAAATACGAGTAAATACATATGTATATATGGCTATTGTACATAAGTCTACCTACATATATATATATATATATATAGCTTATCAAGATATTTTGCGAAACTTTTGTGAATTCGCTGTTTTTGTTCCTTATATATATATATATTCCTTGTTTATATATATATATAAAATATAAATATATATAAAATATAAAGTTCTGTTCTATATATATATATATATATATATATATATATATAACTTTATATTTTAATCTGTAGTATATATTTCTTCTATATAAAGGTACATAATGCATGTATGTATATATGGGGTCAATGATCGCTATGTACTGATATGTATGATATCTATGTATTACAGTTTGTAGAAGTTGATCATTATCGCTCATAGTTTCTGCAACTCACATTCGCTTATCAGACGAAATCGTGCAGTGAACTCAAAGGAACAAAAACAGCGAATTCACAAAAGTTTCGCAAAATATCTTGATAAGCTAGGCATTTACATACATACATATATATATATATATATATATTTATACTTACTTGTTTGTCAGTTTGCAGATGTAGCTAAATACATACATGTATACCTGTATATGTATATAATATAAAAAATAATTACATATTCTGCGCGTAAAGTAAATAAATCAAATTTGTTTGCCATTATAAGACGATATATATATGGACATACTGCACTGAATTTCATATTTTTGATTTTAATTTGCTTTGCTCCATTCATAGGATCCTACGCCGTTTGTCAATCACATCTCATAGGAGATGAAGCTCGGCCAAACAACTCAGCGTATTGAGCTTTTTCACCACTCACATTGTCACTGCACAAAACTAGCGAAATATGTAGCATACATTTAGGCTGTGTCACAAACTAAGGAAACATGTTGAACGCTAAACGTTTACAAATGATAAACGAGTAAAAATTATTGAAAAAAAAAACTAGTAAAGTTGTTATTTGTATAATTAAAGATTTTCAGCATATTTTTTATTGAATTTTCCACGATTGAATTCCATTGACATTATTTTTGTATAAATTTGAATTTGTTCAAACATTTTTATTATTTCTACTCAAGTTGCCATTGCATATTGCACAATTATTGCTGTTGGCTAACTCGCTTACATTTACTTACATACAGTAACATAAGTAACGGTTTTAGCAATGCGGCGTTCACGCCTAACCACTACTATCCACTAAAGTTGTAACTTTCAAATCTATAATTATAGTACTTCGCCAGCCTTAAACTGGATTAATGTGACTCGCATTAGAAGCGCCGTTCTAAGCCCTTGTGTGGCTGGATTATAACTTACATATGTAGTTGTATGCTATGTACTAGCGATTTTCACATTTATGAGATACTTTCTGTTTGCGAACAATACTATATATTTGAGGTTGTCCTCTACCGTTAACAATTATGCAGTTTACTTAGCACTTAGCACTGTTATAAATATTTTCTGCTAGCCTCCTAAATCTTACTTGACTTGTCTTTTTCATTCGCATGCATCATAATCATTATTATTATTTAATGGAACTTGAAAATATTCATTACAAAAATATATATACTTAAAACATTACAAATATAAATATATACTAACACTTATGACGAGCCAGTAAAATATATAATTCGGTCTTGAACAGATCTCAATTGAGCACACACACACAAATATGTATGTATGTATGTTTAGCGCTTTTCCTTCATTTGCTTTGCCTTTTCTTTTTCGCAATGGAAATCTTTCGCTGTGTGTGCTGGATGGCTTGGCTTCATTGTCGCTTAATGAGCGATGAGCATTCAAAAGCTTCGAAACCAAAGCTCAAATAAACTTTGCTCTCACAACAACAATAAAACCATGCCCGTTTAGAGACCATTTGACGCTGCGGAAATTATTACTACAATATTCTGGTTTAACAATAAATCGGCTTACAACGCTTAGCAGATAACCTCAATAATACCTTAGGTTTACACTACAGTACAATAATAAAAATACAATGGTACATTTTGGAGTATATATATATATGTACACACATACATAATCTTCATAATCTTCTATATTCAATTCGTAAATTGATTTGTTTTTAACTAAAGCCTAAGCAACAAATCGCACTTTATCTTCATACTAAAATTATAAACTATTTGCAATTAAACTAAAATTGAAAAATTAGCAGGAAAAATCAAAACAAACCGTTGGAAATAAGCAACAAAATCAATTAAATTTATATACTAACGGGAATCTAGTGGATGTTGAGAGACAACTGTTTGTGACTGAGCTTTCGAAAGCGTTTGCGGACTTTCATCTCTCGCATTTCCCAAGCGGTTTTCAGTTTGTCCGTTTTGATTTTTGCAACAACCGAGCCGAAAACCGGTCATTTAGGAGAATTTATGCTAGAAGAGTACGAGTACGCTTTGATTCACTTTCATTGTTAACTCTGAGCGTAAGCTACCGTAATTTTTTTGTCTCTTTGTGCTGATTGCAAAATTTTGTTAGAAAGGTTTTAGCGAAATATGAGAGCGGCCAATGTCCGTTCAGTCTGAAATGATACGTAAAAACCGATAATTTTGTTTTAAGTCAATTGGTCAGAGTAAAATAAAAGAGTATTAAGGGTAAAGTTATTAAAATTAATTAATACAAAAAAAAAAAAAGATTTTACAACAAAAACATAGAGGAATCTGTTACAGTTATTGGTGGCTCAAAATGGCTCAGCGCGAATTGTTCCATAGCTTTTGAGTGTGTTAAAACATTTTCTAATTGAAAATATTTTTTTTTTCCTTTTTAGTCATTAGTAAGTTCAACTAAACGGGGAACCTCAGTGTGTATTACGAACTTAGGTTAAGTATAAACGATTGTAACTAACACATATACATGTAAATATATCAGTGCCTTTTTGGGTTTCTCATTAGTCAATTTGCTACATTTCATTTATGTGGTATAAAGCGTTTTAATGCTTAATATACTTGTATATTGAAAGCTTACAAATTATTTACGGGGTTATGGCGCTATATATATATATGCGTGTGTATGTTTCATAATGTGTGGATAACTGTTATAAAAATTAGTTGTTTATTGACGTGAAACTCCTTCATGCAGTTGAGTGTGTGAGTTTAGAACTAGAGCTCCTCATGGATCTTTTCGATCTGTTGTGTTAGTTTGTCATTCTTGTAAATAAATTCGCACACGGCGCTCACCTTTTTCAGCAATTCAATGGCAGTTTGCAACACTTTGTGCCACTTCTTCAGCTCTGCCTCGTGCAAGATCTCCTGCTGACGCAACAACTCCACCCACTCTTCGTTCGAGTTCGGCAATTCCCTGCAAGAAGAAGAGCGGAAATGATGTGAAACCATATCACCTGGATGGCGAAAGACTCACCGCAAAGCAGCCAAATTTGGTAAGCGCGCTCTATTGCTCACATCTTCGTCGATGCGCTCTTCCAAAGTCCACAGCTTAAGTAGGAGTATGACATTTAGAACGATTAAGAAACACAATAGGCCAATCACGAACACCGACAGCCACTTGTGCTTGTTTTGCGGTTCCGGGTCGACGGCGGACTGCTGTGCGGTGACGAGCGGTAGCCGCGGCACATTGCGCCGACTGGTGGCCACGGCCACTTCAACTGCTTCGCTTTTAGTTTGAGCTTCGGGCACTTCTTCCGCGGGGCGAGCTTGGGCCGCAGTACCTTCATTGAGAAAAAAGTGGATAAAAATAAAGAAAGGAAATGATGAGGAACTGATAGAGGATATTATCAACATGCGCATGTGAATTTTGATACAGGCACAGTATGGGCAAGTGTATGTAATGTGGGTATGTTTAAAAGAAAATAAACGTTTGTAGGCAGCAATAAAAATTATACAACGCAGGTCAGCCAGAGCTCCAGAAGTCCTACTTTTTTTTTCAAAATGTTCCAAAGCGAAACTGCAAGCGGAATTGCACTGGTCAATATTTTCACAAAATAAAAACAACAGAATTTTTGAACCACGATAAATCCATAGTGTAATATTCGTTGGCTTGGACTACATAGTTGCTGAGTCCACTTTTTCAAAATATTGCTTTTTGATAGAAGAGAGCAGCAAGATCAAAAATCTATTTTTTTTCAAGGTAAACATTTTTCTTCTCTCTCAACACCGCTGTTCCAGCGATTTCCTCTACGTTACAATTTGAAAAGTGGTCTTGGCAGCTTCAAGCCCAAAGCCAACGATTTATAAGTTTGTGTATTAACGGTGGAGGAGGTAAAGAAGCCGAATTGACATTAACGCTACTTCATGCGGGGGGAGTTCATGTTTGGGATAATCTACCGGAGGCTCTGCAATTATACCTTCATTGCTATTGAAATTCACATGTTCCTTATGCACTTCTAAGACTTTGTGAATTGAGTTCTGTAGTTGTTGGCTGTTAATTTTGTATTTATGATTTTCGAACCAAGGATATTGACGAAGCGCTTGGTGATGATTGTGATGGTGGCCACAATGCTGCTGATGTTGATGAACGGCATCAACATCCTCAACACTGTCAATGCAATGGAGGTGGTTGTGTTGATGATGTGGGCTGTTGCTTTCTCGATTGTAACTGTTAGTGACGCTGATGTTGTTCGCAACACTAGAGGGGGACTTTTTGGTGAACGTGAGTTTGGCAGATGGAATGGAAGCAATAGAAGTAGAAGCAGTAGCGGTGATAGTGGTAGTGGTGGCAGTGGCAATGGCAGTAACAAAAAAGGTGGTGGTGGTGGCATCGATTGTCGAATCAGCGGTTGTATTATACGAATATTGGTCAATTTTGTCGTGAACAGTGACATTAGCAGTGGTGATTATTAGTTTGTGGTGCTTACCGCGACGTGGACGTCGTCCCTTGGCCTTGGCGGGTGGTATGCAGGTCTCACTTTGCAAAGCCTGTTGCATTGCGTTGAAGTACTCCTCCAAGCCAGCCCAAGTGTTCTTCTCTATGAAGCCCTTGACGACACCCCAAATGGATTTTTTGTATTTAATTTGCGCATGGACAGACAACATTGTGTGGTCATCAACGGTTCTGTAAATGTGCGATAAATGCGTTAATGAAACGATTACAGCACTTTGGTTTCTAATTTCTGAGCTGAGTTTACCTTACGAAGCAGTAATGCATTAAAACACTAAAACTATCAGCATATGGAATGCCAGCGTTAACACTAGTTATATCTATGGAATACAGTTCGCCCGGTTTGCTGCAGTCACGCATCTCTTGCGTCTCGGTAACCTACAAATAAGAACAGAGTAAGGTGATCAGTAAATGCCTACAATATTTATAATAATAATATCATTTGGAACTGCAATTTTCTTGGTGGCCATGGGTGCTTTAGCCTATCGTATACCTTGGCTGCTTTTGGTCCCACGGAAGCTATTAACTGCACGGTCAAGCTCACAGCGCGCGTCTTCTTACCGTCCTCATCAGTTACCCATTCGCCGAAAGACATATTCTCGGTCTTGCGCATCGCATGGAATTCCATTAGGAATTTAGACTTTGAGAAGAGCAAGTTGAAGAGCGTATCTACATTTATGGGAAGTATTGTGTGTACTAATTGACGGCCCTCATGTGCTGATGTGCATTCCGCCGTTGCAACAAAACTATAAAAAAAATCATCAATTTCAATTGGCGATGCGGTTGGAGTCGAAAAACAAACTTACGGAGTTTTGTTCTCTTCAGAGTCACTAGAGCCAGAGACATCTGTAGGCAAATTGGTTTGATTATTGCTCGCCGCCTCATCTCGGACGCGCGTACTCTTTGAGACTTTGCGCTTTTCATGCGTTTGCGCTTTAAGCGTTGAACTTTTTGTGTCTTTACTGGCGCCGCTGCCACTTTCATTGGTAGTAGAACTGCCCATCTTACTCTTGCCAGCATCATCGTCGGGCTTCACCGAAGTCAGTGTTAACTCCTTCGCGTTCATTGTGTTTATGGATTCGCGTTCGTTTCTGTTATTGTCACTTGCTTTGTTATCTGAACCGCTTGTCGACGTTGTGGTCAAAGAGTTCGAAATCGATTTATTCGAACTGAAAAAGTATGACCTTGATCTGGATTTAGTGGCACCGCCGCCGCCGCTGCTTGTGCTGGAACTATTGCCGCCGCTGATGTTGGCGTTGAGAGTTGAATGTGTCGTGTTGTAGTCGCTTGTGAGAGTTGAGCTAACAATAGAGTTTGCGTCTTCTAGTGCTGATACATAATCAATGTCACCTTCGTTCTCTGTGGGTACTGTGGTCGGATCAATGTAGTCTTCTTCGTCGTCTGTGGTTAAACCAAGTTCGTCGCCGTAACAATTATGCACCCATTGCCAGATTTCTTGCGGTAGCATTTGCTTGTTCATCAACGTATTCTGCCATACTCGAAAGAGCATCAAAAACGCCTTGTCACGTGTTGTAAATGTAGCAAAGAAGTACTTTTCATTAGCAGTACAAATCGAAATGGCATTCGGTATGACAAGAGCAGTTTTCTCCTTTGTTATTGACGTAACATCCTTCCAACGTATGGTTAAATATGTTTCCCATCGGAATATATTCGCATGGAAACACACATAATTCTGGGAGACATACAACCGTCCCTGCACGAGTATGTCGCGCTGCAATGCACACGAGTAATCTACGAAGGTAAAGAAATCGGAAGAATCATTACTATAATTAACGATTTGGGTACTGAGCTTAGTTGTTTACACACCTACAATGAGACGCTCCTCGCTCGGTACTTCCTTAAAGAGCTTCTTGAAGTCCTCTGCACGAGATTTGTAATTCGGATAGAGGACGTTGTACCAGGACTTCTTTTTGGCTCGCTCCGAGAGCCGCGAACCGCCTTTTGGCTTATCAACAGCACTCGAATCGTCGCATATGCCGCGCACTAACTCTCCAGAGGTATCGCTGGACTTGCTGATGGTGTCCTAAAATGAGATCAACATCAAATAACAGTTAAGAACAGAATTTCCGGCTAATTGAGTGGAAAATAAGTGTACAAATATATTTTGATAGACATAAATATGTATGTACTGCGCATAGGAATGTACAAAATAAAAGGGTATTTCGCTCGAGCACAAAACCGGTGGTTAATGTCTGTCTAACAGATATGTGGCGTCATAAATCGTTAGTATTATGCGTTGTATGACAGGTGTGAATACGTTTGTTCAAATAAAATTTAACCGTTATGTTATCTCTCCACAATTACCGATAATTGTTTATAACGTTTGCAGATAAAAAAGTGTAATCCACATGGTAAAAAATATAGATAACTTACCTTAAAATGCCCTTGCAAAGCTTATAGAACAAATGACTAAATTTAAAATATCCCCAATTTCCTTTTGGCTAAGAATCGCTTCACTTCAATTCACAAAGAAAATATCAAACTAGCCTAAAACACAAAGCAAGTGAGTCAACTCGAAAATCTCACACGCGACCATATGCTATATGCTTTACATCACCACAACCGATTGCAAACGACTGGTAAATCCACATGCCAGAGAATCACTACTGGCCGCCGTCAGAAAAGAAACATTTGGCTCGTCGCTCTTTTGGCCTTCATTTATGGATATCAATAATTACCAATGCCAATGCCAGCACTGATAAGTGCGCTCTCTAATGATACCGTTTGCAAAGCTGACGTTTGTGGGCCATTCGCCTGCACCTGTCAATGACGAAAACTAGCAAGCGCACAAGTGTTGTACGCAGCTGTGGATCGCTTACAAATCAAGAACTCCTCTATGTACTATATGTGATGGTTCCGCATAAGAAGTGCTACAAGGAGACTATCAAGTTTGTACTACGAAAATGCGAATTTCCATATAAACGTTTGTAGACGAGCATGCGAAAGAGCGATCTGCATTAAAGCGTATCAGAACTAAATGTATATCTTATCAGTGAAAGCTCCATGCCGTTGAACATAAACATTTGAGATAACTACAACAACAGACATGGTTCTAATTCACAGTGAGCTTTTCCTTTAGCAGCGCAAGATTAAATTACTTATTTTGGAAAATACTCGAGAACTAATTTCATCAAAAGTTGAGTTGATTTAGGATTTCACTGACTAAAATGCCTTGAATAAGTTAATGAATTCCAATGTGAATGTGCTAAGCTCATCAGCTATTAAGCAGTTTAGATATGACAGAGAAGAGCTAATGCAAAATGAAATGCAATTTAGATTTACCTGTTTCAGCTGACATCTTAACTGTTCACAAACGGCGGACATTAGCATCAAACTCGTCACCACACCCATATTGACTGCTAATTTTGCTAAACTCTATGCTAAATATGCAAGCACGAATGTAATGTTTCGAACCAAATTAAAACTTTGTACGCACCGTGTAATTCACCGCGCGCACCCATCAAATTCACGAACGCTTCCGCGATAACTATAGATAACGGATTACACAAGCTGTCTGAACTCACCTCATCAGGGCGGCTGCCGCTAAGTGTTCCCAGCGAACTCTGCAAGCTGCTGGATAATTTGGAAAACGATGGTGTTTTAGATAATTTAGTTTTGCCAAAAACACTCGAGGTTGAGTTATCTCGGCTTAGTGGACTCTCGACGGCAATTGTCTTATGTAACAGTCCGTCCGCTGTGGTATCAACCACTGAATCTCGATTTTCCTTTGTATGGGCTTTGTCAGTGTCACTGAGCAGACTTTCAAGTGTTTCCGACACTGTTGAGAATTTAATGGAGTTCTGTGTGGATTTGTGGGACCCAGTGGAGACTAAATTCGATTCAGACTCTGATGAATTAGGGGCGTGTTCAGTAGTCTCTACTTTGACAGTGGTTGAAGACAAGGTATTATACGGCAATTTGGAATCGCCGCCTCCGAGTTCCTGAACGTTACCAGAAGCTACATTGGCTGCGTCATTATCAGTTGCCGTAGTATTAGTGTTTATAGCTTTGCTTTCTTCGGTTCCCTCTTCGATTGGCTTGAGTTTGTTGACCTGTGCTGCACCAATATCTTCGGTGATGGAAGATTTCCTGCGAATACAATGACAATCATTTAAGACTTTATGTGCAATATTGGCTAAGTGAAGTGAAACAAGTAGTGCAAAATATTTAATCGGAAACAGTGCATGCAGAATTTCACAAGTATGCAAATGAAGGGCGAGTGCAATATCAAAAGTTATATTTAAAACGTTTCGTTACGGTATGAGCAAATATTTGTGATTTCATTACAGCGGAGGAGCAAAGTAAAACTAATTTCAACCAAATGCGAATACCTACCTGTTGGGACCACAACAAATATCTTTTTCTTCCTTTTCTTCATCTTTTTCCTCAGCGTTCGCATGAGTTGATATGTTCTCAATATTTTTTATCCTACAAGAATTTACCGTAAAAAACAAACAATAAAACAAAAACAAAAATTTAAATTAAAAATTATAAATATGTAAATTACAATCGCAATTATACACTAATTGTAAGTAAGTAAGGTAGGTGGTAAAGAAAACATTCAAATTCACGAGCAAATAATACAAAGAGCTATATATGTATATGTATGCACAATTCATAACTCCAATTAAATTTTACCAAATCACAATGTATTCCACACGCCTAGTCATGTCAAACCAAATGTGGCTCAGTAATTTATGGATTTATGACTGGGAACTTTGATAAATGAATACGCGGATTGAACTAAATGTGTCCATGCGACCAACAACAAGGTTCGACTAACGCTTGCGCGAAAAACTCTGCAAAACCCCAAAGGTTTACGTGTAAGCAAGCAAAGTCTGGTGGTGACATCTGATATTGGTCATAAAATATGGATTTGCTTATCTGAATTATATTAGGTGCACAGATAATGGCAGTAATATTCCAACAAATTGGAAACAGTGAAAACTGAACTTATAGAGAGAGACCAGTTCTTCAATAAAATAATTGTAGTACTTAGCCTTAGCATGTAACAATAGCAAATGTAAAATGGTGTGACCATGGTTATAGGTCGGTGAAAGCCATTCTATAAAATCATTTGTGTGTTGAAAGCACGGACAACAAGCGACTAGAATCTACTGTTTGATCGAACATTGAATAATTCCAATATTATTGAACATTTAGCTTTGCTTTACTATACTCGTACATTATAGGACGAATGAGGTTTAGCAATTGAAACTAATGCCTTACACCTACAATAGTTTTAGTTGTGTTGGCTCTATTGTTGATTAATTTAATTAACATGGGATTTAAGAATGTGTTTAGACTTTTTAAAAAACGCGATTAGAATCCCATATGTATTTGTTGGATTATTAAAGTGTAGTTTTATAGCGAGATAACAGTTTACATATATAAATGTATTTATGTATGTTGCGTGGTTGTATATATGTATGTATTATCAACAATTATTCGAATAGATTTTAACACTATTTTAGCACTAGACGCATTTGCCAACCTCAATAAATCAACACAATTTGTTTATTTACTTCCACGTTTTAAAGTACCATGCTAAAAGTACAAACATTCAAGTACATTTACGGGCGGTTTATGTTAGTTCAAGGAAGATGAAAAATGTAGCAAGAACTTAAGGCAATGTTTCAAGACCTCCTTAAATGCGGTTGAGTAAATGTAACAGCTTACAAAACGTACATAAATGAGACTTGTCCACTCAACGTTTCAACGCGTATCACACACTGCTGCTACTAATAAACTATTCGTAAAAGGGGCAGACTTGTTGTGGAAAATCAATATATTACATATTTGGGTTTTCCTTGTTTTCTCATATGTTTTCCGGGATATCCAACAGCTGTTTGCTCTTTTGTTTTATGTTTCTAATATTATTTGATTGAAGATTCTTCTGCAAAATGCACACTTTAGTAATATACAATTATTTGAAGTAAACATGCATACCTATTAACAATTCATTTAATTGATTAATTAATAGCCTTGGTTCATAAAAGTTCATTTAGTTATGAACGAATGACCGAAGCCGCGAATGTGGTACAAATGTATGAAACTTGGGTGATCCAATGGTTCAACTGACGCGAGTATCGTCGAAAGCAGCTTATGTAGAGCAGAGCAAAGCGGTTATCACTACGTATGCTAATTGAAAAAGACACCTCGTCGACTGAATCAAAAATAATAGCAACAATTATAAACCTAGTGGAGAAGGAAATGGTAAAATGTCACATTCAAGAGAACTGCGAGAAAAAACATTAACACAAGTTGCTTTATCTTTTTTGTTTTGTTGTGGATTTTATGCTCCAAAAAGAACATTAAGAAATTTCGCCAATGTTTAACATTATTTGAGTAGGTTTCTGTCGCGCACGTACCTGGCTGTTTTAATAAACAAATTTGTGTGATAAAACTAACCATATGTTGGTTCATGTCATGCCCATAGAAATGATTGATAATGTTTATGCATAACTACATTTGATCTACTTTGTAAAATAAATAACTGCATGCAAGCTCTACAAAAATTATAAGACCTAAATGTAAATGCTCTGCTTTTCATTAATTCTTCAAATGAATATAATCTAAATGTCGTTTGGATGGCATTCGGTTTCGACTCTACATCCTTATTTCTTATAGTGGTTTTAATTAGCAGTTAAGCACTAATTCTATTAACGATATTATGAGAAGACAGCGATTATATTAATGCAAAAACCATGCTGAGTATATTGAATTGTATGTATTAAGAACCGAATTTGGAATAGTTTTGTAACAATAAAATGAACTTTAACCCGAAACAAATGTATAACTTACATCAGCGTTTGTTGAGCCGGCGCCGCAGCTGTAGTATATTTTTGGGCCCTTCCTGATCTGGGAGGTGGTGTTGGTCGTTCCTTTTTTATGTCACTACACTGTGTAGAAGTAGTAATTATATTTGAGTCCGAGTTTGCAACGTAGTTTCTCTGTTCTATTGAAGAGGTTACTAATAGTGGTGATGGTGATGTTGAAGTGAATGGCGCTGCCTCCGTATTATTAATTGCTGTAGTTGTTGTGGATTGTTGTCTTTTAGTACTGGCACAATTCATGACAATCTAAACTTCCCACAGTTAATGTCACAGTGGTTCAGCGCTACCCCTTTGATTATGTATGCTCAGACATTAAGTCCGTCTTGTACGTATTTAATCCTTAAGACATTTTAATGAAATTTGTATAATTTTTACATCAATTTTTTTTTTTCAGCTGAAACTACTACTTTCTCAAAGGTCGATTTTTGAGTTTTCTGTATCTTAAGAATTGCCATGTAGTGGTTTATCGGTGTAACTTACACTAATTGTTCCTTTGTTAGCTATTATACATTATATTATAAATATTTTTAATGCGCACGGAAATGTTATCTTTCATTCGTTAATTATTATAAGCTTCGCACTATAAAAATTTTTTCTTTTAAAGTTTTCTATCACTTTTTCATTTCTGTGCGAAATTTTGTTTTTTCTATTTTGGAGAGCAATTATATTTCCTATTAAGCTGAGTTGCATTTGTGTCTTAAAATATTTGACTGTTTTCTTAGAAATGTATAATATAATTTCCAAATCTTTGTATTTGCTGTTTCTTTATTGTCTACTAAAGTTAATTAAACAATTTGAAAGCATTTAATTTTCGTAGTGAAACAAATTGTAAAGGAATTAGATTTTGTTTTGAAATTTTGAAAAAAACTAGTGTTATAATTTTTTCTATGTGTCACCCGTTCTCTTCATTTATGCACTTCTCTCATTCGTAAATAAAATAAACAAGCCAAAGGAAGAGCAGATATTTCTGACAATCAGCATCAGCATCAGCATCTTTTCGCAAATTGTTGTGGTATTCCTTATTGGGGATTAATTTGCATTAAAAAACAAATAAGTAAATTATTGTGAAAATGAATTAAGAATAATTGTCTGTTCACGGCGAAAGGTTAGTGGGAGTGGTTTTCTGCGATCGGATAGCAACTGACGGTGATAATTGCGATTCACGTTTGAAGAAGCGAAATGGGACAAACAAAGAGCCAATTCACTGATGAAGAGCTACAAGATTACGAGGTAAATATTTTAAATCCCTTAATATATACCGTCTTAACCATATTTATTTATAGGACTTGACATTTTTTTCGAAAAAAGAGATACTCCTGTAAGTATTAACGCCTGTTTGTAACACCGATTGAGTTCACATTTCTTTACAGTGCCCATAAAAAATTTAAAAGCCTCGCTCCCGAGAAGGTTGGCCACAACAAGAATGCTAAATTGTCAATGAGCAAAATATTACAATATCCCGAGTTGCGGGTGAACCCTTTCGGTGATCGAATATGTAAAGTGTTTAGCTCCAGTGAAGATGGTGACATGACGTTTGAAGACTTTTTAGACATGATGAACGTATTCAGTGATGCATGCCCCAAAAAGTTAAAAGCGGAGTATGCCTTTCGCATTTGGGGTAAAAAAATGAAGATATAATGATTTAAAGTAAATGTAATATAAATACATTTCACAGATTTCGACGGTGATGATATGCTAGGTGTCTCGGATCTAAAACAAGTTATTGAACGATTATGCGGCCCAGACAATAAATTAGACGATTCGGATATGAAAGAGATAATACATTGTATTATGGCAGAAGCTGATTTCGATGATGATGGAGCATTATCATTTCCGGAATTCGAGCATGTCACTGATAAGTCTAGAGACTTCCTTAAGTATGATTAAAGCGATAGTATTTTTTTAAATTTAATTATCTGTTTCTTCCTCTACAGTTCTTTTCGCATAAGACTTTAAAAGCACAAAAATACAGCCGGTATATCTGGAAACACAAATTACATATTTACATTCATATTTTACAATTTACCTAAAGTTATACACCTATATATCTAGTATGTTCCTTGTTATATTTTTGAATCTCGAATGTTTTACATTAATTATTTATACCATTATTAACTACTTATGTATATATATTTATCAATAACATTTACTCGACGAAGTGAGAATGTTGTGACAACCGAGTGATTACGTTAAGAAATTGCCGTTAATTCAACTAATTTTATTTGTTTAAGCCATATAAATTTACTCCAATTTGAAACAACAAAACATATGGTATTGTGAAGGCATTAAATGTATCGCATAATTGTCATGACCCAGTCCAAAATAGTAGAAATGGAAGAAAACGGTGCATTTAAAAATTAAATATGCTGGAACTCATATACTTCCAATGAGCATTTATGATATTGTATTGTAATCCATCTATATACATATGTGTAAGTCAAATTTGATAAATAAAATTATTAATTTACCTTATTCGTGTTTTAAATTATAATGAATTAAACACATTGCAGGATCAGTTTTTACATTTTTTATTTAAAGTAATTGTTAAATTAAAAAAAAAAGTTCGAGTAAACACCAAATGCCACGTTCGATTTTTCATTCATGGCTGCAAATAACTGGGTAATTTCATACGCATGAAGAGCCAAGTGGTGAAAAATGAAACCAGTATGAATATAAATCCCATTGCGGTTAAAAGAAAACGATTTAAGTTTGTCTTTCCCGGTATATGTGTCTGATCCATTATGATGAAACCTAAACCTCCGATGGTGAATAGAAAACTGCTAGCCAATCCCTCCATTATATATTGACCATTTACCCGGTAAGGCATAAAAGCGACGGGCCGAGAATGTCCATGTTCATCTACCGTAGCTCCTACACTCGGTGGTTCCACAATTACATCGTATATAATTCCTATAAGTAAATATTCATAGCAGAAAACATTTACTGTGTATATCAAGTAGGCGTAGGCTAATTAGGTTGCTTACCACCGGTGACGAGAAAGTACGACAGTAGCACAATGGAGAACATAACCATTGGTGAGGGTTTACGAAACCATGCTGGACGGCGGATTTTGATATTTGGAGGCACCAAGATTTGGAAGGGCAAGCTATACAGCGTCTCAATCATATTTAAATTATTAGTCAGCCCTTATAAACAATTCCCAAAACTTTGCTTATTTGCCGGTGTAATTGATGAGTTGACGTCTACACTTTGTAGAGTCGCATTTGACAATGAAAGCTGATAAAAATTAATTTGACGGCGTTGAAAGCTAATAACGAACTTCAGAGTTTTTTATAAAGTTATATTAAAAATAAAATGAAAAATGAAAATACCAAAAATACTGATTTTAACTCAATGAATTTAATTTAAAATTGTTAAATAATAAAAACAATATCAATGCTAATTTTAATACTTTTTATCACAAACATGCATTTGAATAGGTACACAACCCTTGCAACCTTGAAGGTTACTTAAACCAAAACAAATTTTCTGACAACTTTTTATTATTCGCAAAACCGGAGAATATTATTTTATATTTTAATTTATCTGAAATATAAAACAATGGAAGAGTTTCGCCAATCGGATATTCCATGTAAGTGGATTAAATGCGAATTAATTAATTTTCTTAAATATATTTGATTTTCAGTTGAAGCTCTGAGCGGTCATGAGCCATCAAAGCACGTAAAGATACCTCAGGATATAGCCAAATGGCAACGATCAGAAGCCTACTATGACCTATTGGGTTTTATAAATGCAGTCAGTTATGCAATTCAAGGAAAACGCATTAATGATTCCACCATTTACATCTCACCTACAATGAAGAATGTGGTAGGCATCTTCGATAAACTGAATAAGCTTGTTGATGAATCACCTCCAGTCGATCAACCGACTCGTTTCGGAAACAAAGGCTACCGTGTTTGGGCTCGAAAAATGCACCGCGTGAGTATACCATATATCTTAATGTATAATAACAAAGATTGATTGATGAAGAAATTGAAATTCAAAGATTTTGTTCTAGGATATATTCGTATTCCTGAAAGAAGCTCTGCCGCAAGAGAAGTGCGATATGTTCAGTGAACTGGGAGCATATTTGAGCGAGTCGTTTGGCAACTCAGTTCGCATCGATTATGGAACGGGTCACGAGCTATCTTTTATATTCTTCATGTGTGCGCTGTTCAAGGCTGAAATATTCACGGAAGAAGACAGTATAGCTTGCGCGCTACGCTTATTTAACAGCTATTTGATATTTGTTAGAAGGCTGCAAAAGGAGTACCATTTAGAACCCGCCGGCAGTCAAGGAGTTTGGTCGCTTGACGATTTTCAATTTGTTCCGTTTATTTGGGGTAGCGCTCAGTTGGCTTGTGAGTAATTATAAAATGAAACCGCATATCCATTGAATGAGGATTCCAATAATTTTTTTTTGAATTACAGTTAATAGTCCTTTCGATCCTGCGCGCTTTCTTGATGAAGATATAATAAACGAGTACAAAGACGAGTATTTGTTTATCGGATGCATAGATTACATCAATCAAGTGAAAACCGGACATTTTGCGGAGCACTCTAATCAGTTATGGAGTATTTCTGCAGTGCCCAGTTGGACGAAAATAAACAGTGGATTAGTGAAAATGTACCAAAAGGAGGTATGCCCAAATCCATAGAAAATTACTATTCAATAAACTTTATGCATTTTATTTTATTTGCGTAGATTCTATCCAAATATCCAATTATGCAGCACGCACTGTTTGGCAAATTGTTAAAATTTGATCCCGTTACACCCGGAACAGCCCTACCTGTTGCGCGTCTGGGTTTTATACATCCATCTTCTATAAAATCGTCTACTAGTTCGAGCGAAACTGGTTCACAAGTTTTGGAAACAGAGAAATATGATATTTCTAATCAAAACTTGGTTAAATCACCGAAACCTGCCGAGCAGGATCAAGACTCAAAAGCTAAACCTACTCAGGCAGCCGAAAATGCTGTATAAACCAAAGCTAGTGTCGTGGCTTCATTAAAGGCATGAAGACATAATGGTATTATCAATCGCACAGTTTTATTGGAGAGTCTAAGTGAACGCTTTGTATTGCAGTGCAACTGGAGATGAGAAACATTGGAAAGCGTTCCAAACTACAAACTGCATTCACACACTAGAAGAACATATAAATTTCATATGAATAATCGTTAAATATACATTTATTTACTCATACATAAGTATGTATACATATATGTATATGCAGAGTGCGTCGTTAATCCTTTTCTTTGTTTGTATGTGATTGAGGGCTTGTTTTTCTAGTATTTAAAATATTCTTTGGATATGATATTGGCTAATTCCTTTTCAAACAATAAAAAATGTTTTCTTCTCTTTTGGAACATTGAGAAAATTATGCTATTATGGTATGCAGTTGTTGGAATTCGTGTTTAGTTGTTTGTATGTATCTACATACTTATATACTGCTGTTTCAAGAATAGCAAATATTGTTCTGAAAGCTTTCGCTATTCAACGCAGTAGCGATTTTGATCGCCAGACGTGAAGATGTCTTCTTCTGGCTACGCGCATGAGATTCAGGAAAATTCGGTCGTCTTTGAGCAGATTTGAGGCATTCCCCGACTAGTTCTAAGTGTTTACCGTTACCGCTGTATGTTTTGAAGTGAAGCGAAATACTTGTTAGTCGCGAATATCGCTAAATCAGTCGAATACGGACGGTTTTCTAGTTTTGGAGCCTATTTTTAAAAATAAACAAAAAAGTGACGTAACTTTTGCCCCGCGACAAGAGCTTTCGCCAGTGAGGAAAATGAGAGCGTAAAAGAAACGGCCACAGTGAGAGCACTTTGCGAGCGCTCATGAAAACACAACAATTGTGCAAACATACATACAATAATTTGTTTTTATTTACATTCTTATGTTGATAAACAAATGAAAGTCACGTGTCTAACAGGAAACGATTTAAATTCAAGAACTAATATCAACCAAGGCACCCACATATAAATGATTGTTGAACCTTTGGTGCAAGATCAAATCGGTAATATTCATATACAGTTACATTTACTAAGAGTCCCATTGGAAGCTTGCTGATTTCGAAAATGTCGAAAAAGTGTGGCGTCCGATCGCTGAGCGATAGTGCTTTGGCTGAACTGGCCAACCAGATTGTCTCGACGATCGGCTACGCCAAGTACGCGCCCGACGTTGTGCTGGACATCGATATCGTAATGGTGGACATCAATCAGTATCTCGAGCAGACTGGCGCCACCTGGAACATATATCAGGACCTGCTGCGCGTCATACTCAGCTCCGACTACCTGGACGCCAACATGCGCTTCACCTGCCTACAAATGCTACTTAACGGCAGTGTGTCTTTTTTGGTCACCGAAGTCTTTCCCTTTTCATATTATGAGAAAATTCTGCAAGTGATCGCGGCACAGGGCACCGGCTTACGTGTGCTCAACTTGAAGGGCGTGTGGGTGAAGGAGGAGCACATGCATTACCTCTTCGAAATCGTGCGCAAGTGCAAGTATTTGACCAAGTTGTTTGTGCCCTACATTGCCAACGATGACCTGCTGGAGGTGATTGCCAAACACTGCAGACAACTGAAAGTGTTGGACATATCCGGCGAGACGGACATTACCGAAATCGGCATAGAGTCTCTCAGTCACGGTGTGTGCAACGAGATATTGACGGTCGTGGACATTGGTATGCCCGGTGAGGAGAATATCTGCTACTCAGACATTGCACTAATATTAGAGCATTGCCCCAATGTGGAGACGCTCTCCACCTACTCGTTTGTGGGCGCTTCGCTGAAGTTCGTGCATGATAATATTGACGAGAATTTCACCTGCAAGCTACGCTACTTACACGACACTGGTACGGACGAGGCGACACTTCGTGTGATTATGAAGACTTGTCCACACTTGGAATCCTTATATCTGGACACACCGAAAGCGGGTTCGCTCTCTGTGCTTACGAGCACCTATCTGCGTAAATTGAAAGTCTACAAGTTTTCATGTGCCGAAGTAATGGAAGTACTCGACAAGATCGGGCACAATCTCAGTCACCTGACCATGATAAAGGGTGTTGGGCACATGGAAATAAGCGAAATTGTGCGGGCCTGTCCGTTGCTGGTCGACTTGGACTGCTACATGATGGATGGACTCGCTTATACCAAGAACACCCATCGGTTTGAATGCTTGGAAGGCCTGGAAATGCTTAGCAGTCCCATGTCCAATACTTCACTGAAATTGCTCATTTGCAGTTGCAGGCAGCTGAAACGTTTGGCGGTGGACAGCATTAACTTTACGGACGAGGATATCGTCAAGTAAGTGTAACAAGGAGGGTGGTAAATAATTTTTTTCGGGTGCTTGAAGAAATTTCAGGGGAACAGTCTTTCGTAGGAGACAATCTTCAATCGCCTAAATGTATGCACATACTTTTGATTGTTTGACGGGACGTCCTTATTCACGGTTATTTAGGGTGTTCAATGCTATCATATTTTGGACCAACCTTACAAATTAGTCCTCCTCTGTGCCTTATTTTTGAACTCTTATTTGTACATAGATCTAACCAATCCTTCCGCTTTCATACGTTCACATTTCAGTATTTTCGTGGAGCACGATTTCTACGCACTGGAGGACGTCTGGTTCACGTTGGCGCCAAACTTGACCGTGCAATCCATTGAGGTATACAAAATGTCATTCTTCTGTGATTCTCTTTCAGTTAATTGTGACTCTTCCGTGCAGATACTCATGGACCGGTGTCCGGAACTGCAGTCGGTTGGTCAATTGAGCGGTTGGTCACTGACTCCAGATGACTTGGCGTTGATACGTGGACTATTGAAGAGCGGCAACTCTTGCCTTGTACTTACACCTAACGGGTTTTTCCCTTGAAAGCTGTGATTTTAAACGTTTCGCATTAACCCTCTTACATACATATGCAAATACCCATTCAAGATTTAACGAAAATCTGCAGTCGCGGCAAAGCAACAAGAAGTAATTTTAGATCTTGTATTTTTGATTCTTTCTTCCTCTTAGTTGTGATAATCGATCATGAAGTGTATGAGAAACACACGTATATTTTTGTGCTAATGTATTTGATTTGGAAACTTTCTGCGACTACAGATTAACGTCTAATCCTCCCTGGTACTAATACTACTACCACCATACTTTTTTCCAAGTATTTACTGGATATTAGTGATCTCAGTACTAACAACAACCGACAATTAAGATTTCAAAAATCTCGCAATATGTTACATAGTGTAAACATTTAGTTCGTCTAATGGTTGTTCGTAAGGCCTAAAACTGAAGTTTTAACAAAATTTATATCAGTTTCCGCTAACTCAATTTGCTTATGGCGAATGCAACCCTGTGTATGTGAGCAATAATGCAACCACATTTTCCATTTAAAAATTTTTATTTTGCAACATAGTGCTTTCATATAGATATCGAGTGCTAACTAGCTAATCTGTCGTTTCTATTCGCTTATCCTTTTCAGCGTTTGCAGTGAAGTCGTGAAGTCGCTGGAGAATCGACAATTTCGTGTTTAAATTAGTAACGCACTCGGCCACATCGATCGGATGTAGTACCTAGATATTATAGCTTGATTATTTGAGTTATTTGAAAATGTGATAGTAAGATAAAGTAAATGTCTTTGTAAAAAAAAGTGAACATTTTAAATACATACATGTTGATATTTGAAAAGTAAAGTCAGGCTTATGAACTCATTGGAAAAAACATTCATGCACCTAAAAGCCGTATTAGATAACTTGGAACGCCATGCTGTAGGAAGATCATAAATTCAGACAACTCTCCCACGCCCATCTTTTGAGTAGTCACAGCTTATGCTCAAGCTTACCTTTACTGTGATCGTAAGCCGCTTTCGCTGGAGGCGTTTGTGGGCCAGAAACTGGAGCATGGCGGCCAAAGCCTCTGGGAATAATTTTTTTCATGTCTCTACTTAAAGGCTTAAATTTGTCAGCAAGCGGTTTAAGGAACTCTCCCACAGGCATTCACAGTAAATATGTGTTTGTGTGCGAGATTGCGGTCGCAGCAGAAGATACCACCGTTGCAGTTTGCCATCGAACTCAGTGGGCGAGCGCCTGCAATGGCTGTCCGGCCGGCGTTGGAATGTCGAAGAAGCGATTTCAGCGGCGTGTCGCGCTTGAGTGAGGTCGCTACGTTGAATGCAGGTAAATAACTTTATTTTATTAATGCGACATGTGTTTGCGCGCATGAAATAAATAAATAAAAAAATCATTTGCTTGACTGGACGGGACGGGGCTGGGACGACGCGTTGCCGTTGTTTGTGCATTCGTGCGTCCAATAACTGTTTTGCGCGAGCAATGTTTGTCATCTGAGCGCTTCCTTCCGTTGTGTGTGATGCATATTCTGCTTGTTGTTGTTGGGTTTGTTGTTGTTGTTCACTTTATGTTGCAACAATGGCTGCGGCACTTAACGTCCGCATCGGTAGTCAAGCGCCTGCGGCAAAAACCTCTGTAACTATAACCGTCGCCGGTATCCGAGCGTAAGCGCCCAGCACATGTTGCTATGGTTTATGCCAGCCATTCGTAGCTGGCCGTGCATATTGCTGACATCGCAGCCGTTATATTATTATCCTCTTGCATATGAATATAAATACATACGAGTATAAATGTGTGTGGTTGTACTGTATAGCTGTTGCTTCCGATGTGTGTCGGCGAGGTGGAACGTGAAATGTGGCGAAATTTATGCTTGAATGCGTTCCGTGTTGGAAAATAGTTCACGCATGCCAGGATTGTGGATAGAACTTCTACTTAAATAGTTCCACGAAGTTTGCAATGATTTAGAAAAGAGTGGTCACTTGCCTCTTTTCTTCCAGCTCAGACATATTCTACACATCTTGGTTGCGTTTTCAACCTTCGAATAAAGGTTTGGACTATAGTCGTTGATGCGCACGTTCCATCGACAAATCGTGCAAATAGTTTCAAGGAAACTGCTGAGGGGACAGTTCTTGGTCGGATAAAAATCCAAATCCGTTACGATCCGACCGAGCCAACTTCGAGACGTTCTGATGGGCTTCAGTTCTACCATCTATTGTGTTAAAAAGTCAGGTTAAGGTAGGCTAATTTCAACTGGAATAAGCAACGCTGTACAACGAAGGTATCTCATCGAAATTCCTGGTAGGTCACGTGACAATGTTGCAAGCTCGCTGGCTTATGTTATAGTCTGCAATTGTTGCCGTTGGAAGAGTTAAGCCGACTGTGGTCCGCATTTGTCTTCCTGTATGTCTGACGGTACCGCAACGCATTTGGCATGATGCGAAAGAACCGAAGGAGAAGAACAGCGTACACATTTCCGGACGGCCAGTAAGCTCGCGCTTAAGCCGTTACATACATATAAATTTTTTGCATATGTCCTTTTGAAGCGAAAGGCCACTCGTATTAACCGAAATTCAATGTGTTTCGTAATGCGAATAAAAGAAGCGTCTTCTCTGCTTTTGATGCAATGCGGAGCCGAGCTCAGAGACCATTCACCGCATAAGACTGCGCTGAATTTCTTATGTGAGTGGAAGGCGCATTGAATGCTCAGCGCCGGCGATTATTAATTTCGCTTCATGTAAGCTCGCTTATGCAACAAAAAACAAAAACAACAACAGAACCGCTGCTTATCGGCGCTTTCCGCCACAATTACTTCTGACACATTTGTATTCACCATGTTGCACCGTCACAGTCACAGCCACAATGCGACGCTGTCACAATGGCGCAAGCGGTCGGCACTGGCATTCACATTGTCATCATTTGCTGTTGTTGTTGCAGGTTGTATGTCATCCACACCGGTTGCTGGCAACGCCAACAGCACACCCGGAGCATGTCAGCCTTAATTACTCTACATCACTTTGACACTTTTGAAGCGCGCGCTGACAATGCGACGAGGAGAATCCGACCGATAATGATGAGAACTTCTGCAGGCGGCTTTTGTCAGCTGCATAACGGATGGACGGCGACAGCCGACTTATTTCCGCTTCATGTCTGGCTATCAATGCAAGCGAGTTGTTGCTCAAGTTAAATAGCGGAACCGCTGAGGCGGTGCTTGGGACTCGAACAAGTATGAGCACGAGCTTACACTTCTTTTTTCTCATCGGTTCGTCTCGCAATGATCTGTGTTGTATCAAAACATTGCGTGAAAATAGAAAACTCGGCGATTGCAATGGTTTTCGGTGAGGAGATTCCTTCAGATCGCGTGCTCGTCCAGGTTTGGCGCGCAGACCTTCGGTTCAATTGGTTGTCAAGTAAGTGGGTCACATATTTGTTTGCCAAACTGCGGCTCAATTTGCATTTTGTGAGTGCAAATGCATCGCTTCCTTCGCGTGTGTATGTGTGGCGTGGCCTTTACATGACTTCCGTCTTCCTGATGACGCTCTCGCCGCTGCAGCGCGCTTCCGCCATCGGAAACTGTCCGTTTATGGTGGTGATAATGTGCGTGTCCGTCCATTAAAATTCATGTCGACCTCTTATTGCGCTTCCTATGCAGTCGTCTATTCCGGGACGCACATATGCCGGCCTCTGTATGTGTGAGTGTATGGATATGCGAGCAAGCTTTCGCATAAAATTAAATTTCGCTTAATGATGCCGTTGTCGTTGAACAATGACGCCAATGACAGCGTCAACAACAAAGTCTGACACTTCATTACTCGCTGGCACATTAATGTTTGTGCTTCTGTTTCTCTGTGTGTGTGTGTGTGAGCCACCCATTTAGAAGTATATTATTTTATTGCTTAACTGCTTGTAATTTAATTTTAATGCATTTCATTTCCCAGCGCGAGATGACTCTTTTGCGTACACACGAGAATGCAACGTCTTCGGCTATCTGCTTTTCTCACTCTCTGTTATTGTTCATTAAGAATAATCGGTGCGTTAGAGAATCTAATAAAAAAGCGATTGCGTTGTGAAAAGTTGCCTTGATGGAGGTTAAAATAAGGACGACCCACCCGGACGGTTTGGCTAGTCGGTGGGATTTTCTAAACTCCCGTATGGCAGTCCCAAATTCAAAAGTCGTATTTGACATCTGATTCCGAATAATCCGAGGTCTAAAATGTTCGAACACGACTTCGATCTGCTAATGTGCTTCACTCCAAGGTTTGCACCTGAATGACTAAAGACGCAAAACTAAAAAAAAATACTGTAATCGGGTCCTGAAACCATGTTTTCGTGGTGCGCTCTATGAAATAAAGCTGTCATAATACGGAATTTAAAATTTATAAGTCTCCGAAGCACCAAATCCACTGGATAAGAGTAGTAAAAAGTCAATTACTTATCTTATCGAATCAGTCTTGTAAACTAGGCAGTGGGCAGAGAGCGGGTGACAGTATAAATGTCCAGACGTTTTACCGACTAAATGGCATGTGGATTGGGAAGATGAAAAGAAAACTGAGATTAGTCATGTGTTTGCATTTTTTAATTTAACAGTACATTCAAAGAGAGTACTTTGAATGCGGCAATGGAATGTATTTAATTACGCAATCATTTCATTAATGAAAATATTTATTACAAGCAAAATAACGGCCAGCCATGCGTAAACGCGCTTACGCCCGCAAAAAAAAATTCTAAGCCACACCAACAAAATGAAAGCACAAAACAACAAAAATATTTAATTTTTTAAGTCCACAAGGAAAATTTAATTAAGTGAGTTCTATGAGAATTCAAAATATTAAAGCTTGATGTTCATTTTTTAAAATGCTCGCTGCAACAAAGAGCCAACAGAGATAATCGAAGAAGTCGAAGTTCTCCTTTAACTAACTCACCACCCTTAGAGGGAAGCCTTCTGATCTGCCTTATAAGTCGCGTAGGGAGGGCCTGGCGTTCGAAGTGGGTATATAGTAGTCGTTAACATATAATGATGATTTACATGATCAACTTTCCCCTTTCATTTGTATGCATTACCCTCTCCCTTCTCACTTCCAATAACTCCCTCTGGTGTCTGCATATACACGTGCATTCGTGAGATTATAGTAATGCCTCCATTAAGAAGTTTCGATATCCTGCATATCACTTTTGCCATTGTCTCGCATGTAACGGTAAAAAAAGAATATAAAAAGTGTGCTCAAAGCGGAAATCGGGCAAATCATGTTAGCAAAGTAGGTTACCCAGCACAGTTGGCTGACTGCGTGAAGCGTGTGTGAACGGGGGGAAAAACGCTTGAATGCAGAAGACAAACAAAAAAATGCATTTGTTAAAAATTGTTTACGAAGCTGTCGTTTTGTCGTTTTGTCGATGCGTCGCCAACGCTTAACAATGGCAAATTTATCTAATGCATGCATATAGAAATACAAACAGACGGACATGTGTATATATCTATGCACCGGTGGAAATGAAGTAGACTGTCGTAGTTGCTGTTGTAGTATCCTTTGCAATTTTAATATCTGCCTAACTTTATTCGTATATACATAATTCCTCCGTAGTGAAATCAACAGTTATAAGTACAGTATTTCCCAACTAGGATGAGCCACAACATTCTTCCTCTTCTTGACTGGCGTAGGCACCGCTTACACAGTTATAGCCCAGTCTACAACAGCGCGCCACGCATCTCTCCTTTTGGCAGTTTGGCGCCAATTGGTTATGCCAAGCGAAGCCAGTTCCCTCTCCACCTGGTCCTTCCTTCGGAGTGGAGGTCTCCCTCTTCCTCGGCTTCCACCAGCGGGTACTGCATTGAACACTTTCAGAGCTGGAGCACTTTCGTCCATTCGAACAACATGACCTAGCCACTGTAGCCGCTATCTTTTTATTTGCTGGACTATGTCTATGTCGTCGAATAACACATACAGCTCATCGTTCCATCTTCAGCGGTATTCGGCGTTGCCAATGTTTAAGGGATCATAAATCTTCCGTAAAACCCTTCTCTCGAAAACTCCTAGTGCCGTCTCATCGGATGTTGACATCGTCCACGCTTCTGCACCGTAATGTAGAACGGGAATGATGAGAGACTTGTAGAGTTTGGTTTTTGTTCGACGAGAGAGGACTTGACTTTTCAATTGCCTACTCAGTCTATAGTAGCACCTGTTGGCAAGAGTGATTCAGCGTTGGATTTCCAGGCTGACATTGTTATTGCTGTTAATGCTGGTTCCCAGATAGACGAAATCATCTACAACTTCAAAGTTATGACTGTCAACAGTGACATGGGAGACAAGACGCGAATGCGCTGACTGTTTGTTTGACGACAGGAGATATTTCGTCTTGTCCTCGTTCACCACCAGACCCATACGCTTCGCTTCCTTATCCAGTCTGGAAAAAGCAGAACCAACAGCGCGGGAGTTGTTTCCAATGATATCGATATCATCGGCGAATGCCAGTAGCACTCTTATAGAAAAAATTAGTTTCAGAATAGTTCAAAATATATATATTCTTGACCAATTCCAAATAGTTCCTCAGAGATGCTAATTAGTCTTGTTGGACTTATATTCTCAGGAGTAATTTTAGCTTGAATTATGTTGAGCTCCGCCATGTTTTTAATGCTGATTCACCGTCGGAATTTTTCAGGAATCGGTGCCTCATGCTTTTCTGACTACTCCAATTTCAGCCAGGAATTCACGTTGTTAATTGCCTAGTTGGTTGTTTCAATACATATTCACTACAGGTGTGACTGTGTGGTCGTGCCTCTCTCGCATGTATCCCTCGTGTGTTTTTTACGCTAAGCTCTTTGATTAATTTGCGCTTTCATGAGCTTAACTTGCGGCAAGAATTAAGTTTTTCTCGAAAGTGGTGCTCCTCCGCCCACGCAGCGATGAAGAAGAGGGGAGAGTTTTTTAAAAAAGTGAGTAAAACAAGATTACGTAGATATAGAAAATATTTTAGTCAAATATAGAGCACTGACACACATACATACATAACTAAGAGAACACAAACACATTTATTTGCATAAAACGGCTTCTGCATTCACCTTGACTGAAAGGCTTACATAAAGACATAGGCAATTTGAGTTTATTGGCTTAAAAAACATTCTTCTGAAAATAGCGTTGACGTCTTCTTCAATTGTCTTCTGTATTTTTATCTAAAAGTATGTGTGTGTGTGTGTGTTTGTTGAAGATTTTTCAGTCATTTATTGCTTTGAGGTTAGTTTAATGGTTTTGAAAGTGGCTGAATTGTTCACAATTCTCGTGAAAAGACACATTTAAAAAATTTTAAAAGAAAAACTCACAGAAAACCGAAAATTTTAATTACTCAAAGAAAACTGCGAAAAGTGAGAACAAGCAAATGCAATTAGTTTGTTAGCTGAAGCATTTACGAGCTTTGTTGTGTCATCAGCAGCGGAAACACTTTCGATTTGACAAAAGAGTTAAAAAGCTGTGTGGGACACAGATACATACTTACATATGTGTGGAAAAACTTGAAGAAACGAGAAATGACAATTTAATTAAATTCACGAGTAGAATAACATTTCAAGTCGTTATGCTATATACAGCGTATTTCTATATTTATTAACCAATAAATACATTTATTATAATAAGTCTACAACTTTGCTTCTGCCGTTTTCCAATAGATGTCTCTAGGGTCAAGCACTGGTCGATTAAATCGATAAAATCGAGAAACGATTTTATCGATTTAATCGACCTTGGACATTTGTGTCAACATTAACCCAACAAAATCTTTGCAGAGATCTGTTTGCATCCCAAACTTATTCTCAACTGAAAATGTCAAAAGTGGTAGCTAGCGACGGCCAAAATATTGAATAACATTTTTGTAACCGTTTTAATACAAAAAAAGCCTTAAATTTCCAAAAAAAAAAACGGCGGAAGCAAAGTTGTAGACCATTAATGAATTTAATGGAATTTTTTAATGAAAATATTTCTGTCATAAAAATTGGAATGCTTGATGACCTCTGTGAGACTATCTGATATATCATGCTATGGAACTATTGAAGGATTTCGCTGCTTCGAAGCATTCTTTCCTACAGGATATTGCCGATGTGCACATATTTTATGCAACGGACGGACAAATTAAACATAAAAAGGCAACTGCAGCAATTCATAGCTTCAATGCGTGACTGCTGCGGCTACGTTCAACGAGCAATTACCGCAGCCATCATTGACATTTTGAGGGTAAATGTGTAAATTGTAAAATTGCTCGAGTGCACTTCTCGACATCAAGTGACGCAATGAACGTGTGTGCGTGTGTATGAGTGTGTTTGTGCATAAAAAGCTCACCACCGCCGCACCCACTCCTGTTGCTGTTGTTGCTGCACTTCCAGCGGGAATGTCAGGAATTGCAATCGAACAGCAGAACAACAAAAATGCATTTGAATAACCTCCACACACAGTAACACACGCACGCTTGCAGAGAAACCATATGGCGGCGGCAGAGAGCAACGGCATTTACACGAACATATGTGAGCCGCAGTTGTAACCAAACGGCAAATAAAACAAGCACTAACTACATTACAACAACAACAACAAACATTTTGCAACGCCGGGTGAGTGAGTGCATGAGTGGGAAGATAACTAGGTTAACGGTAGTTGGTTGCTGTGCATTTGCCACTGCTGAAATACTCACGTGCCTAATACGCAGGCATACTCCTGCGTTCCGTCCTGCGTGCACGATTTCGAAGGCTTGGTCCGACATTAACTGGCTGGAGTGCCTTGCAATGGACAAGCGTTGGCATTTGAAGCGATCACACGAACTCCACAACTGTGTGCACGGCGGCTTTGGAGCTTTCGCAAATGAAATTCATGTAAAATTTATGTGCGGTGAGTGGATGAATTGATGAGTCCGCCGTTGCAAATGATTTTAAGTGACTTTTTATTTACGAGATTTGGCTTAACATTTAACATGAATGAGCGCCCGTTGCTGTTGCTGCTGTTGTTGTTGCGGCGCGCACAAGTGCACTCGATTGTTTTGCTGCCATTCATAGCTCCATTGCGCCGACATTATGCTTTAATCATGATTTATTAGTCACTTAGCGGCTGCTAGGCCCCCCGCCGCCTACGCCATTTCGCTTACGTACACTTACAGGCGCTTCTGCATTTCTAACAGCCGGCAATCTTTAATAATTTATTGTTCGACGCGAACAATACATCCACCAGCATAATTCACATTTTGCATTCTGCTCTTTGCTATTTTAGCTGCACATTTGTCACAGCATGCTTGGCTCAAGCTTGAGCGCGTGCCGGGAAATATTTTACATCATCATTTCAGCTTTTTTTCCACTCTCCCTCTCCCTTCGCCATCCACTGCGCGCGCCAAGCTTCGCTCATTCATGAATGAGCTCCGCTGCGCCTGGCTACTGGAATTACGCCTTTCGAGTCATTATAAAAACTCAAATTGCTTTAAAATGGCGATGGAGCGCATTTTATGTTGGCTATACAATTTTCGGAAACATTTGTTGTTGTTGTTGTTGCCTTGTAAAGTGTGTGGTGTAATTTGTAAGTAAATGTTCCGCCATTCGGTCCGCAAGAATTTACTACGCTTTAAATGAGCTTCGAAAACATTTGAGGCTTAAAGTTCAATGGAACTAAAGCTACTTCGCATCTCCCGAACATTTCGCTTCCTTTTTTAAGCGGCGCTTATTTCCACTATGTTTTTAGAGAAAATTTAGAGCGTACTTAGTTTATTAGGGAAATCAGTTTAACTGCCCCGAATACAAATTAGTTGAATTAATGAGTTTGTAAAAGGCTCAAAGCGCTTTGTCGCCTCTTGAGGATCTTTGGCATCCTTTTTGAAGAGTTTGAGGCATCGCAAAGGAGTTCCCACTTGGACATCTAATGTCGCCAGTTCAAGTTGGATTTCCTGCGGCAGAGGGATCTGCCCTTTATCCTAAACTAACCTAACCTAGTCGAATGATCATGTCTCTATTTTTACTCTCACTCATTGTTGGAAGTAAAACTATTGAATAAGGCTTGTGGAAAAGAAAACTGTTCTCTTCAGTTTTTTAAGTGAATTTTCGGTGTTAAAAATTATGAAAAACTCCATCGTTATTAGCTGGCAGCTGGAGTAGAGCTGCAGCCACTTGCACGGCTTAAGCAAAAGAAAGCGCTTTTGTTTCAAAATACTCAAGTCAATGACAAGTGCAATGCCAAAAACAAAAAACAACAACAACAGTATAAAGAATAAATGGAGCCGGGGCGTTACTGGGATTTGTTGGGAACTAATTTCGCTAAGTGACATTGAGTGCGA
Source organism: Zeugodacus cucurbitae (assembly GCF_028554725.1). Lineage (NCBI taxonomy): Eukaryota > Metazoa > Arthropoda > Insecta > Diptera > Tephritidae > Zeugodacus > Zeugodacus cucurbitae. The sequence continues at coordinate 984,927 of NC_071668.1, forward strand.
TACTTTCTTTCCGTGGCTGTTCCGTTTCACCCATGACATGGAAAAGAACAAAGCGCAAAGCGCAAAGAATAAAGAGTTTGCGGAACACAACCGAAAAGCATAAGGAAACGCGCCAGCAAAAATGGGTGAATGGAAGCGCAGCATTTAGAAGGACAAACAACATTAATCTTCATTGTTTGTTCGGCTGGCACACAAGAGACCGCGCACTCTGGACCTTCCTACACACACACACACACACAGCTGAGGAAGTAACGGAAAAGATAGGAAAGCCAGAAGACGAGGCGGCAGTGAGTACACTTTAACAAGCTTGTAAAGTTGTTGTGCACTTATTTTTGGCAAAGTGTTTCCAGCACAAATCTAAAATAGAAAATTCGCCGCGCCGGCAAAGTGTGGCGCAGTGTGTCCTCTGCCAAAAAGGGTAAGCGGAAACCACTGCAGGAAGTGCCAGAAAATGTGCGCGCACACAACACAACAACCAAGCGCCGCAACAAAACAAAACAAAGAGAGCGCGTTGCCTTTAAAAGGCATACAATTTAAAGTGAAAGGAGAGAATTTCAAAGTGACGCTGTTGCATTTGTTGTTGTGTGTACACTGTCTGTTACGCTGTTTGACATGATATGGTGAACTGTCAAGGCGGATGTTTAACAGACCCATCCGCAGCGACACGACAGCGAGATACACTCGTACGCATGCAATTGTGTTTGCTTAGCCTCGAGCCAGGGGCGCCCACCGCACGCATACACCCACACATAAATAGGTAAACATTCTAGTGTTATCCTTGTAGCGAGCAAGTTGGCGCTGAGCTGCCAGCGATTGTTGACGCCAGGCAACTTAATGCAGTCGCAGATAAGCCGGCTTGACTTGGCCTCCTGCACGTAGCGTTCATTCAAGGTAGGCGGAGAGGCGGTTAAACACAATGCCTGCACATTACGGCGAGTGTATTTGTCTTTCAGCAGCTGCTGAGCATAGTTGAATATCTCGATGGCCGCGCATAATTGAATTTTCGGTCGACGCTCCACTGATTGCTCACAGCTCGGATAGCGATTTGCGAAACGTTTTCAAGTATTTACCGCCCAATTTAGTTTCTCACTGGGCTTTAAAGTTTATTTTTAGAAATGTTAAATCTATTGCATCTAAATAGTTTTGATTTATTAATGCGCGTAGACTTTGTTGCGGGCTTAAAGAGATTTAAGCGCTTTATGGATTGTGAGTTACTCCGTTTCCGTCATTTATCTTCAAGTAATTTGACAAATTTGTAGCAAGCTCTAACGCATACATATGTTTAAAAGTCAGCCAAATAGGTCAGTCACTTGGCAAGGGTCTTTAGCGTGAAAGACTTTTTTGCTTTTTGGCACCAATGCTCTCATGCAGGCCATTGTTTTTAGCAATAAATAAATGTGTTTATTGGAGAAGGCCTTAACACATCCATTATTTAAAGAGTGAGAGTGACGGAACCCATAAGTTATATCTTAATTTAGATTTGTAGAGGTGACGTCGCGGAATGCTATAAATAAGCTCATCGAGGAGAAGGGGCGCTAGGGACAACCTCAAATGCTGAAGAGTGGCTTTTACTTGCGTCATGTAGAAAAGTCAGAGCGCGGTTTGTAGTGCGACCATCCATCATTTCTAAAAGTGAAAGCGAAAGGGAAAGTAAGCAAACTCTGAAGTTGCCGTGGAAGGCCAACGCAGCTGTGGAGACGATATACGAACTACGAATATTGTTGAAAGGGAAAATCCATAAACTACACCGTGAATGGCAATTTGCTCGATTTGTATTAATTCATTTGATATTCGATGCTATGAAACCGTTATTATCAGCTATAAAAGCATTCTGCCGCACTCACTCACCCAACTCGCGTGGAATACAATCTCAAATTGTCTGTAGAAATCACTTTGTGTCGCTTTATCTGCGACATGTCGTGTAACACGTCTTCTGCCAATTCAAACAAATTGAATATTTTAAGGCGCTGACAGCTGCAGCTCCCACTCCACGTACCACTCGTGCAATGACCGCACACACGCGTTTGCCGAGCGGAAATGTCCTTATCCAGCTGTCAGTGTGTTGTTGGTGGTTATTCTCTTCAGACTGTGCAAATCAGGCAGTTGTTGCCAGCGGCTGCGATAGCGGACGTGACCAAAAAGACAACCATTCAGCTTATTGACACAATGATGCATTCCCCGAAGCTGTTTACATCGTACTATGTTCTGCTATGCTACGCTATGTTATGTTATGTGGGTATATATGAGACCTGGTGTTTGAAAGTGCCTCTGTGATTGCTGATACGAGCACAATGCGAGATTGCGATGTCATTATTGTGTTGCGCTACAACACTCGTAGCGAATATGTCTTCTTGTAGTGCCCTCATCGAAATGTGTGGCTTTGACACTTCTTGTACGTCTATAAAAGCGCCTAGATTAGCATATGATATTCGGAAGCTTTCTGGAGAGTTTCAAATAGGCATACAAGACTACTATGAAGATTTTATATACACTGCGGAAACATATGTTTAGATACGAAACACAATGACATCAGCGTTCTTAATTCTTCTTCATATACAATATTTATTTATCCACCAAATTTAAATAATTGTTTATTGTTGTTGGCTATTAATTCACCAATTAATATCAGCTGAATTATCTACATTGTTGCAGAGGATTCAAATCGCTTAATCGGATGCTGACAATATGCTTTAGTTCAAAGAAAACTGACTATGTAGAGCACGAGGAAGAAGTAGAAAAAAGAGCCAAGCGCAGACAACACCCGCTGAACGAGAATTACAGCAATTTGGAAAAATTAATTGCCATCGCAATTTTCGGACAACAAAGGAGAGCAATAAACAGCATAAACGACACCGGACACCAGAAGCAGCTCAAGGACATTATGCAACGCGTCGAATTTTATCACACCGGAGAAATCGCTTTTGATACCTGAGTTAAGCATTCAATTCGCTTTCGCTTCTCTTGTGCTTTTTCGCAATCGCTTAATGAAATAGTTGAGCTGACATCCTGTTCGGCTTTCACTGCTTTCCGTCTATTTGCTTAATTGCTGGAGCTCTGCTGTTCAAGTTGAGGGAGAAAGAAAGTTTAGCTCACACATGTGAGCGATTGTGTGAGTAATATGTTGGACTTTCCTTAAATACAATAAAACTTTTGTTTAACAAATACAAGCAAATATTTTCCATAAGCGCTCTCTAAGCTCAATGCGGCGTCCGAAGTGCAGTTTGAGGCTCTCATTTACTTGCCGGAGCACCTAATTTGCAAACCGCTGCAAATGAACTTACACAAAACCGCCATTTCCCGCAGAAGACGACAAAATGTCTCGGTACGAGGGCTAAGCAGATTCCCCTCAGCGCTTAAGCACTTGCAGCAAATTATGGGTAACCCCATCAAAATTCTCATTTAGAATTCTCGCGAAAGTCCAACTTTACGCCTTTAAGTGTAACTGTGTGCTCGACCTGAGAGAGGGAGGTGAGAGGATAGTGTTAAACAAGCGGAGCAGCTGCGAAGTCTGCAGCCTTATTGTGTTCACCTTACGGTTCGCACGTTTACCGTTTGGGCAGTTTTCGTATGCACCAAAGTGGATAAACAAATTATGCAAATCCTCTGGAAGTCGTGCGCCTTGCGCCACTGTCTGTCTGTTGCGCTTTTGACATCATCGGGGTCTACGCTCACTAATGGGGAGTACGCCTAATTAATTTGTTTGCGCAAGTACTCGGTATTAGCATGATTAAAAAAACAGAAACTAAAACAAAAACAAAAACAGCAGAAAAGTAAAGAAAGAACAAAAGGCAGCGCAGATAATAAGGAAACTTAATGGCGGACGGCGGATAAGTGCGAAGAGTGCTGAGACGCAGTAGAGGCAACAAAAGCAGAGCGAAGCAATTAAAACCATTTACGCAAACAGCGATTCGCCTCTGTTGAGCTAAGAAGGTCATGGAGTCTAAAAGCAGTTAAAGAATTTGAATTATTCTCAGCGTCACCAGTCAGCTGCGTCCAACCGACCAGGCCATTTGCCTGGTTGTTATACACGATGACGAATTTTTTAAAGCCATTAAAGTCAGATATTTCTGTTTGATGTCCAGAGAGTGAGGATAACTCCTCAAATTAGATAAATAGAGGCCATTCAAGAGCCTTACAAGAAGTGCTTGGAGTGCAAGTCTGGAGGGGTTATGAACTTTCTCGTCTTTGTTGATTAGACACAAAGTTTTGAGGGACTCAGGTCCTATCATTAACTGTTTGGGCGTGGCTCAACAGCCTTCTAGCCTAACGATGCTTGCAGCTTCTTTACCCACAATTTATACCCAAAGGAAGTCACTAAAGAGCTTTATGATAGTCTCATCCAATCTAATCTGAAATCTTAATCTTTTTCGAGGTTCTAACAAATACAACTTTTATCCGATTTTAGAGAAAAAAGAAAAAACAACAAAAACACTTAACAATCAAGTACTCGATAATTGAGTGAGCTCATAAAGAGGCATAATTTGATGGAAATTTTGGCGAATTGCATAATCGTTCAGCTTGTGACCCACTTGGATTGTTGAGATTTCGATTGGATGCTACTTTCACTGTATGTGAGTGTTTGTGTGAGTGTGTAATGGCGCTGTTGGTTGACTCGAATGAGCGTTTTGGCGTTTAGTCATTTGGAAATTTGCCAATTGGTGGCATGCATCAAGCACTGACAGCTCAGCAACAGCGCCTAAGCGACGCTATACAACGAGATTTATTCACTTCACACAGACACACACACACACACACGGATGCGGAGATGACAGCAACACAGGCGGCGCTTAGCAACGAGAAGTCGATGGTACAAATCCATGCGCCGCAAAAAGTGCAGCACTCAGCCGCAGCAACCGCAGAACTTACCTCAGCAGCCACACACACACACACACTGGCACCCCGGCACAACTGCTGTTGCAAGGATTGTGAGCCGACTTTGTGCTTCGTTTTTGCTGCAGCGGATTAAAAGTATGCGCTTCGCATACACACACACATACTCGTACACGCATGCACCAGGGTTGCCGTCAGCTTTTTTCCAGACACTTGGCGCTTTTATTTTCTTGCAACATATGGAACCGTAGGCTCTCCACGCCTCATAGTCCGTCCCCGAAATCCGTTTGTTTGTTGGCTTTGAACGATTTGTGGCGCGGCGTTTGACTGCAGGCATTTGGCTTGTTTTATGTCCCAGTTTTTCAGGATTTGTGCGCCTTTGTTCTAGGGTGTTGGCAAAGATGCATGGCATTTCGGCGGCTCTTGGCAATGCATTGGCTGGTGTTGGCGCAGAAATAAAATGAAATTTAGTTACTTATGTACTTTCTTTCTTCCAACCTTTCGTTTTTGAGGTTTCCAAGTATTTCATAAATAGTTGACAAATCTTTGCGTTTGTTTGTTATTGTAATTTTAAATTTCGAGCGCAAACGCTGTAATATTTAATTATTTCTGGATTTATTTTGAATAAGTTTAAAGAAGACGAGGCGCATGAGTGGGCTTTCACTTTCACCATCATAATCAGAAATATATTCAAATGTAACCTAAAACAAAAGATGCTGGCCGATGGATAGAAACCAGGATTTATATTCGCCCAAGATCTAGCAACTCGGCAGAATTGCTCCAAACTTCGAGGAAACGCTTTCATAATAAACCCACTCACCAGTTGCTGTCAATCTCTATTACACCTTCTACTAACTATTACCCTATCGAGCTGATTTCTATACCACCCGCGTCACGGTAGCTAGGCGACTGGATGTTGTTGACATTGTAGCTCCAGCTTCCGCCTCAACACTTTTGCTGCCGGTTGACGAGTGACTATTCTTGTTCGAAGCCATCACACAGTCGGCGTTTTGACGCGTTTTTATGTGATTCCGTTTTATTCCGCCGCACATGGCTTTTACTTCGCCGTAATCCCGTTGAGTTTGGTTAACTCCCAACTCAAACTCAGCGCTTGTCGCGTTCAGTTAGTCGAGTTGGCGCTTTCTATTGGATTCGTGTTGCTGCGTTGCGCGGATCTGCATGTCAAAGCGTGTTGCACGCGCACGCAAGGAATGCAGTGGGAATTCTATTTTCCATGAAGTTTTCAACTTGAAAATGTAAGCGTCGCGCGAAGTGGGTAGAGGGGTGGCGGTGAACAAGTGTTAAGTCACGCCGATTGTTGGTTTGCGGTCAGAAAGGCGACGAGTTGTGGTCATGGCGGCATTCCACTTGATTGTTGGCTCACACGAATATCTGCCACATTTCGCTTGAAAGCCAGAAAAATGCCGAAATGCCAAACAACCCTCGAGAGAGAATGCCGAACATGTAAATACATGCATTTGTATGTAATAGTGGAATATTTGTAAAATAATTAAGTTTTTGAAATATGGCAAATATGAAATATTAACCGAATCTTGAACATTTCAAAGTGCGAATATTTACCCGCACATTGTCCATTTAAAGGAGTTTTCTAAGCAATTTAACCGATGATGCGCACATATCAGTTTACCTATGATCATTGTAATTCAGGGACAATGTGAATTCTCCGCACCATTTCAGACATGTCAGTCTGTCCCTCGGGTCAAGATGCTGTGGCCGAGTTCAAGTGCCGACTTGTACATAATTAATTTGGACATATTACTGCGGACGTAAAACCACAAGAGCGATGCCAGGTTACGCTGGCGAAAACGCTGAAAGCAGAGCAAGCATTTATACATACAGACATATCAATGTTTGCCTATTGAGCTCAACAGCGTCCAAGAAAAGCTGGAAATAGTAAAATTGAAATTAGTTTACTCATAAAAGTCTGTATTTAAGCTTATTCGCACAAAAAGGTAAGATTCCCACACTCGCATTTAGGGACACTTTTCTTGGTTCATCTACTTCTACACTTGTGAGTGTGTCTACTGCTGGGCCTTTCTCCTGTGTGTGTGTGTCTCGGTGCAACACTGTTGATATTTGCTGACTGTAGGTGGCCATAGCAGCCTTTTGGGCGCTCAAGCGTTCTAAATGGCATTGCTTGTTTTTCGCCACCGACACCCAGCTGCCGACTTGGCAATGTTTTGCTTTCTCTACCGACGCTTCACTCTGGGCTAATCAATGTTTATTTTCGACACTTTCAAAACAAATTAAATTTCGACGCACACAGAGCTCCTAAATTGCTGTGACATTATTTACAACATTGCCAAAGTTATTGGAAACTCACCGCCTCTCATCATGTACATACATATTATATGTGCGTGTGCGTGTGCGTGTGCGTGGCGGGTTTCTTTGGTGAGTGAAGTGTGAAAAAGGACACTTTGGGTCGAAAATTGACTGGCTTACAACTAAATTTATGACGAAGATATTTTGGGGCGCTGTAAAAATAACAGGTGGTGTCGGGGTCTCTTTTTCAATAACAAACCCATTGGGAATACAAATATTGTGAACATATGTACGAACTCAATTGGCTATATGTACGAGTATGTATATTCCGTAGTCTGCAAACCATAAGAATTTCGCACTGAGTTTGTTGAATTTTACCAAAACATATAATACTTAGTTAGCTAGCTAGATATTCTATGCGTTATACAAACATATATACGTTGAAATGTGTCAAAAATGTCAGAAACGCGTCTCTATTATGCGACCAATCACCCAGCGTTTCTAATAAAAGTTCAATGATGGCACACATACATATGTAGATACATTTCAACTTACTAAAAATATTCGATATCCCATATTCGAAATTCGATATATCTTTAAAATAGAATAACTGTAATACATGTCAACTAATATTCATAAAAAGTAATCTTTGATGACATTTATTGGCTTTCAAATATCGTAGAGAGCTTTTTTCTTGAAGTTATGAGATCCTTAAGAAGTGTCTAAGGTGGCGTTGGTGTCAATATTGCCGAAAGATTCTGTTGAAATTCTCCGAAATGAAAATGGAAGGGATATCTTCTGGATTTTTTTTAATTGAATTAGTACAAAACTTGGGAAAGCCGCAGAGCTATTGAGGGCTATTGAGGGCAGCAGCCGGCTACTCCAAAGTCAATATCTACGTAGACAGTCAAGCAGCAATCAAGGCAACAACATCGGTTTGCGTTTCGGCCAAAAGTGTTTTGGATATCAGGGTGGCAGTGGAGAGAGTTGCTAAGAACACGTGTCTTCACTTCTACTGGGTGCCAGGACATAAAGGCATTGAAGGCAACGAGACTGGGGACGAAATTGCCAAGAACGGTGTAAAACTGTCTTCCGGAAACGCGACCGACATTTACAAACCCATGCACTGTCTTTACGATGATCTCGACAGGGGCATGACAAGAAAAATCCTAACACGTTGGAAAAATATACCAGGGTGTAAAACCGCTAAATCCATGTGTAAAATGGTGGACCAGAGGTACACCTAACTCATACTGGCACTCGATAGAATGGACTGTAGGAGTTTGGTGGGAATTCTCACAGGTCACTGGCTGGTGGCGGCACATGCCTACAAAATGGGACTTACAGATCGAGATGACTGCAGGAAATGTCAAGAGCAAGGTGCAAAAGAAGCAATGAAGCATCTCCTGTGCACCTGCCCCGCATTGTCAAGGCAACGACTTCGCTACTTGGGGGCCTCACAATATGAGAATCTGGAAGAGGTATCGAAAGTGAAGCCACAAAAACTTTTAAAATTCGCGTCAAGCGCAGGCATTCTAAAGGATGACTACTCCTCGTGGACAATGTGACAGCACTCCATCTGGTATCGCCAAGGATCAAAATGGTCTATGTGTGGCGTATTGGCCTACCAGTATAACCTAACCTAACCTAGTATAAAACTTGTTCGTACTTATTTCTATACTTTAAGTTGAGCTTTCCTCAGCTACGTGTGTGTTGTATGAATCCAAGGATGAATAAGTTTGTTAAATGATTTGTTGATTATCGTAGTAAGTTTTCATCTGCTCCACGCCTCGCAAGCGCCAAATACCAACCAACGTTCCAAATAGGATACTTCTATGTATGTCTTGTTGTATGTGTACAGCTATTTGTTACGTCCTATTTCATTTAGCTTTTATCATATTTGTAATTACTGTAAAAGCAATAAGATATGCCAGTACTTGTGTGTATTTAAGGCATTTGAAAGCGACACAATAATTGCCGAGCAATGTAAACTCCCCCACGGCTATGCTGATACATTTCTATATATCGTATTCTATATATTCACGTGTGTTTAAACTCTCTTTCATACAGAGTCACACACACGACTAACCACACAGAGGGTTACAAGGACGCGTAATGACGCTCAAAGAAACCCTGTGAGAATCTGTAAGATAAAAAGTGTATGTTCAAAAAATAACGGGAATTTTTAAATTTCACTTGTTTGGAGAGTTCTCTTGTCAAAATGAAGTACCATCCATACCATGTTCAGCTGTATTCTTTACATACTTTGCTTGTAGCAGCCGCTATGGTGAGACTTTTTTATGTGCTTGTTGATTTGGCGATGCCTCCGTCTCCATATTCGCCAGACATGACTTCGTGTGACTCTTTCCTTTTTTTCCCAAAAATTATGAGAACCTCAAGCCTCCTAAAGGAGCCAAAGGCTATCTCAAAAATCGAGTTCAATAAGTGTTTCGACATTTCCTTCTCTTTGTGTTTAAGTAATTAGACTCCCTACAAGGTCCAATATAATATAAGAGTATTTAAGTAGGCTGCGCCGGAGCCGGATATTCCTACGGGCTAAATGTGTTTGTTTACAAATAAAATTGCTAGGAGTTCGTTAGCATTTGTAATCAACTGGTGCCGAGAGAGTATTTACCACACACACACACAGATACATATACAAACACACATACATATGTGTGCTGAAATGCGCACCTGTTAATTTGTTGCCAGCCTCTATATGCATATAAACTCACAAACGAAAAAAAAACATATGTCATGTGTTTGTGTGTGTGTGTGTTTGTTCAATGAGAACGCGCTGTACAACAAACAACAAACAACAACTACAAATACAAATATTATTTAGCTACCCGGCGGAGCGCAGTTATCGCAGGTGCAGCGAGCGTTTATTTGTATTTGTTTTTGTATTTGCTTTGTCAACTGATCCAATAAAAGCCTTCAACACTGCCTCCCCCTCTCCCCCACAGTGCTTTGGTTGAATGCATTCGCATTTTGAATTTACAATTGCTGCTTGCATGTTTCGATTTGATCATTTCACCCTAATTAAATCTCAAGTGCTGACATGAGAACCCGCTTAGACTTGTTAACATTACGGTTAATTGCCTACTTGTCGTGTCTTATTGTTGTTAATTGTGCAACAATAAATTGTATTTGAATACTTGTACGGTGATTGACATTAAAGTGGCTGCCCCAAATTAAAGCGTCTTTGCTAGGCAGACGTCATTTAAAATATCCGAAAGCGGTTCTTAGCGATGGAGATGCAGGGAAGATACTCCACTCGATTAAAGACTTCGATGTTTGAATTTGTTTATGTAAATACTGAAATAAAAGCGGTTAGTTGCTCCTTTAAATAACTAATTTGTGCTCTGACGTTTAACGGTTTGTGGTGAATTATTAAATAATATCATTATCTAAATGCATAAAATGTAATTATCATCATTGAATGACGCATATGTCTACAGACTTTATATGCATTCCATAGACTTTGAGCTGAAGTTGAGAGTGAAGCAGCTTTCTAGTCAACATAGGTGAACCCACTTGTTCCATGTTATTTGGCGCATATTGCAGAACATAATTACACACATGAGTACACACAGGCATACATAGAAATATATATATGTACAAACTAACCAATTTGTAGCACAAAATCACATATCTACCCACATGGCATAGATAACAGCAAGGGCCTTGAGCGTCTGCAGCTGTCGATGTGTGTTCGCTGTGCGAAAACAACGAGAGAAGCAATCATTTAAAGGCCTAGACAACAAAAAGAAGAATCAATAAATTTGGTGTGGAACTGCCACCGCCTGTCACTGGTAATGGCGGTGAAGAGCGTAGAAAGATTTACGTCGTGCATATTTCATGAGCGAAAACCATTTAGCGCATGTGGCGAAGAGGGGCTGCCAGTGCTGTGCGGTACCTTGTGTGTGTGGTTGGGCTCATATTTATGGCTAAAACAACAGTTACGTGAATATATGGTTTGTAAATATGAAGACATTTTTGCAGAAATCATTACGTGAGTGTGTGTGCCTGCGAGCGCTTTTGGTTATTTAGGATGAATTTCGGTTGGTTGTAAGGCGAATGCCAGCGGCGTTCCTAGGTAGCTCTGTACGCTTCAACATATGGCAATGACAAACGTGAATTCACTAATGCCAGTGTGCGGCATCTAATTTCATCCACACATATACACGCACATGCTCAGAGTGGAATAAGTGGCTCTCAGGTACGAGTGAACGCACATGGAAGCACACACAGCGCCAAGAATGATAAAACTACGGAAGCGGAACACATTCGCTGCGGTGCTTTTGGGTCTGCAAGCATCTTCAGCCTTCAGCTGCCGGGCTGCTTGCTTGCTTCTCCTGGTCTCGCAGGCTGTGTCCTTTGCGCTACTGTCGGCACTAAGCCAGCATGGCCGCCTTGGTTTGCGGCTTATTGTTTTCATGCATGCCTCCCGCTGTTGCAGCACCTGCCGGCTTGTAAGTTGTCCTTAATCGAAAAACTTCTATTCGCTCTTCCGCCGCCACTGCAGGGAATGCCGTCAAGCAGCAAAGAAGGAGAAGCACATCAACAACGTCAATCTCACGGTAGAGCCACTTAACTTTGTAGAAGGTGTTTCGTTTCGTTTCTCGTTTTTATACTTAACCGTTATTCATTCGGAGGCTGGCAGGCACTGTCTCTTCAGTGCATATGTGTGCAGCGTTGCACATGGACATCCTCATGTCAGCCCGCACGCACTTTACCGTTTCAGCGGTTTGACATCTAATGCTTGCCGCTTCGTTGGGCCTTTAACAGTCACCTGAAAAGACGCCTCAACATGCCGATTGCCAGTCTGCACTGAGGAAAAGTGTAATCATAAGTCTTATTCAGAGACGAAGGCGTTTGAAATTGTTTGGAAGTTATAATTGAAATTCAGGTTACTGAGTTGGAGCTTCTTTGCCGGCGGGCGTTCGAAAAACTTATTTTTCCGGCATCGGACAGCTTTAATAAAACATTAGCATAAAAGTTCATAAAATCTCCCAAACGTTTTAACGGCTGTGGAACAGTGTGTCTTACAAAGCAAAGTCACCTGTGCGCTTGCTTACTTCCTATTTTAGTCTCGCTGGCAGACAAACCCTTCTTGCCCCTGCGTCAGTGCTTCAACTGGCCGTGTAGTGGTCTGTCTACGCTCCGGCTGTTGGCGTTGAAAAGGTGTGAATCACACGTTTGCCATTAACCTATTTTCGGAGGAGCTCTAGTACGTCACATAACATACCTTAAACGCACACATGTGCACCCTTGTGGGGGCATATGAAAAAGCCATTAACATCAATATCCACTTAGGCGAGGTTCAGGAGCCGGGTGCTGTGTGGCGGCGCTGCTGGAGAACAAAATTAAACAGATTGTGGCTAGCAAAATTAACCTACTTTCATGACGTGCGACAGCGTAGAGTCAGCAACAAGCATTTGATGCTTAGACACTTTTATGAGCTGTCAGCAGTCGCTGTGTCTCTTTGAGTTTATACTTTCCACATTATGTTCAAATTAAATTTGCTTGCCATAAACCGCATTTCAGGTGAACGCGAGAGAGCGATTGCGAGATTGCTTTGTATTTGTATTTAACGACTTTCATTTAGCACCTAAATGTAGGCTATATTTTTCCCAAACAACTGCCATTTCTCGTAGACACGCCCACATTGTAAGCATAAAATATGAAATGTTGCAATCAATTTGTTGACAGCCACAAGTGTAAGTGTGTCTTTGGCGGAGAATTTTTGTTGCGTCTCATTGTTCTGACAACTGTGAAAATGCAGCGAGACGCCTATGGAAGATGTGAGTAAACGGCAATGACAGTTTAATGTTTTTGAGCAGAGAAAACATTTTTTATGATAACATTTTTGGAATTTTGTCTGTGGAAGCTATTCGCCGTGAATCTCAATTTGAAAGCCGAGTTTGATGAGACAAAAGCAAAGCTATTCTTAGGTCTTGGTCACATATATATGATAGGGCTGTTTTTCGCTTGGAATGCCGTCAAAATAATAGAAATGCTCTCGGCGAGAAGATACATGTATGTGGCTGAGCGCCTAATTGATGAAAATCATATTTTCAGTGCAGCAATTGCGGCGCTATGCTTCTGAGAGCATATACGAGTTGTGTTCAAAAAATAACGGGAATTTTGGAAAAAAAATTTAATTTGTTAACTTTTTTGCCTCCAAAATTTTTGAAAAATTAAATAAACTAAATTTTAGAATTTCCGTTATTTTCTAAACACACCTCGTAGGTACTCTTATATAGTAATATGTGAATATTATTTGCTGGATTCAATGAATTGCTTGGACAACTAAGAATACTAAATTACTTACGACCATTCACTTGTGTTTGATTAAAACAAAACTTGATTTTTTTTTTCAAATTTCTTTTTGAGCAAAAATGCATTTTTATTCATGTTACTTATGATTTATTTATTAATATTTATTTTATAATATTTTTTTTAATTCTTGGTTTTGCGCTTCTTTGTGTTGAACTGTAAACAGTACACACACATCGTATGTTGTTGTTGTCTAGATGCGCGTTAAACTTACAAACATATAAACATGCACTACACAAATGCCTTCACGCTGTCTCTAACTTTACCGTTAAATGTGTGCTAACGCTTGTGGAATTTCGCTTTGTTTTTCAATGAGTAAACATTTCGCTTTTCGCTCAGAGCCTCAGCTTATACCTATACATATACAGTTACCAATATATATTGTAGTGGCAAGCACAAACACACAAATGCAAATTTTTCATTTATTTTGTAGTTGTTGCTTTTATTTATCAATATTTTCATTTAATATTAACTAAGTCTTATTTACTTAAAATCGTATTTCATAACTAAACAGCGCGCATTTGTTTTCATTTCTTCTTCAATATAAATAACATTTATTTAAAATAATTATAGTTTATTTACAATACATTTGCATTTGCATTTTCATTTTTTTCAAATTTAATCTGCTGTTAATTGATGCTTATCTAATGACAAATATTTGTTTTGTTTTTGTTTTTGTTTTCGCTTCAACACTTTCACTTTTTCACTTTTGGTAACGTTTTTACTTTCATTTGTTTTTGTTTTTGTTTTTATTTTTATTTTTTATATTTTTATTTTCTAAATAAAGAGATGATTCGACAGCTAGTGTGAGTTTTAAAATAAAAATTGAAAAAAAAAAAAATAAACAAATGTTGAACAACAATTTTCTTAGAAACTTAACGGTGTTTCAGTATTTGGATAATTGACGTTGTGGAATTGTGGAAGGGCACCTATGTATGTATACCAAGAAAGTGTCACGGCAAGGCAACAACAACAACAAAGAGAAGGGAGGAGAATGCTGAATTCGGAAAACGAGTAGAATACTTGACATTCTCTCTCCAAAGGACATTTGTATTTTACGTATAACTATATTCATGTGTGTGTGTGTGCGTGTGTGTGTTTGGGGGAGGGGAATTTTTAAACCTATGTGGAGTGTTTGTGTCATGTCATTTTCAAGTTGTGGGGGGGGGGGGAGATGTGTTGTAATTGTAAATGAATTGCTTGCCATTTGGAATGCAAAAAGTGCGCAGCGCGAGAATTACATAATGAAGGAAACTTTATAGTTAAGAAACATAAAAAAATCAGTCTAAATATTTAATACCACCTCAACAACTGGTAAAGTACCTCACATTTGCAAAATTCGCTACGTCTTCGGGCTCAGCGCCTGGCCTCACCGAGTTCTTGTTATCATCAACGGAATGCATGCAACAGCGTGACTGCTCCATGAATTCATGTTTTCATAAATAAGCCAGCTGTCAGCAGCGCCGGTTGCCAGCTCCTCGTATACTCCTCCCCCACCACTCTTCGTTTCCCGCAATAATTTACACTTGTTGTTGCTGCGTGGGTTCATGTAAATTCAGCTAACAAATGTTAATCTTGGCAGCTGTTGCCGTTGTCATAGTCCTCTTTGCTGTGCATTCGCTTTTTATGCTGCTCCCCTCGGGGCCAATGATCCATTAATTTTTTAATATCACTCTCGTCCTTGTTTACTCGTTTATGCTTAATTGTATCCCCCTCATTATCCTTCATTACTCGTGTCGCTAGTGAATGGTCATAAACCTCATGAGTTCTGACCCCTTCCCCCATCCCTTGAAAACTTAAGACTTGAAACGCTTCTTAATTGTAGCCGACGGTCCTCCTGATTACACCCAATGTTCTCCGTCTCGGCTTTTGAGGGTTGCCTAGTCGCTCAACGTCAGTACTCCATCTCTTGTTGTGATTAGTGGCAGCAGTTGTTGTTGTAGCAATAGTTTTTGCAGTCGTATTCCGTGTGGTTGTGTATGTACATATATATGTGAGTAGGTGTAGTCGTGTAGAGTGAGATCCCCGTTTAATCTTTCAACGCCTCATTTCATGCATCTGCGTCCACCTTGGTTTCTGGTTCCGTTTCTGTTTTCCTTTCCCTTTTCATTTCCGTATCCGTTGTCCCCATCAACGTCATCCTCGTCACCATCGCTGAGACTGTCTCAGCCTCATCTCACGCATACTTGCCGTTCGCCACGAACTTCCAGCGCTGCGTCTCCAGCGCCGAGTTGCAACGCTGTGCAGTCACGCCGTGCTCGTGCTGATCACGTGAGTCCAGACAGACGTTGAGCTTGTTGTGCCGCAAGAAGCCGCCTTCACGCAGGGTCCAACGCTGATTCTCGGAGCTGTCGCACTCCTTCATCACCACCTCGGAGCCGCGTGCGAACTGGACCAGCGTCAGACAGAGATCGTCGTGCTTGATTTGGCCCTGCTTCGTGTAGGCCCACTCCTGATTACCGCCCGTATTGTGGCATTGGAAGAGGCCTGTCCGTGCGTGTCGGTTGTTGTAATGAAATGGAAGGGAGAATGTGAAACGAGAAGAAAAGAGAAATTAATGAGAATTTTAATCCTATTTGCATGTTTGCAACTACATTTACATTTGCCCTGAACCAATGGAGCAGAAGCGATATGGCGGGCAGTGGCGGAGATAAAAGAAAAATCGAAATAAGATTGCGCTCGCCTGTCAGCGGAAAGTTCATTGCTTCATTGTAGCCGGCGGAAACATCGAAATGCAGCGGCTCAATGGAGCGGAATTAATTAAAGCAACGCAGCGGCAAATTCGATAATAGGATTGCCAGGTGTGCGGTATTTCTCATTTCTCATAGAATTGACGGATTAAAAGTTCAACGGATGAGCTAAAATGTTTGTATAGTTGAAACTTTGATTGCTGGGATGCCAAATATAGAAGTCCCGAGGTTTATTGCCAACTAATGGGGTCTCCAGGCATGACATTTCTATAAGGTTTGACTTTGCCGAAAGATGACTGTTTGATTGACCTTTAATACAGTAATCAAACAAGAGTAACGAAATAATCGTTCCAAGCACTTGGAACTTGCTTTTTGTGAAAATATTGGGTTGGCAACTCTGAAAATAATATATTTATATATGAACAGTTCGCTATTTACATCCTGTGCAAATTTTAATTTGGAAGTGAATTCCGCCTCAGGGTATGAATATGTAAATGCCAATGAATTACCATCGAATGCAACGCCCTGTTCTACTATTTGACAAAGGCGCCTCTGCGGTGGCTGAGAAGAGCAGATAGCAGAAGTAATCAGCGGTCATGTTTGCGCCAGGAAGAAAATATTTAAATACATGAGTACATAGGGATGAGCCAATTTTTGCGCTAACAAATGCAATAAAAACAATTTTTAAATAACGGTAATGCAATGTGGAGCAACATTTCGGTGCATTTCCAAAATGACCAACTCATTCCTTCGTATTTGTTGTGAGACAGCGTTTACTTACCCACTGTGCCGTCCACCAAGTTGCCCATGGTGTCCAAGCAGTCGCTGGGTCCCTGCTTAAATTGACCGAACTCGAACGACTCCGGCACTTGCAGGTCGGGATAGACATTCTCCAGATACCACTTGAATGGCTTGCACTGCAGTTTCTCCTTTAACGCCAACCGGTCGTCGATGCTGTAAACACGTAAAATCGAATGAACCCAGGGGAGTAGCAGCAATCGCGAACGAAAAAGATGAAAGAAAGAACAGAGAAATGCAAAGGGATAAGTAAATATATGAACACGAAAATAAGAAGTTTACATGCAAACATTATCGTCCCCTTTGGTCCCTCATTGAGCTTGCACTTACTTGCCATAAGCGATGTTCTTAGCCAACGGCACTGCAGCATAGTAGTACTGCTTGTAATCGTCCATCCAGACTTCGGCGGCGCGTCTTGTGTTCCGCGCAAACACATTGCCACTGCCGCCGGGGAAGGTGTACGGATGCCGTTTGCGGAATACGTGTCCCACCCGACTGCAGGGTATAATCTCCAAGCTGCCGCCGCACTGCCACACGCGGAAGGAAATCTCGAGGTTCTCGCCGCCCCACACATCCATTTTCATGTCGTACTTGCCGAGTTTGTTGAAGTACGCCTTGTCGATGACGAAGAGACCGCCCGCTATCATGGGCGTGCGTATGGCAGTGGTCGGGTCGTTTTGCCGCGTCGCCCGATCGGGCGAACTCAAGTACTCCCATTTGAAAATCAAATTCCAATCGAAACCGCCACGCAGATCTGCCGATGCACCAATATACTGGAAGTTGTCCATGCTAATGACATCGATGACCGGACAGACGACACGTGTCGGATCCTCACGAACGCGCTCCAGCAGCGGCTCCAGCCACTTCTCATTGCACTCCACGTGGCTGTCGAGGAAGGTGAGCACACCGGCGACGGCCGCATCGGCACCACGCACACGCGAACGCACAAGTCCCTCACGCTTTTTGTTGCGCAATATGCGCACCTTGTCGATTTTGGCCAGCTCCAGGCCGTCCTCCGCTACATAAATACAAATATAAATGAGAAATTGTGCGGATTAAAAGCAGTGAGGAGAGATGGAATGGGATGGCAATGGATGTTAATGGGCAGTTATTTAAAGTGTACTCTGGTGGGGATTTCTGACACGGAGTGTGGTGTGGGGCTACTTACGGTGGTCACTAAAGTCGTCGACTAGAATAATTTCCCGAATCAAATGCTCCGGACTGCGGTTCAGCACACTGCAAAGGTCAAAATTGAATAATTAAATGTGCGCCTTTGTTTGTGTGTCTCTGGATTTGTCATTTGTAATTTAATTTTGAGAATTTTTTTTGTGCGGTAAGCATGAGGTCACTCACCTGACTATTGTGCGGAGCAGCGTCGAACGAGCCTCGTTGTGGAATGTTATAATCACGCTCGTCTCTGGCAGGTCCTCACGATACTTTTTGTTGCGACACCTGGCGGGAGAAATGAGACCAAATACACAATAGGATTATTTCCCCTCTAAAAGCATTTGTTGTATTTGCTCTTGTACAATTTGAAGCTCAAATTAATTGCAAATAAAGCAATTTGTCGTCAGTAAGTCAGAAGCAAATTTCGCTTGGTAATTACATACTTACGCTCCGGGTTTATATGGAATCAAATCAAATACTTTGTGAACACAAAATTAGACGCCGTGAATGTAACGAAAAGAAATCCGACTTTATTTATTCATTTGTTGTTGTTTCCTTCTTTCTTTTTTGGCTTTTGTGAAGCATAAAAGACTCACACAACAACAACAACATTCATTCAGTACTCTCATCCAATACACCCTTGTGTGAGACTTGTATGTCGTCTGACAAGCACCGTTACTGCAACAGTTTGCTGCCAATCTGCAATAGTTCTGTGACGATGCCAAACTTTTGGGAAATGGGATTTGGCGGCGGGGCGAACTCATGTATGCGCAGCCGAAAGAGCGACAACGGAAATCTTTTAAGTCATGACAAAATCGAAATCGAAAAAGCCCAAAGCGAAATCAATAAACAAGTACAAGGCGCGCATCGGGGATAAGGGAGAGTGGTAGATAACGGAGTGGCATTGAGCACATTGAAACGGAGTTCCAATAGGATGACACGACGACAGTAGTATACTCCGTAGAGTGGCAGAGTGGGATTTCCTGCGTCTCGGTATGGGCTGCTGTGTGTCTCATATGTGATTTTGTATGTGTGTTTGTGCGATAAGCGCTTTCGGTGCGATGAGGCAAGCCCTGTGACAGGCAACAAATTGTGGCATGACAGGAATGTACTCATGAGTGTGTAAGCATGTTTGCTCAGAAGTGAGCGCATGCCATTACGCTGCGACGTCCTTCCCTTCTTCTTCTCTTCATGTGTGTGTGTATGAAAGTTTACCGTTTTAACTTTACTATCCTACATGTGTGTGTGTGTGTCCTGGCGGTAAATCTGGGATTGCGGCTGCTATTTGGGACAGCTGTTATCAATTACTTCAACACTAAAGCAATAATCCTTGCTAATGTGCTTTTAATGGACCCTCAATCCACATATCCCAACAGCTTTAACTGTCCAATGAACTTGCACACATTTGAGTGTGTGTTTGCGGTCACAAATGATAGCATTAGCATGGAATTCTCTGTAAAGAATCAATGGAGCTTCCTTCCGTTCAATGTCGTCATAACTCCTAAGCTGTTGCAGCTTTCACCACAATTATCCAAACATCGAAACTAATGAAATTTACTTGTTGCCAAATGACAAAGGCATTGCAGTCAATGTATGTTGCTCACATACACACAAGCAAACACAACTACAAAAGTAAATATATGTGTGCGTGTGCACTCGCAGCTAATTGAAATTATTATCTTGTGGCAACGAGCGCTTAAGTTAGACCAAACAGATGCGAGACCACAACATCTTAAAGCCTCTTTGCTCCTGCCGCTGGAGAGCGTGTAGAGGCTGCTCTGTTGAAAATAAAATGCATTGCAATTTCCGCTCTCACGCCGGAAACACTTAATGAAGCGAGCCATGAAAGTTCGTTAGTTCAAATTGAAGATCTTATCTGGCGGCGCTTCAATTTCCTCTCCTTCGTGGCAGTCCATGCTTGTGTAGTATGTGGCTGTTTTGAGCAAAATGTCTATTGATTTTCTGCAACAGAAACTGCTTGTTTGTTGGTGTGTGTGTGTGTGAAGTTGCTTGAACTAAAGTAAAGATTTTGTCAATGCCTCCGTTGGGGCCTCAGTGTGTATGCTTGCTGATAAGCTGACACAAACAGGCCATGGAATTCATAGAATATAGGTCAAGAGGAATTTGTTGTAATAATATGAAAAATTCTTAAATGGTTGAAAGTATTTGTGGCAACATACATATATGTATGTTCCTGGTAAAAGGTTGCCATGTCGTATGCGCAACATTAATATTAAATTTTCGAAAGTATTTCATCATTTAGAATATACTTTAAACTTTCAGTGGATAACTGCAGTTTTCCGTATCATAAATCACCTCGAATATAGCTGTTAGCTGAGATCCATCAGTTTAGCTTAGAGATTTATAAATTAAATAACAAACTTTTTTATAGTTTAGCTCTCCGTTGGAAATTTTGAACTTCAAAATTAAGAAAAAACCTAGAAAAAACGTAAAACGAAAACTTTAGCTCAAAACACCTCTGCGAGTTGCCGCAATAACTCTTAATTAGAGAAAAGCAATTTTCCACAATTTTACCAATTTTACTAACTTCATATTAGAAATTGTTCATGTGTGCTCTTGCCTTTGGCCAGCAATTAAGAAACGAATTTTCGGAAATTCGTCATTCCAGCGTGCAACCAAAGTACAAAGTGAGCGGGGATTGTTTAAATTGTAGTCTGGAGCACACACACACCCACACCCATTCGCTTCATTGGCTAAGCTGGCATTTGTTGCATTGCGTTCGGACACTTGACGGCGGCAGTCAACCTCGTTTTGGCCTCAATATGAGTTGTTGTAGTGTTTACTGTTATACTCAGCAAGTCTTCCGTGTATGTGTATGTGTGCGTTGCATTGTCATTTTAATTGTGGCAAGCGCCGGTCGGAGCGTGTGGCATGATAAACATGCAACAACCTTTCTATTTCCATAATAAACTACAGTGCTGCTTGTTGTTTGTTGTTGTTGGGTGGATTTTGCATTTTTTGCTTGCAATGTACTCTGTTTGCTTTGTAAACATAACAACAACGTAGCAAATTTGTATGTGCTTTGTTTTTGTTGTCGCATACAGGTTGTGGGTTGAACTACCTACATCAACCATTTGAAGCGCCTTTAACCCGCCGCCCACTCATTTAGCTGGGTAATAGTGACAAGTGGAGTCGAGGAGGTAGGTGTAAGAGCTCACTGTGTTGTGCTTGATGCAATCAACGTGTGCTCAATAAGCTGTTTGTTTGGCCAACATGCCACACCCGCCGCCCAACCATGGCTTGTTAGTTCCGCACATCATTACACATTTGTCCTATTTTCGTTTTGCGCTCTATTTTTAACTCAAACATACGATTTGCATGTTTGCTACTAGTTCCCCTTACCGGCGTCGGCCGCCAATTTGATTGGGTTCTAAATTGGAAATTTGTTACATTTTGAGGCGACTTTACAAGGGAGGAGAACACTAACAAACCAATTTAGTTTGGTAATGGTGTGCATCATGCCTTAAATTGGCTTGCGCTGCGATGTTTCTGACATTAAATACTATCTCTGATATATAAAGACATAACCTATAATTATCACTTTTCCACTTACATTGGATTCCGCGTATCGGGAATGTCCCGGTTGCTGGGGAGCGCGTCGCTGGCCTCCTGGTTGAAACGATTCCGTATGTACGGATCCTCGCCGGTACGCAATGCACCGCCCTTTATGTAGCCCGCCTCATCGAAGTACTCCCAGTCGCCAGCGCTGCGGCCATTCGCTGCGGTCAGCGAGCCGTGTATGCCAGTGGCGCTGGCCACCGCAGCCGAGCCGCCTGCTCCGCTACTGCTGCTGAACACGCTATTGGCATTCAGTCGCAGTGTGTCCTCATCCAGACCTGCTGGGCCACCCGCCGCGCCGTACGCGTGCAGACCGAGCCCACCGATGCGCGATTGGAAAGCCGGTCCAGTGCCGATAATTATAATATTACCTCCACCGCCGCCGCCTCCCCCGACGACGCCACCGCCACCAGGCTCTTCATCCGTGCCCTCATTATTGCCAACGCCTAGCGGGTGCAGCCGATTGATGTCATGCGCCGCGCCTCCAAAGCTCTGACTATCGCTGCCAGCGGACGCGGCCGAGGGGAAGGGCTCGTCCTGGTACTGCTGCATGGCTGTGGCAACCTCACGTAGGCGTAGCGCGCGATTTTCCACCTGCGAAAACAAAAACGAAAAAAAAAAACGAAAGGAATTAAAGAGAGTCAAACAAAACACAAAGTTTGCTTTCAGTTTTCTGTGTGTGGGTTTTCAGAGTTCGCTTGGTTACGAATGTCATTGCTGCCGATTATAGTGAGTAGAAATGAAAACAAAAATAAAACTGAGTAAAAGAATTTTGAGGACTTTTATGTGAGTTTGCCAACCACTCATCAGCGCTTAACTAAGAAATGGAATGAGTTCTCATTGTTTATGTGAAACGCGGCGTCTTATGCAGATTAAAGAGTGCACAATACGTAAGAGTGTGTGCGGCTTAAAGTCTGATACTGCACAGTGTATGACTAGAGGTTGTCTTGAATAGTAGTTTGGAACAACTATAGTGGTGTTATTGTTATGGCTAATGCTGTTTTATTGCTCCAGATGACGGTTGCCATTGAATAGCTTAAAGTTGAACGGTAAAGTAGCCATTTCGCACGCTCAGTGCGCCAGTCTTACGCAACAATCAACGCCTTTGTATACCCTTTTAGTGGAGCTCTGGTTGTTGTTCTGGTTGTATACAGTAGCTTGTGTGTACTGCCACAATGCCATGTGCCTCTTTTGTTGGCAACATTTTCTGCTTTCTGCTTTCGTCTATTGCCTTTGCTTAGTTGCGCCACTTCAAGTCCTTTGGAGTGCGAGAAATTGGTCTGTTGACACCATTCGAACGGAAACCTGTGAAGGCAGCCGCAACATCAGCAACAGCAGCACCGGCATTGGTGTCAAAATGGTAGTTATGCAACGCCAACTTTATTTGCGACAATCACACACACACACACACACAGTCACATACACACAGAGAGCGCAAAGAAAGCCAATGGCAGTAGTTATTGCTCTGCTAGCACATCACTTCAAAACTTTTGGAATTTTCGCATTTCGTTGTTGCGCCGCCCGGTTCCCGCCACCACACCGCCGTCGCCATTCTGCCATTTTGCCATTTCGCATTTTCACCACTTTACGAGTTAGCGACTTTGTCAATTCGCTACACTTTATTGTTGCATTTGTGGCTGTTGTTGGTGGTGGTGTTGTTACGCCCATTTACATCCATAAAATGCAAAACTCATATTTTGTAATTTCATTTTTGTTACATAATTGGCCCGCAAGTGTAGCAGTGTAGCACTTATAAGCATCTGCAACGGCACTGTGCTGCAGGTGTGCGCCTGTGAAATTGGCGAACGCTTTCAACGCTCTCAACGCTGCTGTTTTAAATAGTTCATGGTGCGCTCGAGTAGAATTTATTTAATGACAATTTTTTTTTGTTTCACTATTTTCGCTTTTGCTGCGAAAACTTTGGCAATTTGTGTGAAATGTTGCTGTTTGTTGTTGTGTCATAGCGGAATTCACGGTCGCGCCCCCGGGCATAACCACATTTCAGCACCGTTTTTATTGCCGTCGTCACAGCTGAAGAGTAAATAAGTTGTTCGGAAGTGCTAGAATTCTATAGAAAAATATTGAATTTGACTTCTTCTCAAAGTCATGATACAAGAGAGCATGTCTGTCCTCAGCAATTCTAGGGAGGCAGGAAGAAGTTTCACTAGTCATATCCGTACCAGACTTATAATTATCGAACTTGTTTGGTAGCAAGTGTGTCTATAAGTTAATCATATTTCGAAGTCCTCAACCCTTTACTTTGTTCCCATATCTTCTTCGTATGATTTTCTAGTTCTTGCTCTTCGAAATTTGCTTAAAGGTGGTAAATAGATGAAACCACGACTACTCTAGATACATCTATGAGATCGCTTTTGAGGAATGGTAAACAAAACCAGAGAACCTTGTAATATTATACCGTTATTCATGGACAGTAGCTTCTATCAGTGGTCAGTTCTTCTTTGCGTTTCTTATAGTGAAGCGTTAGTTCAGAGTGAGTTCCAGATGCGCTCATTTACTTTCATGCTTTGCTCTGATTTATATCTGGCTACTTTCACATAGCATTGAGCATAGACTTTCGCTAAAACTTCAAGCAAATTAATTTCAATTTATTTAAAGAGTTCGCTTTAAATATTCCATTGCAGACTTACAAAGCTGTCGTCGCTAGAATACCAAGTAAATGGAATTTCTGCTCATTACCAAGAAATAAATAAAAAATGGAGGAAAAAAACTCGCGTTCACACCGATAATAAATGCAAACGCATTCAAATAGAGTTTAGCGCACACGAAATGCCATAAATCGATCATATAAAGAGAAATCTGTCAGCGTCGCTGCGGGCAAAGCGGTGCGAGCCGAGCGGAGTGCAATGAACGCCAACCATTTAGTGAGGTGCGAAGAATAAACAAACGGTGAATCGCACGAACCGCAATGGCAGCAAAATTTGCATTTTTAATCAGCGCGCAGCTCGAGCAATAAAGCAGCGAGCGCCGCTTGAATGGAAATCACGTATACGCCCCGACGCTGACGACGCGGCGACACATTCGTCTGTCTGCATTAAATAGATTTGAATAAATCGGTGTATTGAGAATGGAAAACTGAATGGAGTGAGACAATAACAACGCATACAAGGTGAGAAGCGCGCACGTACAGCTAACTGTAGCTTGCTGCTGTAACAACAAACAAATTGAGCAATTAATAAACAACTCACGTGACCGGGCAGGGAAATGATGTCCCCAAGTAAGCGGCGGAAATTTCTCCAATTAAAGAGTGGGAAAAAATCATTATTTATTTTATTTCTATTTTTAGATTGTCTTCTTTATTGACCAATTTGCAAATCGGCTGACCTGGTTGCAATGGTCGGTCGCACACATTCATTAACTTCATGATGAATCAGCACAGAGTTGGTTTTGGGGATGATTGCATTGCTTGCCATATGGACAATTGTTTAATTAAGGAAGCTTCTACTATTATATATCACTCTCTGCAATGGTTTCTTTAGTGCCAGTTTTTGTGTGTGGGAGGTAGTTCCCAAATGAAATTGTTGCCTCCCTCTCATTATGCATATTCCGCTGGCAACACATCCTTTGTTTGCACCCCCGCAAGGACATTGACACCACGGGTGAACTCGAATGTTACGATTTATGTAAAAATTACAATATGGTTTTTGTGTTGCACTCTCATTGTTGCTGCGTGAATGAATGACGCACAAAAAGGATTGCAAGAATGCCTTGAAGTATTGAAGCGCGTTCGACGTAGTAATTGTGGGCCGCTTGACTGCCTCTTGACATTGACAGTACAAGTACTTGACGCAAAAAAAAGAGCAGAGCAGCGTACTTTGCGCCGCTTTTAATGCGCTTTACTCAAAGGCGTACAAAAGAAGCTTGCCAAGTGCAAGCAAAGTATCAATTACACGAAAAAGGTTTGTTGCCCCACGGAGCACCTTTTGTGTGTATTTAGTCTTCTGGCATTTCTTTTTTTTTTGATTTTTTTTTTTTGTACGCAATCGCTCTTTTGTTGCTTTCCGTTCTTTGTTTTGCTCTCATCTTTGGTGGTGGCAAATCTTTAATTAATGAATGAAGAACTATGCAATTCCATTTATGGGTTAATTATTTATTTAAATTTAAGTGCGCGGCAAGTTGCGGCTTTTCTAAGTTTCCTTCATGTCTTTGTCGAGCCTTGTCATTCGCCAATGAATTGTGGACAATAACGAGCTGCTAAAGTGCTTGAATCCATGCACAAAGCTCTCTAATTGCAGCAACACTTTAAAGACTCTTAAATAATGTATGCGCAGCTTAGAGTTTCTACTAAGATTTTCCAATCAAGTCTTCCTCTTCGCCGGGCTTAGAAGCCACTCAAAGAAAAACTTTATTTTCGGTTCTCAATGAAATTCGCAAATCTATTTAATTGTTTGCTCGGCGGCCAGACAATGTCAACAGGCATCTTCAGTAGAAAGTGAGAGTGAGAGCTCAACTTTAATTTGTGCGGCGTTTGGCCGCATTGTCACCGTTCTGAGTATATTTTCGGTCAAGGACTTTCTTAAAATCTTTCATTGGTTTGTTATTATCTATCTGTGTCGGCCATTAAGGCTGAAATGATATTTTAAACTCAACTTTGGGCATATGCAAATTTAATAACAACAACAACACTAATAACAGCAATTAAATTTCAACTTGAGAAATAATGGCTTTTGGCTGACTTTTTGAGTTTGCTAATCCTTTCAATTGAAGAAGCTTACGCTGTACCCGATGCATACCTAAGCCCACATGCATTATATATAACATTTATTCATATGTATGTATGTATGTTTGTATATACGTGTGTTCATCAGCACTTGGCGAAGCTGCAATTATAGTCGGCTCAGACATTCACCTGCGGAGTGAGTGAGTTGGAAGTGGCCTTGAACTACATACGATTTTGACATTTAAATTTTATTGCTAGCCGCAAACAGCAGCCACTCATGTGCACAGGTGTGTGTGACAGCCGTTGTCTCCTGTCTTCTGTCTTCTTCTTTAACATATCACTTAGCCATTTATTGGCGGCACTTAAAAAAATTATGCGTTGTCTCTCGTTGTTGTTGTTTTCAATATTCATTCAAGCGATCGAGTTTTTACGACTTCCCTCATTCCCGCTTACTTCACAGGCAAACACACGCACACGCTGTCAGTGCCGTTAACAAATCAGTCAGTAGATCATTATGTGAATTTGCTGACCATACTGTCTGTTTCTGCTTCGGCACACACTTTTTTATCATCTTTTGTAGTTTTAGCGGTGTCCATTCATTCCATTGATGACCCTCTGGCCAGAGTCGCTGAATCGCTGTAGCGTTGACAGCTGTGCGTTTGTCATTTTCTTGGCCACGAAATTCCGTTAATGGCACTTATCTATTTATCTATATTCGCTCACAAATCTCACAGATGTAATCACAACAACAACAATTGCGCTGACTTTAAGTGCGACTATTAGCAGCCAACAGAGGAGAGGTGCCTCTCCCCCTCTAAATGCTAGACTTGAAGCGCCCGCATTGTCTTAACGAGCAGCGTAAACGCAATCAGCTGATTGACGAGCGCTATTTCGGGCTTTGTTTTAATAACGGTGTTTACAAAACTTGTAATTATGTTCGTACCACTCGTTGTTGTTGCCACATTTAACACTTCTCATTCGCCTCACAACAATTGGAAAATGAAATTTGATTTGATTTTACCCATCAACTGACGAGCGGTGTCGGGCATTACAATGCATCGAAAAGCAATTACTCATTACCGAAATTATGTAATCTCTTTTTTGTTTTCATTTTTCGCTGTGCCTTTAATGAATATCCGGTTAATGACGTTAACGAATTTGATTTATGGCATTTCGCGGCGTCTCGTAATAAATAAATATGCAACAAATAAATACCAATGACTGATGACTTGGGTCTATACTGCGAAAATTTGTGTGGAAAATTTCACAAATGATTTTCAAAAAGCTTATTATGAGTTTTAAATAACTGCAACTAACAAAGGAGAAGAAAGAGGAAATTGTTTTTGGTGAGTTAGCATTCGTGCGATTTTGATGAAGTTTTATTAACTAGTTATATGTACTTTGCATAAGCGCTTGGCATAATGAAGGCCTGATAGGTGGCGCGAGAGTGTTATGATTCCAAAATTGTATTTATGGCTTGCTTTTGCTGATTTTCGATATGTAAGTGTAAGATAGCGACTACGTTGGCTAGGTCATGTTGTTCGAATGGACGAAAGTGTTCGATGCAGTACCCGCCGGAGAAAGCCGAGGAAGGAGAAGGCTTCCACTCCGTTGGCGGGACCAGGTGGAGAGCGAACTGGTTACACTTGGGAGGGAAAGAGAGTAGTGGCGCGCAATCATCGATTCGGCTATAACCGGCTAAACGGTTTCAACGCCAATCACATACATACATACATACAAGTCATATATTGACAGGTTCATTAGTGCAGAACCCTGCACAAAAATTCGTATCAGTTATGATGACTAATAATATATAAGCAAACTAGTACTAATGTACAAGTAAATGTCTCTGCTGGGATTGTATTTTGCATACACCCCTGGTCTAATATGTTTGCTCACTAGTTAAGCAATTCGCCGGCGGAAAACAATTCAAATTGAAATTTTTCGTTGGATTACAGTGTTTGGGAACCCCATTTCGGTGAACTCATACTAACGCTCCCTCATGAATTGGACAGCAAAGTTGCGAAATGTTAACCGAGGGTCAATGGATGGACAGGATGCGTTTCGAACATTGCGACCGTGGGTAGAATTCTAAAAAGGCTAGTATTGCTGGTGAATTTGCTGCGGCGATTAGCTTGTACGAGTCGATTTGTTTGCACTTTTGTTGTTCGTTTGAACGGCGCTATCGGCACTGCCTTTTGTGGTTGTGATAACTCGGCATAGCAAATGACCAAATTCCCAATCATTTTGCTGGAGGGCAGGAATTCCAATTGAAACGAGAACGCGATGTGGGTCTATTAAGCTTTATGGGTTTTATCGTCCTTCTGTTATTTGCGTGCTACAGCATCATCACTCCAGGCTTACTAAATTTAACCTATTTTACTGTTGACAACAAATTATGAAGTTTGTGCACTTTTTACCCCATCTGATGTATTTTTTTATTATTTATTGACTCTCTCTTGTCTCTCGTTCTCTCTATAGTTAATTTTCAAACTAAAAACTTTAAAACTGCGGGAATGCTTGGAACCACTTTTTTTCGTTTTTTTCAACCTCGCTTCAATATCTTCCGTCCTCTTGAGTTTATTCACTTTTCTTTTTCGCTCATCGAAATTCTTTTAAACGAGAAAATATCGTCGAGATTATTTCCGCGCTTCTTGCTGCGCATTTTCGCAAACTGAAAATTCATTGCAATTTGTTGGAATTGCGATTCGTTGCAGCGTGCAAACTTCGTAAAATGCATTATGTAATTTTCGTTGAGTCGTTTCACGATTTTATCTGCACAATTTCGCCAACTTGCATCCCCTTGCACATATGCAAATCAGCATCACACACCCACCCTCGAACTCACTGATACATATGCATGAGCTGTTTGAAAAGGTGGAAGGTGGCTCACAGCCATGCAACGGTGTGTCCTGGCTGGAAAGGTAGATACGAGTATTACGCAGCCAGCCGTTTAAAAGCGAAAAGTTGTTTGTTGTTGTAAACTGTGGACGCTGGCGGCATGCGAGCCAATTTAGCAGTTTTTTTCAGTGGCAAAGTAATAATTTTAACGGCATTTTCGGTGCTAACTTCATGAATGCATAACTAACTGGCCACAAAAACACACACACGTTAATGCATTTCCATTTCCTCACACACACACTGGTGTATCTGCTTCGGCTAAGTGAAAATGTGTGGCCGCTGGCTTTCATTCACAATGCAAGGATTCATTCATAATATTCATGGTTTCAACTTATTGTATTTGTTGTTGTTAGTAGGAGCTGGATTTGCCAATAATAAAATTCAAAATTTGTAAGCACTTTGTATCGGATATGAGTGTCCACTTGAAGTGTTAGATTCGTTTCAACCCTCTCAACTTTTATATGCTTGAAGTGGTGCTAAATAAAACTTCGGTCCATTGGAAGAAGAGGAGACAAAGCAGTCAACTATTACAACCATATCATCAGAGATGTCCGTTCATGCGTCTCACTGAAATTTACTTCTCAGCAATATGAGTAATATTCAAAGCAATAAAAGTAAAGTTGCTTTATGGACGACCAGGGCAATCAAAAGCTCCAACGACTGTCAATATTAACTAGGAGAAAACCACATTGCAGGGACACGCGTGAGGCATGGAGCACAGCACAAGCACGGCACGACATTCCTTAATAAATTCACATAAATTCTGCTTTGCATATTTCATTGTCTATTTGGTAGCGGCACGACGCTGGCACTGCGAGTGTTACGCAGGAGCACAGAATGCAGGAGCGCAGCGTAAGCTTTGATTTAATTCGAAAACTTTCAGCCAGAATTACTCGCAAAGTCAATAGAATTAAATATTTGAAACTTCAATCACAAAATGTGCGGCAGGGGTTGAGGGGGGATGGGTACATGGGGGTACAGAAGCTGCATAGAGAGAGAGAGAGCGCACATTTCATAAAACATTTTAATGATGACGCAATGAAACAGCCAGAAAGTGCTGGGCGAACTTTCAAAGCACAAGGAAAATAGAGAAAAGCGGAGAGAAAAGCGAAAAATATGCATAATAAAGTTGTGAAATAAAGAATGAAAGCAGAAGAAAAAACATCAGTGCAACGGCGCACACTTTGTATGCATATTAGCAGTGGCAGGGCATGAGAGGTGGTGCGCGGGTGCAACGCAGCACAAAAGAATGAACAACTATTAAAGTTGCAACAGAAAATGAGCGTTGCAAGTAACACGCTTGCAACAATACAAGGACACATTGTGTGTGGCAAGAAGTTGCCGCGCTGCAGCAGAGTTCGCTTTCGCTGCCACAAACAGCCGTGCGCGCCTCATACAAATGATATATGGCGACGCATAACTGTATTCACCTACATATGCTTGCTGCTGCCGCGCAATGTCAACGCGCTGCACAATTGCAACGGAATGCAATAAAAAGTTATGGAAATTATGTAAAAGCTTTACGTGCCTCATGTCAACGCGTAACTGCAAATGCTGCCTCTGAGTGGCTGTGTGGCAATATAAATATGTATATTTAATAAACGCAGAAACAAATCCAGAACTGCTTGACTTTATATAGTGTATAGGGTGGTCCGTAAAAATCAAATTTCCGCCTTAACAACTCAATCCTTTTCACCACGGAAAAGGTGAACTCATTATTTGTGGTTTTGTAGTATGAACTTTGGCTTCGGCGTGAAAAGACGTAGGCGTTATTGGCGGACTGTGACTTAGCAAATTTGATTGAAATACATGGGGGACCCTGTAAGTGCAAAGCGCTGTGGAAGGTTGAGTCAGCGACTGGGACGATCTGATCCATTCTATGATGGACGCCAGCCTTCAGTTGGCTCAGGAGCACCTGCACCATGTGATAGCGGATTCAGCGGTAATTGTAAGCAGGTTCACAACGGAAAATCTGGACATCATACTGACCCAAGCGGCTTGCGTACTCAAAAGGCAGGTCTCAAGGCCAACGGCAACAAAGTAGTCTGAAATCTCCCAAGGGGTTAACCTCCTGGTTCCATGTACTGTCCTTTCAATGATTTCGTTGGTCCAAGAATTCCTCGAGGATAGTCTCAGGAATGCTAAAAATCATTGACGCGCTATGAAGCCAATCATAAAAAGATTTTAAAGGGTTCTTTGCAGAAGAATATTTGTCTGAATTCGAGTTGCCATTTTACACTATCGTTTCAAATATTCTTTAACAACTCCGTTGCTTAAAAAATAATAAAGGTGAATATAATTGCCATTATTAAAGCATGTTATTTCTTCATTTTCTTCATTCATATGTCCATTACTTTTAAGCTGGCTTTTTATGAAGAGAAAACGGTAAATAAATGAGCTACATTGCGGCACAAAAGAAACGAAAAGCTTATTTAATTCATTCTAAAGAGACTAAACTAAAGAGCGAAGAAGCGCACAAAGCATGCCCAACACAATGAGTGGGATTAGAAGGCAACAAACAATATTTAAAAATAAGAATGTAAATACAAATTGGATTAGTTGGCTTTGCAGCTACTGTGCGCCTTATCTCACTCCGAATGTGAGTCCTTTAAGCGCCTCAAGCTCGAGACACGACAAATAATGAATGGGAGTAAACTAAGAGGGTGTGTATGCGAGTACATATACAAATATGTATATAGAGAGAGTATGGAAATCTGAGGCAAACAGACGTCATTGAACGGATATCCAATATGCGGGCGTATCTAACGGTAAAGTAATCGCACAAACTTTTCATTCAAATTGGTTTTGTGAATGAACTCATGAAATCTCCAGCCGCACAACAGACAGAGCGACAAACCGTTATTTGTAAGAGGACACTTCGGGCGCTTCACAATCAAAGGGTCATGCAAATAAGCGGAGGCGTCTGCACACTCACATGAGCGCATAAATTTATACAAATGTGTTTAGTAAAATGACAAAGTGCGTGCGGAGAAACAAGTAAATCGCCTGCAAAACAGTCGCTTTGTGCCCTAATGGCGTTGGTTGTCGCAGTGCGGGGGTTTTCTCGAGGATATAAAGTATCGGTGCTATTTTTAGCTGGGCGGCAGCCCACGCGGTGAAAGCGTCGATTGCGCGATATGAGCCATTATTTTTAATTAGGATGGATTTGCTTGCAATGCGAGAATTTTTTACTGTGGAATGAAGTGTAAATATGTGAAAATTCTTTAGAGGAGGCGTAAATAAATTCACACAAATCGGAAAGTTGAAGCAATGAAAATGAAAGCTTTAAGAAAAGCTTGAATTTGTCTGTGGCTGCTCATGAATTCCCATTTCAATGAAATAAATAATTCGTTTCGAGTTGAACTCAATCGTTGAGCTCAAAGTTTAGCCAAAGGCTAGTACAGTTATTGCATAATATCCTTTTGTGGTTCGGTTAATGACAAACCCTGGCGGCTGCAGGCATCACATGTGTGTGTGTGTGGCATGCCACATAAAAACCGTTATTGATCTGTAAGTGACATCATTAAAATATGTCCGTTTAACATGAAAACTCACGCACCCACAAGTAAACAAATATATTTGCTTGTCTCGGTTGGTAAATATAAAATTCCTTTCGCTCGCACATCGACGCCCCGCTGTCCCCTGCGGCAGCCTGTGAGGCGGCATCATTGTGGGAATTCCGGCCCCACGCTGCCCCAAAGGATTGACAGGATTCTTTGTTTGCTTTTGGCTTTTGCCTTTCGCTTTGACTTTGTCTGTTTCTGCGAATTTGTAATATTCATATTTATGAATAAATTGCTGCAGCATTTCTTGAATTTTAAAGCACCGAGGCATTTTTAATTGAGAGCTTTCCATTTACAAGGCAGATAATTTTATTTCAAATATTTGTTTTTTTTTTTTTGTTTTTCGAAAAATGAATGCACACACACACACACGACTAGCACTGAGAGTGCAACTGAGCTTGAGTTATAAACCCGCATGCTTTTGCGGACTGCAAGCAAAATTAATTAAATTCTAGATGAAATGTCAAAAGCATTTGCGTTGAAGTTTTGCTTAAGTGAATCTAAATAATAATCCATTTGTGCTTATAAGCTCCATCCTGTGTGTGTGTTAGTGAATGCATGTAAAATGATTTGAGAATTACTTTCGATTCGATTTAAGTGTGTTGCAGCAACACAATGCAAGCAGGACCTGAGGGTAAAAATATTTGTATACAAGAAAATTTATTAAAGAAAATTATTTTCAATTTAATACACAAATAAAATATTCGAAAATAAAATAGCAATGTTTATCGAAAACAAATACTCACAATGCAATTGTAACGGTTTGTTGAAGCAGAACAAAAGGTAGATTAGGTTTGTAGGCAGATCTCTGCAAAAACAGAAGATCTCACTTAGACAGCCTGGCGTTGTCCATTGTGGTACCAATAAAACTCCCTGTGGAGCAAAGACCTTTAAGATTCAGCAAAACGCTTGGAATCCGTTACAAATTTCTAAAGACGGCTAATATCGATTCTAGCCAATTCGCTAGGATCGCCGCAAAAGGGCCTTCCGAAGTGTTTTAACCTGGAAAGCTGGACAATGTAGATTATTCAATATCGCCTTCCTCCATACAGCTTTGGCAACTTGCATCTGCCACGATCCCAAGTTTCACTGCATGGGTACCCATTGGACAATGTCCAGTAAGTACACCCATGATGGCGCTGAGATGGACCTTTCTCAGAGAAAGAAGTTGAAAGGACCGCTTACGCTCCATAGAGGGCCAAAAGGACCTCGCCACTGCACAAGTACTGGTAATTGACCAGCGTTTGACGAGCTCATGCGTAGTCTGCATGTCCAGCGCTTTTGCGCAGGTGGACCATGGACTACCAATGCGCTCCCATTCCGACGTCAATGTAGTTAGAGTACACTCCATTGCAAGCTTGTCCGTTATACAGTTACCAACGAACTCGCGATGACCGGGTATCTACACTAGTCGGATCGCAAAATAGCTGGAAGCTGTTGATAAGGATCTAAGACACTCCTTAACTAGCACAGAGCGTACTGTCATCGATTCCAATGCCAGTTTTCCCGCCCTGCTGTCGGAGTGAATACATACTTATCTAAAAGAGGTCACCATACGAAGCAGTGCGTCCACTGCCACTTTGATCGCAGCGACCTCTGCTTGGAAGACACTACAGTGGTCAGGTAGCCTAAAGCTGGTATTGAAAGAGAGCTTTCTGCAGAAAACTCCCTCTCCCACCTTTCCCCAAAAGGTAAGCAATGAAAGTAATTGAATATAGCAAATAAATAGCAAATTTGAGTTCTTAAAAGAGGCACTTAGAACCAAACTAAGCTGATACTAATTTCTAAGCAACTAGTGTACAATCAGTTTTGAACTAGTTCATTTCACTGCAGGCTTATAAGAAGACAACACGGTTCATATGTTGAGTCTAATACATATATGTTTGCTCTCCCACACACCAGCGAGTTTATGTTTACCGCTAAAGATTACTTTTATTACATATTAGAATCGCATGAGAGCAAACGGCAAATTACCCAAAGAATATAGGAATATTGGAAATGTTCGATAATGCTAATGTGTGCATTAAATAAGCCAAAAGCTCAATTCGAATAAATGTTAAGAGCGCAAAACGGCACAGCGTCTTAAAGATGTACACACGTACATGAAGGTGTCTGCACGCGTGTGGAGTAACGCATAAATTTGGATCGCGCGCTAAGCCTTATGTGTACCGTTACATAGCCATATGCTTGAGTCCCAACAGGGAGTGGCGAAAGCACGGAGCTTTCACTTTATTGAACACAAATAAATTTCTTTATATATATAAGCATTACTTTCGGCATTCAACAGCTGTGTGTGCGGTGTGCGCTTTTTCCTACAGGGTCTCTTCTCATACAAATGTATGTGTGTCTGTATGTGGCTAAGTTATTTGTGTGTTTTGGCCTGAATTTAATGTGCAAATTATATGAGGTGAAAATTTGTAATTGTTGCATATTATGAGCAACGCGATATTTACGACACACAGCAAGCAAGCGAGCAAAAACAAATGAGAAAACGCACGAAAACACGCAGAAACGTGTGAGTTCGCTGCGTGACTTTGCGTTGCAATATTGCCAAAGCTTTTGCGAAAATTCGCGTTTTCCGCGCTTTTGTTGACTGCATTTAGCTGCGTGCGATGTGCAACAAACCGCAAACAATTGCAAAGTTCTGTGCGGCCCATAAATTTTATGTCTCTCCGCGCCATGATTGACGGACCATCCATTTTCGATGGCGCTGCGGCGCTGCTGCTCTGTGGGCGCTTTTGTTCGGCGTTCGCGCCAATTTTGCTGCTCTCACCTATCAAGCTTCGATTTGGCGATGTGTCGATGCTGCGGACAGACGAGACGAAAAATCAAATTAATCTTTGCGTTTTTTCGCAAAACATTTTCACTTCGTTTTGCTTTGCTTTCTTTCAGCCGCGTCGTTTTTTGTTGCATCGCCGAAAAGATAATAAATCACGTTCAATTTCAATTTAAATTACTTCACATCGTGGGGCAAGCATTTACATTTACGTAAACTGGCATATGCTCTATATGTAGGTGTGTTGCTGTATATATGTATTGCGAGTAGCGGCTTATTTCGTTTTTTGTTTTTTGCTAAACAAAATTTGTGTAACAACGCTTGGGAAATGCTGTTCACAAATCTCCTAAAATTTATTTACTTATACCCCTCAACGGACAAGCAAGCAACTGGCAACTACAGCTCGGAAGACACAGTTATTTCGACATCGATTTTGATATAAAGGGTGATTTTTTAAGAGCTTGATAACTTTAAAAAAAAAAAAACGCATAAAATTTGCAAAATCTCATCGGTTCTTTATTTGAAACGTTAGATTGGTTCATGACATTTACTTTTTGAAGATAATTTCATTTAAATGTTGACCGCGGCTGCGTCTTAGGTGGTCCATTCGGAAAGTCCAATTTTGGGCAACTTTTTCGAGCATTTCGGCCGGAATAGCCCGAATTTCTTCGGAAATGTTGTCTTCCAAAGCTGGAATAGTTGCTGGCTTATTTCTGTAGACTTTAGACTTGACGTAGCCCCACAAAAAATAGTCTAAAGGCGTTAAATCGCATGATCTTGGTGGCCAACTTACGGGTCCATTTCTTGAGATGAATTGTTCTCCGAAGTTTTCCCTCAAAATGGCCATAGAATCGCGAGCTGTGTGGCATGTAGCGCCATCTTGTTGAAACCACATGTCAACCAAGTTCAGTTCTTCCATTTTTGGCAACAAAAAGTTTGTTAGCATCGAACGATAGCGATCGCCATTCACCGTAACGTTGCGTCCAACAGCATCTTTGAAAAAATACGGTCCAATGATTCCACCAGCGTACAAACCACACCAAACAGTGCATTTTTCGGGATGCATGGGCAGTTCTTGAACGGCTTCTGGTTGCTCTTCACCCCAAATGCGGCAATTTTGCTTATTTACGTAGCCATTCAACCAGAAATGAGCCTCATCGCTGAACAAAATTTGTCGATAAACACATTTCGAACCGAACACTGATTTTGGTAATAAAATTCAATGATTTGCAAGCGTTGCTCGTTAGTAAGTCTATTCATGATGAAATGTCAAAGCATACTGAGCATCTTTCTCTTTGACACCATGTCTGAAATCCCACGTGATCTGTCAAATACTAATGCATGAAAATCCTAACCTCAAAAAAATCACCCGTTAGATATATAGAATAGTAGATATTAGTGTATACAATTGCAACGATTCTTCATTTAAAGAAAGGATACTCTTCTGCCTTGCCCCGCAGAGCATGCTCGAGAGTGCAACTTAAGCGGTGTGCAACGGAATATCTTCGCTAATGTTAATTTTTCCGTTTACAACTTGTCATTAAGCGGCTCGGAATGTGTTCTCGAACTCAGGCAGAGCTTGTGGTATTGGTTAATTGAAAGCTTAGAACAAACAGACGCCAAAAGCAAGCTTTTGAGATTAGTAGAAATGAAAAATTCGGTTAGAACCGAGAACACAGCTTCGTTCTTGCGGTTTGCTGTCAATATTTTTTTCGATAATTTTGAGGACATTCTCATTACTGCAGAAAAAAGTTCGCTACCGCAGAGTCCGCAAAATGAACAACTCATAAGAGTCGACTCATATTACTTTGTGTTCTAATTAGAAATGAAAATGGATACATACATAAGTACCTCCAAAAATAGTGAATTCCATAAAAAATATGATTTTCGCTGAATGCAGAATGCACAGCAAAAGCTCAGCTTCGACAGCAGCAAAGCCGATTTGCCAAGCCACTAAACCTTGCCAGTTGCGAGACATGAAAGCGAAAAGACAAACAAACCACATTAACCTTGTTACTATTTTCTGTGGAATCTTGCGGAGCAGCGAACCGGTTGCAGCCAAAACCCACTTAAATGCGACCTACTCGTACGCGTAAGTGCTCAAGCCCACAAACACATGCACACACACATACACACGGGTCTTAAGTGCGTGAAGAAATATCTCACGTGTGTATGTTTGTGTGTGGCGGAGAAGATAATTAAAAGCAGATCTACTAAACATTAATTAAACTTAAACTTTTTCACTTGGTGAACGTCTGTTGATTGCCTTGTGCCGCTTGCCACTTGTCTCCGTCTGTCGTCTGTTGGCTGTTGTCTGCGGTCTGTGGGGGCGCCGCAAGACGACTGCTGTGGTCGCCTCAAAGGAACATGTTGGCTGCTGGCACAGAGACAAACTGAGTGACTTTGACTTTATTTCGTATTGTCTTCCAAAAAAAGCACAACAATAAAAATAACAAAAACAACTGCAACCACAAAAAATGCCAGAATTCAGAAATTTCTGTCGAAAGATCGAAAAAACCCGAAGTCAAAGTGAAGTGAAGTTGAGTATTTAGACTTAATTGGCCGTAGACACCGACGCATTCTCTCCATGTAAGTACAAAGCGGTGTGTGTGTGTAGCGCACTGGGTATTGTGTGGTGTTTAGAAGTCACCTGGCGCACCAAATTGAAACAATCAGGCAACACTGCCGCAGTGACAGTGGCATTCACTCTGCATGTCAATCAATATTCGTGTGCCAGCAACCGTGTAATTTACAGACGAGCTCAAATACATACTGATATACACACACATGTACTTGGAACCTAGGCCGTTGGAGTTATGAGTATGCGGCGCGGTGCGGCGGTCGGAGCTTCCATGCAAAGCAGGCAGTCAGGCAGCGAATTATAGGTTACATGTGCCGCACTGCTGCAGCGTGTCACTCATCGTGTGCGGAATGCGGGGCCCTCAAATGTAGCCAACTACTTGACATGCATCTCATAAGCAAGTGCCACAATTTACTGCATGCGGCATGTTGCACGTTCCAGATGCAAATAAATATAAATATATGTCAGAGCGCTGCGGCGAGAGCCGTCTGTCCCGTAATGTTGTTAGCGCATGGCCCAGTGCACAGCCGCACACCCGTTACACCCGGTGCATTTGTGCGCTTATTCAGAGCTTTGTGTGGGTGTGTGTGATGCGCTCTTTGCTGATGTGCGGCTGACGGCAAGCGACGGTTGCGGCAGCGAGCGGGTGGAAATTGGGGCAATTCAGCGCTGCCGTTGCCTGGCAATTACGACAAAAGTCGAAAGCATTCAATGAAAAGCTAAGCGGTTACCACTCACGACGCCCATATATTCGTGGGCCCAACGGAGCAGGCAGCTAGGGCGTTCCGGGAGGGGAGAGAAGAGAGGAAGTGAGTGCGCTCTGTTGCGGTGTTGTGTTATTAATTTTATGTCAAAAACGTTCAAATAATGTAGACGCTTTATCGGTAATCACCGCCGTGCAGACGTGCAATGTGTGAACTAATTTTCGAATTTGTTAAAAACATTAGTTTTTGTTTTTGTTTGTGTGTATATGAGGCTATAGTATACGTGAACGATACGTGAAAAAGTGCTAGTGTTAGCTTTATATTGATTTTGAAAGTGAAGAACGCTCAGTTCTAATGAACCTAGAATCTCTCCAATTAGAAGGCATACATTGACAATTGAATGACGGCTGAAATTTGCTAGAAGGAATGGTGTAATAAAAGAACCAAGTACCATTCATTTGGTCTTCTTCTTTCTTCAAGATATATGGAAACTCTCTTCACTACAGTTATTGTGCTTGAAAACATGCGTCACGGTCCAAGAAGACGGAAGAGGCCAAAATACCAGTGAAAACATTTGCGATGGATATAGGGTAATCGGTCAAGGCATTTGCCGTCCCTGAAGTTGCGAATAGTGAAACATATGTAAATGAGAAGCGACTGTGACTTTTTGATGCATAAAGACGGAGTCGTGACCGAGAATCTGGGTTATTTCCAGCTTTAGACACATTAAAGCATTGATATCAATCACCATCAACACCAAGAGCCAGGAATACATTCAACAAATATGCTCAAAATGGTTCTTTACCGACATAATCACCGTTAATTCTACAGGGTTGCATTTGAGTTGGCGAAGGCGAGTGCATTCGCATGCGTCCTTGCTTTTCCATATGTATACATTGTAAGCACAATAAAATGCCAACAACTGTTGCGAACCAAGCAACAAGGGCGTGATGTGCACTTTCACGGCAGCTTTTATGCAGTCTGCTGTTGCTGCATGTCGTTGCCGCTGCAGTTATTGCTGTCATATTCCGGCGCACTTCTCAATTTCCGCTGCGGCTGTAGTTAAAGCCGAGCGCATTACAATAACCTCTGAACTTTTGTCGGAGACTGTGCCCCTTTTTTTGCGTCGCACATAACCATCACCGGCAACAGCAGTAACATCACCAACAATCGTGCGCTATGAGCTGGATGCGGGAAGCTGTTGCTGTCATTCCTGTCACCCGCTCGCATTCGCAACACCGTAAGCCGACACAACATCCCGTCGCTGCCACGTCGTGTCGGCGCTACTACTGACTGCCGCTACTGACTCCCGCGCAGACTAATATTTCTGCAAACTCGCACATTCTTCTAGCGCTGGCACTCTGCTGGCTCACGCTGCGCCAAATGTAAAAATAAAATGTGTCCGTCTTATTGTGCCACTGGGGAATATGACGCCACGCATAAATGAAACTAAATGAAATTTACCCCTTACCCTCCGGCACGCTGCCCCTGGCGTTGAGTTGCGCTGCTGTTCTGCTATTCTGCTGTTCTTTGCGTTTGCGTTGGCAAACATTCACAATCTCTTAATAATATTGTTCTGCAGGTTTTTTTTCGACTCTAGCTAAAAATATGTCTTCGAATAACCGAGTGCGTGCGTGAGTGTGGTTAACTGTGAGATGCGTGCGGTTTTCACATTTCTCTGTGGCTCTTACTTGGGTCTTACGGTTTCATTTAACTTATCTTTATTTTTTTAATTTATCCATGGCGTCTGAGTATTCTTTTTTCTGCCCTGTTTCTTCCTTTTATGTAACTTTTCATGGTATCTAGGCAAATGAAGACACTCGAATATGTATCTGACATCAGAGTGGCACAGCTCATAAGAATGAACAAATTTTCGACATCTAAAATTTCAAAATTCCCCCGATCCATACCCACGACGTATATAGCTTATGAAAAAAGTATTTCATAAGTAATCGGATTATTTAAAACAACTCTCAACCATAGTGTGGTAGGTCTAAATAAAAAGTAATATAGACTTAGTGGGCTTAGTAAGAGAATTAGTGATAATGTTTGTAAGACCTTGAAGATTTTCTTAGAATTATTATGAAAATACATGAAATTCTTTGATCAAAATCCGTTTAATGCCTTAGTTTTTGCGAAGCTTGTGCGCCACTAAAACTGAAGGCCTCTAATGTGATCAAGTACTTATGGGTGCGAGTTAAGAAGGTAAGCGGCAAAAAGGCGAAGAAAAAGTGCAACACAGCAACCATGAAACGTGCAACAGAATGGAATTACAAAATAAGACCTACTTTCGGGTCCTTAAGCAGAGTGCGTAAAAATGGAAATATGAGCGCTCCCTGAAGAAATGCAGATTCTCTGTGTGCGTGTGTGTGTTCGTGGACTGGCCGTCATCAGCAACGTAGCGAGGGTTAAGCCATTTGGTAATTGTGAAAAATTATGTCAAGAACATGACGTGCTTCTGGGGTGCCAAGTGAGTGCACCAAACACCAACAACAACAACAAAAACAACAACCATAACAAAAACAAAAGCAGGAAACTCGTTCATGCTTTCGTTCGCACTCTATTTCCTTTTACAGCTGCTTTTCCATTTTATTTATAAATATTTTCGCTTTTTCGCTTGCTACTAAGTGTGGCTCGGTGTGGCGTCATCGCCGCGTTTCTGCGCCAGGATTTAAATTAATTGAAATATATTTGTGCGCATTTGTACCAAAAAGTAAGTGGAAAGTGAAATAAGACTAAGAGCCAAAGGCAGCCAAAGAAAAAAAGTTCTTGAATTAAGTTTATTAGAAAATTAAAAAAAAATCCAAGGAAAATTAACACCAAATGCTATTTGGAAAATGGAAAAAACACAAATTTTCACCATGAGTCACCAAAGATTGTAGAAATTGGAATCGCTACACTGAATTTTTAGCGGAAAAGTTCACCTTCAGCAATTGTTAAAGAGTAAGGGTGAAGTCATAGTGATGCAAGAGCTTCTAGTAAACAGTATCTGAGGTTATGTACGCCTTGTTCTGTTGGAATTATTTGTAGCTAACTTTAATATCCCCAAAAATACACAAAAATGTTCAAAATGTCGGACAATTCCACTGTGAAACGAGAGTGCAAAAAAGTGAGCAAAAGTATTTAAAAGCTTTGAAACAGCAAAAATCCGCAAAAATTTATGTTAAAATCACATACATACATTCCTCACATATGTACATGATGTCTTCAAAAAATAACGGGAATTGTAAAATTTAAAACTTCACGGGCTTGGAGAGTCCAATTGCCAATTTTTTTACGCTGAAGTACGATACAAATTTCAGTTGTACTTATTGCTTACTTTGTCTGTAGCAGCCGCTAAGATTAGACTTTTTATACCCTGAACAGGGTATATTAAGTTTGTCACGAAGTTTGTAACACCCAGAATGAAGCGTCGGAGGCCCTATAAAGTATACATATAAATGATCAGTATGTTGAACTGAGTCAATTTAGCCATGTCCGTCTGTCTGTCCGTCTGTCTGTCCGTCCGTCCGTCTGCTGTATATATACGAACTAGTCCTTCAGTTTTTAAGATAGCATATATACGAACTAGTCCTTCAGTTTTTAAGATATCGTTTTGAAATTTTGCAGATGTTATTTTCTCTTCAAGAAGCTGCTCATTTGTCGGAACTGCTGATATCGGATCTCTATATCATATAGCTGCCATACAAACTGAAGGATCGGAATCAAGGGCTTGTATGGAAAACTTCCGCATTTTACTACATATCTTCACGAAATTTGGTGTGAGTTATTGCTCATAGAAATAATTTAATCTCCGAAAAAATTGTTCAGAGCGGTTCACTATAGCATATAGCTGCCATACAAACCGAACGATCGGAATGAAGGGCTTGTATGGAATTAATGGAAATTACTAAAAGAAATGCACCTGTAAAGGGTATATTAGCTTCGGTACAGCCGAAGTTAACGTTTTTTCTTGTTTTCGTTTGTTCCAAGCTCACCCTTCGGTGCTTGTTCGTGAATTCTTGGCGAAACTCGCCCCAGCCATCATATTCACCAAAGATGGCTTCGTGTTACATTTTCTTATTTCCAAATATAAAGAGAAGCTTACAGAGTAGTCGTTTTACAAACATACGAGCAATCGCTGAAAGAGCCAAAGGCTATCCCAAAAAGTATTTCAAATAGGGACTATTTTCAAGGCGACATTTTTAACGTAGACGAGTGAATAAATATTAAAAAAAAAACGAAAATTCCCGTTATTTTTTGAACACACCATCCACTTCACATAACAACATGAAACATTTTTTCTGAATTTAATCCGCCTTTAATCTGGTTGCTTTTACGAGACATATTTTTGCGAATGGCGACTTTAATGTTTCTTTAAATTGTGTTTTTTGTAAATACATGCAATCGTTGTAATAGACACAATTTGGCAATGCGTTCCACTTTCATACCATTTTGGGTAGACATTGCAAAACGATATTTTTTCTGAACACTTTTTGGTTAACGCAGGCTGCCTCACCGCTCTTATCTTGCAAGCGCATCCTGGCGTTCCTCGGCAGCCTTATTCGTATCCTTATCTGGTTGGGATATTCGTACAAAATGCAAAATGAATGCGATTTGCTGGCAGCTGGATTGGCCGAGTAATCTTGTATAATCCGCAGAAACAACTCTGTGCATGCAAACTGACATACATACAAAGATGAATATATATATAATTGTAGTCACATATATACATAGACTTGCCATGTGCTCTACATATATTTAAAGTCAACATTTCTACATTGAAAGCATCCGTGTTTGCATGTATGTATGTTTGTATGCAGGAAGGACACGATTCCCTAAGCGATAACGAGTTGACGAGCGTATTTGTTGTTGTATTTGCATCAGTGTAGAGAGTGTAGCTTCCTGATTGAATTTCTATTTTTTCGCTCAATATTTTGCATGCGAACTTGAAGATAATATTCTGATTGAAATTGTCAAGAGGCATGCTAAACATATGCACATATTTACACACACAGCGCACACTTTTTCGCCATGTGTTTGTTGTTATTATACAAAAAATAAATCTAAAGCAAATTTCAAGTAAAAATGCGAATTTGTTGCCAGCATCAAGCAGCAGCTCTTCGTTGCAGCAGCACAATTTATTGAACTCAATGGACAAGAGAGAAAATGCAAACCCTTTTGGTGAATTTGTAGACATGTTTGAGAATTTGTGGGAGGTCATACCTGCAAAGAAAGAGAAAATAATGAAAATTAATTAAATGAGGTGAAATTTTTCAGAGGTCACTAGAATGTATGTATGTAAATGAGCCATGATATCATGTGAGTTTTGAGAAGAAGAAAATCACAGCTAATCAATCACAGCATTTTGAGAAATAACAAGAAAAAATGTTAACTATGTGTTTAAGTAAATCTAAAGACGTAAGAAAAAGTAAGTAAAAAAAAGAACATTTTACTAATTCTTTTTAGCCGGGTTGTTCTCTAGAAACATTAAGGTTATATAGTTAACCGATCTGAACAATTTCTTCGGAGATTATATTATTTCTATGAACAATAACTCGCACCAACTTTCGTGAAGATATGTAGTAAAATGCGGAAGT
Organism: Zeugodacus cucurbitae; assembly: GCF_028554725.1. Lineage (NCBI taxonomy): Eukaryota > Metazoa > Arthropoda > Insecta > Diptera > Tephritidae > Zeugodacus > Zeugodacus cucurbitae. The sequence goes on from NC_071668.1 coordinate 1,029,398, forward strand.
TTTCCATACAAGCCCTTGATTCCGATCGTTCCGTTTGTATGGAAGCAATATGATATAGTTTTCCGATATCGGCAGTTCCGACAAATGAGCAGCTTCTTGAAGAGAAAATAACATCTGCAAAATTTCAAAACGATATCTTAAAAACTGAAGGACTAGTTCGTATATATACTGACAGACGGACATGGCTAAATCGACTCAGTTCAGCATACTGATCATTTATATATATACTTTATAGGGCCTCTGACGCTTCATTCTGGGTGTTACAAACTTCGTGACAAACTTAACCCTGTTCAGGGTATAAAAAGGCTAAAAAGCTTTATGCATGGAAAGCGAATGAGAGAAATTTGGTGAAAATGCTTCTTCACTTCTCTTGGAAAAATTCTGCGCCTGAAGGAATCTGAAGCTTAGCTACTGCTGATAAACTACAAAAACTAAAAATGAATTCAAATGAATCAGAAGACGAATTTTCCGACAATATATTGCTTAAAGACAATGGATAGATTCTGCTTCTATGTTCATTTAAATATGCTTTCCCGCTTGGCGTTATTTGAAACGAAGCTGTCTAAGACGATAGTCAGCTAGTTAAACAGCAAAGTCCATTCGTATTAGTTCGAGTTCACGATTGTTTAATACAAGTAAACTCACACCTTAATTACCACAGATCAATCATCTCAACTCTCGTCGTGACATTTCGACCTTTCGCACTTGAACTGATAAACAACCACTGCTTTCTTTATATGACATTGTGACACTAATGACTAAGCAACTGAATTCGGAGTTAAAGTACAGTTCGAATGAACTCTCTGCTGAGGTGTTGATGTGTTTAGTTACTGCATTTAAAAAATAAAAACAAAACATTTGATAGAGAAGAAGATAATGTTGGATCGTTGCAGCAACACGCCTGTTAAACGGTTTAATCACTTGAATGCAACAATATTTACAGCAATCGCAGATGCAATTAAGCGTTTTTTTTTTCAACCAGCGCCAGCTGTCGATGGCAATTTCTCTCAATCACTGAGTGATGCTGACGCATTGGTAACGGCGACTGCGACGGCGCATAATTGCCGCGCATGCGCATCACTGACCGTGACAGCATGCAACACGATGTGGCAACAACAAGAAATAAATAAATGCGGCATGAAAATATCGAAAATATTCGGGAAAAAAGCATGTGCAGTAGCACAAAAGCGGGAAACGGTTTGTCTGTGAAGAACTCTTTGTTACACGCTGCCTCGCTGATCTATTGATATGCTTGGTTGCGCATATGGTTGATGTAGTTGATTGTTGTTATTGTGCCGCAATCTTGCAGTTGCTGCGAGCGTTTACGGGCTGATTACACGCCACTAACTGTGCTTTAAGAATTGAAGAAGCAATTGTTTACGAGTACATATGAACATATGTATGCCACAGCTACTGCCTGTTTATGCTCAAAGCCAAGCAGCCAAGTGAGAAACATTAAAAGAAATGTGGAGAATTTAAAGCATAAATTTAAATTTGAAAGAAATGCGCCTTGTTTGGCTGTAGCGCGGCAAGGCCTTGCGGAGAAATGCGGTTAATAAGAAGTTCGGAGCAGCAAAATGCTAATTTGATACGTTCCAATTACTACAATTACATTGCATTAGCGTGAATATGTGGGCACAAAGCATGCTTAATGACCGATACACCTGCACAAACCATATGTACTACATATCGAGTGTATTTGTATATGAATATATATGAGTGTAAATATATATGCGCATTTATAACAGTTTCAGTAGCACTTCATTTAAATTCTACATTCATAGTCATTAAGGCAGCCGAACGGTAGTAATGTTGCACAGTGGGACATTTTGGAAATTTTTCCATAAAAAAATAAATAATTTTTAATTTTAATAATTTTATTTCATATATTTCACATCTTGAGAATAATATAAAAAGTCTGTATCATTTTAGTTATTCATAACCATCAGTTCTACGTTAACTGATCCGGACTTATATCAGACCAAGGGCTGTCAAGCTGAAACTACTGTCTAAAACTGTTTGAAACATATTTTATCTTATCATCCTCACAAAAAAGGCGAAAAAGCAACATTATATTGCTTTCTACATATCACCCTCTGCGATCCACTGTACTCTGAAGCTAGATATGCAATCACACAGAAACAAATGTTCATTAGAAAGACTATATGTGAGCACTCATCTCGGTTTGTTGAGCAAAATGAACAGAATATCTAAGCATTTTGACCTTTATTGTGGCTTCGATAAGAATAGACAGAGAGATAGGCTACAAAAGAAATACAAAGAGGGGAGACGGGCAGTGTCAAAAGCAAGAAGACAGACCAGAACAAATGAAACCGTAAGAAAAGTACAAGAATTGGTTTCAGAAACTTAAGAAAAGTGGTAAACCGCTCAACTGGAAGAATGCACAACTAAAACAATGCCAACAACAACAATAAAAATAGCACCCACACACACACACGCACACAGAAATATATACGTATGTATGTGCTTGTGCTCGATTGAAGCCGATTACCACAAAAATAGCAAGAAATTAACACAATGCAATCGCCCGCCAACACTTCAATTTCTTCTCACTGAAAAGAGAAGCAAACAAAGCGGCGGAGAAGAAGAAGAAGCAGAACTTTGCGGTAAATATTGTTGGTAAATATTTAATGTGCGAACTTAAGCACAACTATTGTTTGTGTACAACAACAACAACAACAACTGTTTGCTCAACTCAACTATTTAGCCATTTAACTGTGAATGCTGATCCAGCGGCGGTGAAATTCGACAATATTTAAGGCTTAATAACATAATAACAAGCAATCGCAGCAATGTAAGGCAGCAATCTTGTTGCACGCGCACTTCGCACGCCGCACAATCACAACAGCAGCTTGTATGGCACGGCACACATACATAGAAACACTCAAACACATACATATGTGCACACATATACATGTGAGAGCACATAATTGGGTTTGTGCACCTGTAAAAGCTACTCGACGGCGAATACAAGCTAAGTCTAACTGCTCACAATGCGATTGAAAGACTCGGCGGCGGCGGCTGCTGCAATGGGTCGAGCGTGGGGGGCGTATACTTAACCTCTAGGAGGGCAAATGGTTATTGGTTTATTTCGCACGATTGGCAATAGGCAATACAAATGTGGCGGCGCTTATGGCGGCCTTCACGGCCTTCATCGACTTCATCGGCTGCCTTTTGATTTATGCGTTGTGGCATTTCAATCAGCGCGCGCCAGACTGTGCGTGTCTCCGCCTGTGTTCAGTCGGCGGATTGCTCGTAAAGCCGATAATAGCCAATGCGCACACACACACAGTTCAATAGATGGTTATGCATTGATATCAACTCATTGTAAAATGTGCGCCTGTCTGCATATTAAAACTCTTACCAACTTACTAATTTTAAGACGGGCTTTTCGTCACTGCGTCAAATGATTGCAGGTAATTTGTATTAAAATTAGTTCGACGGCATAAAAAATGTTTTTCAAGTGAAAGCTATCTTAATTGAAAAAAATACCGAAATTAGTCTCATGTGTAGGGAGAGCTCATATGGAGCATCCAAATAAATATATAGTGATATATAATTAACTTTTTTCTGTAACCAGACTGTTAGCTTATAACTAATCACCAATTTTCAATTATTTAAGATTTGTAAGACCTTCGCTTTGTTAGTGCACCTATACCCCAAAACATGAATTATAAATGTGAAATCCGTCTCTATTTATCTTCCGATAAGCAGTAGCACACTCACACAAACACAATACACAAATGCAAATAAATTGCTTTGCTAAGTAGAGTTTAAATATTTAATTTTCTGATTACATGCAACACTGCATTAGTTTATCAATTTTAATTAATACGCTATTCGCAATAATTCGCCTGTTGACTGTCTGGAAATTGAAAATATGAACGCTTTGCCGGCTGCTAAATACAAAAACGTCGTAAATAATACACACACATACACACATACACAAATGAGATGGCTAACTGTTGGGCCGAGTTTCTCATCTCCAACGCATATCAGAAGCATTTTAATCAAATTCACAACAAATGTAGTGAGCTACAGAGGCCGCCCCAGAAAGCTGCCGGACGTTTTGTTTTCACTTCGGTCGCGGTTTCAACACACAACTCACTGATTGGTAGTCACATACTTAAGGCAACTAACGGTCACGTAGCGCACTGTCTTTCTTACAGCTGTTGGGGAGTATAATCTAAGATCGCAGCAATTTACAGCGTTTTGCGCGCTTCCAGGCGTACGTCTGTCCATGCTGTCTAACACACCGGACGCATAAAAAATCAGGTTCAAAAGATTAAACATTAAATCAACAAACACAAACGAAAAAAAACAAAGCGAAATTGAATTAAATTGCAGTAAACACGAAAAACACACCAACAACAGCCAGCTGGAGTGCCCCAAGTGCGGCTCACGATATTAAGATGACCATGGCTGGGCGCTGCTGCCGGGCACTGCAACGCGGGCGAACAGCTAAACACATCACTCACACGCGTAGATATGTATCCATTAAAAAATATCAGTGGAAAAATGAAAAAAATGGCAAAAATCAATGATTGAAATCTGCGATTGAAAATCGCCATGCCACAAAAGCTCCACAGCAAGCGACGGACACTACGCCAACCGTGCTGCAGCTTGTATTCCGCTGACGCTGTCGTTGGTTTCATCACTTTGGTGTTTTGCGCATTTCCGACTCGTGTGGAGTTGCATGCAACAATTGCTGCCACGGGGTCTGCCACTGCAATGAATCACAAGTGGCAACAGCCAGTGCAACTTTAGCTGCTTGCCGCCACAATTTGACACCTGCAATTGCTGTCGTGATTGGTTAGCTTGACTGCCAACCGGTTTCGCTGGAGACAGGTGTGTGTGTGTGTGCGCGCGCTTGTAAATCTGTCAGCTATGAAATGATTGCCGTTATATGAGCATTTGTGTATTTGTTTGTGCGCCATTTTTATTCACATTCCAAAAACAAAAAGAGAAAAATGACAAGCATTCAAATGACATAATCACTGGAAAATGTTTGTTATTGATGGGTTTAATTGGAGGAAGCGAGGAATTTTCTGCAGTGCAGCAAAGCGAGAGACGTGGCGACATTAAAGATATTCATTATTCTTTTAAAATATGCTTTTGCATTTGCAGGGTTAATGCTCGGAACTAAAGAACTAGGCGGTCGACCTTATTGACTCTATTTCTACTCAATAACCTCCGATTTCTCTGACTAAAAGTAATATTCCTTCTTTCGCATCAATTTACAAGTTCTTTAATGCACTGCTCATTTGATATTATACCGTTATGCGCATTTACAAAACGAAATAATTCGAATGACAAGTTGAGCGCTGCCTGTGACTCCGGTTACCGGTGTTCTTTTGATATTCCATCCTTAACCGCTGCAAGTAAGCTTGTTTTGACCGCCTTTGATGTCGAACAGGCGTATACGCCTAAATGTATGCTAAGCAATATTATTCAAATTGATTTCCAATAGTGACAGTTAAGAGCACTTCGACTTCCCAGTCCATTGGCAGTCGCAGCCTGATGACTTGTCAACGACAGCGCTGTAAACAATAACATTTCGGTGCGTTTGCAATAACAGTAAGCGCTGATAAGCGCTAAGCTGTGAGCGGTGAAGCGCGTGTGGTGAAGAGACGGCAGTAACGAAGGTGACCGATTCCACTTCACTTCCACTTTCATTCACTTATTATTATCGTTTGTTGTTGTTGTTATAGCAAGTTTATTTGTTGTTTTCTTGAATTTCATTTGAGTTTGTTCGCTGTATTTATTAGATTACCATCGTGTGGCTTTTATTTTCGCAGCTTCGTTTGTTTATTCGTTGTTATTTGTTGTTATCTCGAATTTCAAGTCATCGCCGTCGGTTGTGTGTCTTCGTTGCATAAGACGGAATGTGCCACAAACGACCTTGTCAATTGGCCACTGTCGCGTTGCCGTTCCATCACTTCAGGCACCGAACTGCCCCCCTTCCGTTAGCTTACGAAATGATTTCGTTGTTTGCTCCATCGCAGCTTTATCTTGTGGCGCTTCAGTTGGCAGCGCGTTTTCATTTTATGACTTCGGCTCGAATTTCATATTTTTCTTGACCATAAATTTCTTTCATCTCGTTTGCGACGTGTTTGCCTCATTTAAATTCATTCGTTTTCTCTTGCCCCGCTGCCGGGGAGTGTGCCGCGAAGTTGGGCCACCTAATTCGCTGATTATCGTTTGCTCGCTAATGATGGCAGCTGCTGCCGCTACGACTCTTGCTGATGGTTGTTGGCCGGAGAACTGAGCGTCAGACCGCTTTCAGCGGCATTCAAAGCGGCGAATGTGAAGAGCTCGCGCCGTCGGCGTGTCGACAAGCAAAGGCAAGCGCAACACTTATTGTTTGTTTCTCACTTCATTATTTGTTTTTTTCTTTTTTGTTATTTTTCTGTACTTTATTTTCACTTCGCACAAAGCTATTTAGTTTTATTTGACTTGTCCCCTTGTTTTTACTATAGGTAAGGCAATATATTTCACCTAGTTTAAGCCATTTTAGACTGATGACTTACGAATTGTTTTCATTGTGATTACCATTGCGGACTTCGTGACATCTTCTCGAATTTTTTGCACTTTTCAACCTTACAAAAGCGCAATTTAGATCATCATGCCGTAATGTCTTCAAGATGAGCACGAAACTCATTCGAGGGGTAATCTCAAAGCCATAGCTGCTTCTTAAAAGTAGTGAGTGCAGATTTCTTATGACCCAGTGTACCAAAATTACGTTCACCCGCACAAACACTCCTTCAAAAGCACTCAACTTGTTAGCGGTTTTAAGTGTTCTTCAAGTAGTTGAACTGTTCACCCATCACCCAGTTTTCAATTCTTCTAAAGAGGTAGCCACACTCTGCTCTCCGCTGAACCGCAACTTGCGGCTGATTTATGGAGTTCCAAAGTTCTTGTGACAATTTCTGTTTCGTTCTCGTTGCATTATACCGAAGTAAATAAGAACAAACAAATGTTGTTGCTTTATTTAAAGAAATACAAAAGTCAAAAGTGCCACATTTCTGTTTGTCCAAAGTCACTTTATTTTTGCAATTACCATTCCACCTCCAACTGGCTAACCCTTTGTCGCAATCTCTCGCCTGACTCTACAGCGCTCCGGTCAACGGTCACTAGGTTTCGCAAATTTTTTACATTTCCCCTTTCCATCTTGCTTGGCATTTAGCACTCGTTGCTTTTGCGGCGGCCGCGTGCTGGCCAAACACGAGTAATTGCCGCTGCGGCACACATTTAAAACTGTGCCGACATGCTGGCTTTGCGGCCGCCGCAGGTGAGCCTCTGGCCTGTTAATTATTTCTAATGCTTATCTCTCCGGTGGCGGAGTGGCGGTGTGTCGCAGTGGTAAGACCGCAAAAACTGTTGGATAACTACTTTCTCTGTTTTTGTGTTTATGTAAATTAAGTGGCAGCGTAATTATTACACTCGGCTGTTATTGAAAGAACGAAACTCTTGGGGGGAGAATGCGGCTAGTGAATAATCTTCGCTCGGCGGGCAGTCGTTACAATTCTCCGCTTTTCAACAGGTATGAGTCGAGCATATTTCAAGCGTTTTTAAGATATTGTAGGTTTAGTATATAGACGCTGAATGACTGCCGACCTGCTAAGCGTTGTATTTGAGTATATTTAACTGCAGACTTCTACTCGAGAAATTTGTGCTCCACAGTTTAAATGTTGCCAAAAATACAAGTACACACATGCTATGTCGCTGCTACCTCTCTGCTCAAATTAAGCCTTTGACGGTACTTGAAAAAGTGTATTAAAACAAAATACCGCGAAATGCAGCCTTTGCAATCCAAAAAGGGATTAAAAAATTCCCTTTTTGTTTTTGTATAAACAAGGCATATTACATTAAAGCGGAATTAATGCGTTTCCAAACAAATTGCATGTCACTTTAAACTTTATCAAATGTTGGCAATCATTCCCTTTAATTTCAAGGCGTCTATTATTAATTGTGCTTTAAACTTTTCAGACTTCAGAGGAACTTTTCGTTTTTTGTGGAATTTTTCGAAATTTATGCAACACAATGGACACACACAACACAGGCTTTTTTTTCAACTTTTAATTCATTAAATTTCTTGTACGAAAAATTTAAGGCTTTGCCAAGTTTTTAATTTGATCATATTTTTCTTTGCGAATTTCTTAAATACCCTTGACATTTGCGGGTGTGTGTGTGTGCGCGACCATGGCAGTTGCTTGGCGCAAACGCTTAGGCGAATAACGCTCCGAAATTAGCTGAGTTTAAGCAGCTCAAGTGCAATAAATGAGCCGTTAAATTGTTTTCAGTTTTATACCTTTTTGGGATCCCAAGTGTTTTGTTTCACAAGTCGGTGCGTTGTCGCGAGATTGTACATATGTTTATTACGTAAATCGCTTGTTTCTCACATTAAAGTTGGAACAATGGGCGGGGATTTGCATTTTAATGATAGTCCGCTGAATGTCTTAGTGCTCAGTGAGAAGAGAAGTATATATATATATATGTATACCCTGAACAGGGTATATTAAGTTTGTCACGAAGTTTGTAAGACCCAGAAGGAAGCGTAGGAGACTCTATAAAGTATATATATAAATGATCAGTATGTTGAACTGAGTCGATTTAGCCATGTCCGTCTGTCCGTCCGTCAGTCTGTCTGTCTGTCTGTATATATACGAACTAGTCCTTCAGTTTTTCAGATATCGTTTTGAAATTTTGCAGATATTATTTTCTCTTCAAGAAGCTGCTCATTTGTCGGAATTGCCGATATCGGACCACTATATCATATAGCTGCCATACAAACTGAAGGATCGGAATCAAGGGCTTGTATGGAAAACTTCCGCATTTTACTACATATCTTCACGAAATTTGGTGTGAGTTATTGTTCATAGAAATAATTTAATCTCCGCAAAAATTGTTCAAATAGGTTCACTATAGCTTATTGCTGCCATACAAAATTTTTCGCATTTGACGTGGTATCTTCAAGAAATTTGACCTGGATTACTGCTTAAGGTAATAATATAATCTCCGAAGAAATTGTTCAGATCGGTTAACTATATAACCTTAATGTTTCTAGCAAACAACCCGGCTAAAAAGAATTAGAAAAATGTTTCCTTTTTTTACTTACTTTTTCTTATGTCTTTAGATTAGCATATAGTTACTGAAAGAAATGCGCCTGTGAAGGGTATATTAGCTTCGGTACAGCCGAAGTTAACGTTATGTCTTGTTTAATTTGAAAATAGGTGAAGAAGCGAAGGGTCAACTCTTTTCGAGCATACTCATTCCTTGAATAGCTTAATGTCTTAGGTAAATAGTATAATCTGCTTATATGCGATAATAGCCGTTGAACTTTTAGGATTCTTCTACTACTAGATACTTCATTGCTTTGAAAATTAATAATTCCTTGAATTCTGCTTAAGTAAAGCTTTCAAGAGAGGCATGCATACCATTTCACACATGAATACTCATATGACATCAAATATATATTTTCCCCACTAAAGTCCATAAACATCATCGGCCCAATTCAAATCTGTCGATTTTCACTTAGAAATACACAAACGGCTCATATAACTGTGCATATGTGTGAGCCTATGATAGAATTAAAGCTCGGCTAACTGAATATTTACACACACACAAACACACATAGTCGCGAACGAGTTTGATTTTCTAATCTATGCGATGCAGTTTTGGAATTTTTGATCGCCCAAAATCCCATTGAAATTGAAAACGCCAGCAAAACAAGTATTTCAAATATATATATGTGTTTGTATGTATATTTGTTCGTAAGTAAATTAACGAAGAGCAACGGCAACCAGAAGCAAAGCCTTTTCACAGCAAAACTAATTAGAATAGAAATAGAAATCGAAAACAATATTAGAAATGTTGACAAATTTGGTTTATCGGAAATTGAACCTGCTTTAGACCTTACCAGACCACATACGTACATATAGGTATATATATATGCATATATATATACATGTATACATAGTCAACTGTGGTAACCAATAACTGGATGCATGAAACGCGTTTGTTGAATTGAATACTAATTTGTAAGCCATCGCAGTTCTAAATGCGCAGAGTACAAAATTTGGTCGCGCTTTAAAGCTTTGACTTTGGTAATGGAATTATTTGGTGACACGAAAACAAAAACAAAAACAAGTGAAACCAGTGTATCGATGCATAACCGGTGGATTTAAATGACAAAACTTTTTGTTTAACTAGTCCAGTCTCTCTACGCATATATATGTCGATATTTGTATGTAAATATGTCTCTTTAAATGGCTATTCAAATTAGCGGCTTCCAAAACTCGATTTTTTTAAGCGGTTTGACCTCTTTACCGTTAAAATTTGGAATTCGAAAAAAATTCGAAATTCTGTGATTCTTATCGGCACTGCAGAGAATTAGTAATATTAATAATAATAATAATAATGATGATAATAACCGCATTATGAACAATGCGGCTGTGGTTTAAGAGCATTTTCGCGTGTTATGAGCAGTTCTCTGATAATAAAAAGCAAAAACAAAACAAAAAAAATTGTCACAAATAATATTTAAATAAATGAATAAATGACCTCCTGCGGCAATTTAACGATATGAATTACGAATATTATTAAATATAACCTACATTTGAACATTTGTATGTTTGCTTGTTAGAACAGCGGGGGTGAATTTTGCGGTCGATGAATCGAGTTTTTGGGCAAATCGACTGGCACCGCATGCTGCTGCATGACTTTGAGCTTCTAGATTGTGGCGCTGTATTTTACAAGTTGTGGTTGTTGTTACATGAAAACTCTTTTGTAAAGAAAAAAAGTTTTCAAAATTATGAAAAATATTTTTTGGTCCCCTTGCTGACCTTGCCTTGTCAAAAGTGAAAAAATCGACCACAATTAAATCAATTAGACAATGCTCAACCAAAAAGCTACAAGGGTCGACTGAATAAATTTCAAAAACATTCGCAAATTAACAAAAGACAATTGAAAACAAAAAAAATAATAATAAACAAAAAATTATTTTAAAAAATATGGCAGCACTTCTTCACGCTTGCCAAAACAGATGCTCCACATGAAAACATTTTTAATTGCTCGCTAATAACACCTTATCGAATATTTTTGCCATTTTGTTAACATGATTTCATTAAACACACTTTTCATTCGGTCCGTGTTGTTATTATTATTGTTGTTGTTGCTGTTGTCAACATGAAGGCCACATTTAATAATAGTTTTCCACTGTCAATGTCATTGCATGGCAAATAAATAATTGCCCAGAGTGATCGCCATTGTGCCGCGCACCGCAATAATGGTTTCGCAAAAAAAATCATAACAGCAATAACAACAACAACAAATAATGAATAAAAATAAAAAAAATATTTGTGTCGTCGCAAAAAAAAGTTAATTGATGCTGTTATATCAGCTGAAAAGGGTAAACACTACCAACTGACTCATTAAAATCACTCGCGATCAAGGTCAACTCTAACCAACTGCAACAACACAAAGCGAACGCGAAGCTGAGCGCTCGCTTTAAATGACATAAATTATCAAATGCGAATCAAAATGAGATTTGCAAATCAGCGCGCTTTATAAATAGTCAACACAAAAGCAAAAGGTAAATTGAAAATGAAAAAAAATAAAAAAAACAAAAAAAAATTGTTTACTAAAATACACAAACAATGGGCGACAGACACATATGCGCCTTTGAACAATTTTAATTTGAAATTAAAAATGAGCTCAACAACAAATAAAATAATGCAAATAACCCAAAACGAATTCACTAAAAATTCGTATTATACGAATTTGGCGCTGAGGTGTTGCGTCAATGAAGAGAGTGGTGGTGTGCCTGTGTCTTCAGGGCCGCCGCGAGCGCTGCGGTTGAGCGTGGCAAGACGGCGGTGAAGCAAAAGTTCGAAAACCATTGCAAATCAAAGACAAAGTGGACATTGAAGTTGTCAAAGATGGGAGGTGACAGCGCGAGGGCGACTCTATGGAAGACTCTGGTCTTAAATCTTAGTTAAAATTACTTTTTAGGCGCGTTATTTGCCACCAAATATCCCTTAGTAAGAGCCTATGGGATGATGACTATATTTATATTTTATTATTATTTTCCATTGCTCATATGGCAATAACAATAATGGCAACACGTTCGAAAACAAAAATGTTTTTCTCAAATAAACAAGAAGCACACACACAATCTCTTTTTATTCGTTTTTTTATGCGTTCGCCTGAATTAATAAAATAACGCAATGAAACTTTGTTTAAAAAATAAAATTAAAAAAAATACAAAAACAATGCAGCCACAACAACAACAACTGCGAGAAATATTTAACAAAATGTAAATAAAGCAGCAACAGCTGCGCAAGCGAGCGTTAAAAGTTGAGCAATATTTGCCAAATGCCGTCGTCGACACAAACACAGTCACACATTCCTGTATGAAAACATGCGAATACACATACATACAAACATGTGTGTGTGGCATATGGTGGCGTTGAATGTGAAAACAATAACGCTGGTCTGCCTGCTAGTGCGCTCGGCAGCGCTTTATTGATGATGTGATTTTCATTACAGTGCCTCGTCTCCGCCGCCTTCATAGGCAGCTGCAACGGTTGGCTTTTGTGCCGAGCCAGAATTACAGGCCGCGCATGAGCACCCCCGCCCGGCCTCCTCAGCTATGGTCAGCCACGGTCAGTTGCGGCCAGCGCGCTCCGTTGCTCAGCTCAGCTCTGCTCAGCGGCGGCGCTCATACAACTTAATTGGCCATCAAATGTGCCCGAACGTAATTAATTGAGCCGTTATTATGCGACACTGCTGTCTGCTGTCGTCGGCATTAATTGTTGCTGTTTTTGCCTTTTCTTTATTAATGAAGTTGGCCTTTTTAGCCGGCGCCGCCGCTTGACGCTTGCTGCCGATGTAGCCTATTATCGATGGAACGCCATTATAGCCGACGCCTCCCCCATTACCGTTACTGTTGAGACAGTGGCAGCGCAATTCGTGTGCATGCAAATGGCAGTGCACGTGGAGGCGGACGGAAGCCGTCTGCCGTTCCTCTTCGCCGTCGGAGAGTTTTCTCTGCATGCGCTCGCTCTGTGTTCTGTCAGTCGCCTCGCCCAGCAATAAAGAAATCATTTCGCTTTCATTTCCTATGATTACACGTCATTGAATTGCCGCCATTATCCGCATGGCTAGCTTGTTGGCAAACTGGCGGTGCCCAGGATTCGCTGAGTTCGAGGTACACAAGTAAAATGAGATTATTGGCTGATTTTGATTAAATTAAATGAACTACGAAGTATTAATTCATTTTATACGGAAATTATTGAATTAAAATGACGCAATATCCATTTCCAATAGAGTCGGATTTTATATTGAAAGTCAGCTGATGTCTCAGTTGGACTCTGATAAGGAAGTTAAGGACCAATGTGAAATAATCGAAAACATTGTTCATTAGACTTTGAAAAATATTAGACGGTTGAAAAATATTAGAAACACTTTGACCTGAAATAAACCTTTGAACGTCTCTAAACCGAGATTCACATATAATTCCTTCTTCTACTTGTCAAGTATTACTCATAATGAGCAATTCAACAAGAGATGATCTAATTTCTTTTTATATTCATTGTTAGTGATAACTCAAAGTCGCATCAGAATTGTCTCACTAAATAAATTATTCCAGAAATCGCAAAAAGTCTAATGACTGGACTCAGAGTGTAGAAGACAAGCGTTATATTTACAAAAATATACAAAAGCAACAACAAGAAGCGCCTAAATAGTGGACTCGCACGTCTACAAGCGCCAACCTCAGCGCAATGATATCCGCCAAACGCAGTGGAATGTCTAATTGCCCGCCATTGTATTGGGCGCACACACACACACACCCATATATACGTGTATAGCTACATAGAAATGTTAATTGTATGCTCATACGATAAACTGGCACGTAATTCCCTATCAATTGACGCCAAAGTACGAGCTTCCGAAGGCCGACGATGGCCGCAAGCTGTGTGGCTGCTCTGTGGCTGCTGTGGGCCGTTCGCGATCCACATTTGTAATTACGGCATGTGTGGCAGGCGCATCTACACAAGGCGACGAGCAAAAAGCAAATAGTTTTTGTGTGACTGTAATTGACGCTTGCGGCTTGTTTGCCATTGTTGTTGTCGTTGTTGTTATCGTTGTCACTTGTTTATTTGTGATGTAATATTTTTATGCTTTTTTCCTCATTTGCTTTTTTTTTGTATTCGTTTTTTGCATGGCTTCTGCTTGGCGGCTCGCAAATTTATTGTAGCTTTTGGTTTTTGTTTGTTGTGTAATTAACAAATGAACAAATGATACATTGCAACCGACATTTAATAAACTCGCACGCACACACACCCGCGCACACATATACATAGAATTCAATTGATGAGTTGGTTGTGTTGGTGATGCTTGTGGTGGTGGGGAATGTGGAGTGGGTTGCGGTGCAGCCACACATCTGAATTCTAATACACGGCGCGCTGTAGTGACATCTGAAGCCACCGGCAGCCTTAATTAATTTTCATGTTCGGCGCCCCTCTGATCCGCGGCGCGCCCACCCACCTGCCGTCAGCCAAAACCACCGAAATTCATAATGACACCACACACTGGTGGGATTTATGCTTTTGTACAAGTAAATATATATTAAATCGGCATTCATGCAAACACACTCATGTGCCACGGAAACCTCGATTTATACGTCGTCTGCTGCTTTTAATTGAAATTCAGGATTAGTCTTTTACGTTTGGAACTTCAACAAGCGTATTTGGTATTTAAGCTGGGTTTAGTGTGAAATTTTCAAGACGATTATAAGGCGATTATATATGACAGAAATCATCTCATGGGTTATGTGCTGGGGAGCAATATAAGAAGACTGACTTCGATATTTGTGTTTCAAAACTGAACCCTTGTTCCAGCCTTATATTCGTCCTCCACTTTAAAACCGTCGGCATATTTCGTGGCCCTCGGAAACAAATATTTTCTCAAAGTGCAGAATAATCTTAAATCGTTGATGTATAGTCTCTTTGACTTTGTTGTTGTTCTTTGAATGCTTCAATCAACCAAGATCTGTCTGGATACAATGGACTACAATGCAGAATATGTGCATCTGACCTTTGAAAACCTATTCAAAGCTTTTGGCAAAGTGAAGCACATTTATTGCCACAATATCCACATGTGCAAAGCCACATAGCTATATAGACACCTATATATGTCCATATATACGGGTTCATACATATTTAGGGGTGTATACTAAATTTAAGCTCATTATTGTATTATGATTAACACCCAGAGAATGCATGAGAACACCCATGCATACATTTTGGTATGGTTAATGCGAGATAATGCACTAACAACAACAACAATGGGACAGTTACTCTACGCAGCCACTTTGAAAAGATGAGATAACAATGCGAAAACCGCGAAAAATGACACCACAACGACAACAACAATAATCAACTATAACTTACACTAACAACAACAACAACAATACCAGCCTCAACAGTGGGCCAATGAGTCAGTTAGTGGTGGCATCGGCGTCGGCTTCGGCGATTGCGTTGTGTTGTTGTTGTTGGTGTTGTCAACAGCTGACTGTCTCATAAATCAAACAATGAATTGCACCGAATTATGACAGCGACTATGAATTTATTGCTCAACAAAAACACGCAAATTAACAGCAGCAGCAGCAGCGGCGGCGACAACAGCAACAACAGCGAATTATGACAAAACATTAATGAATACATAAAGAGTGGCAACATTATTACGCGTACTAGTGTTGCCACAATAATAAGTGTTGCACGGACGCTTGTGTGTGTTCGAAGAGTGGCGATTGTTCACGCTTTGCCGCCTTTGCGTCGACACCGAGAGATAACACACCGCCGCCGCCACAATGACAACAACAACGGTGGCAATGCCAGTTATACTACTTGTGAAGAAGCCAAAAACAACAATGCTGCGGACATTAATTGTACCACTGTACGTGTCTTGTTATTGCTTTTATTGTTGTTGTTGCTGTAGTGGTTGATGACGTACACATGTTTGCTATAGCTACTTAATCAGCTGAAATTTATTAAGCGATAAGCGGACGAAAACAGCAAAGGTGTGCGATAGGTGTGCAGTGAAATGTAACAACAACAACAACAAGTAGAGTAGTGGTTGATTTTTACAAAAATAAAAGAAAAGTGCATTTAAATAAGGTATTTTTTTAACACAAGTGGGAACTGAAGGCAGTAGTCTGCTTTAGAAGCCGAAAAAAGGCGTTTTTTAAGCATTTTTTTTTGAAAGGGAAGGAAATGATTGCGGTAAACGGAATTTTAAGACGATAGTGTACTATATTTAAGGCTTAAAAAACCATATTTATTATTAAAAAATATTGAAATTTTTTCAAAGTTGTAAGTATTTTCTGAAGCGCCTGGAGTCTGCACTTGTAAATTGGTCGAATCAATTTTTTTTTAAATTTTTATAAGTTTCTTTTCTTTATGAACTAAAAAAATACCGAAGAAGTTATAAAATTCCAAATTTTTTCGAAGTTTAAAAAAAAAACACTTTTTTAAGAAAAAAATTGATAAGTTGCAAAACAATTAGTTTAAATAATACTTTTGTCCAACTTTTTTTTCGATCGGACATATAGTATATTTTTTATGGTATCGCCGGCACCGTTTTCTAACACTTGTGAAAATGAAGACTCGAGAAAACGCGCTTTAAAGTCAGCCTGAGTATTCGCACCTGCTCGACGCTCGCCCACTAAAACTGCTCTAGCTTCGAAAATATGTCGAATTGGCCTCTGAAATTTTAAAGACATATTCTTGGATAGTTTTTGAAGAGATTTAAAACAAAACAAAAAAATCGATTTTTTGAAGCCTGTAAAGCAGACTACTGCCTGAATGCCACTGCTATTGATAGATAGATAGATTTTCATTCGAACATAACGGTTTTTTGAGTTTTGAAATAAATTAAAAGGAAAAGTATGATGTCTATTTGAAAAAAATAATATCAAAATATCCATTTTGTTAATTGTAGCCTTCTAAGTGCTTTAAATTCGCTGTCTACTACTCACAAGAGTTTTCGAAAACATCCCAAAATTAATGCGACAATCGAGCAAGTCAACAAAGTACAGTGGCTGCAATTAGTATAGCGCCATTTAGAAATGCTAATTCAGGAATGTGTCACACTCACACACACACACATACGGCGCTCACACTTATGATTGTCTCTATTTCGCAAGAAATTTAATTGCTTTTTTGCGTTTGCTCTTCTCTTCTCCGCATGCTTTTTTTACATTCGTTGCCAAGCGAGCGCCACACGATAAATTATTTCGATTGTGGCAGAGTTCAAGTGTCCACAAGACAAAATTTACAAATGAAAATAGAAAATAATGGAATCGTACAAGCGAATGCGAATTAACCTGTTTTCTCTTTTTGCCCCTTGACAGAGCGCACTCATGCGCCGGCTCGTGAGTGTGTGCGTTTGTGATCGTGAATATGCAAACGAGTAAAGGCCGTTCGTTGTTAGTAAGTGGGGGGGGAGTGAGGTAGGGGGTATCCTAAGCGCGCTGCAGCGAGAATATGTGGATGTGTGTGACGGTGTAACGAAGCGAATGTGTTTTAATTTAAATTTTCGGTAACCGAATGAATGACGAAAATAGCAAAAACAATGAAGTCACAATAAAATGGAAAAGAGCGACGAAAAAAACTAACTGTTGTAAGATTTATTGCCGCCGGGCGGTTTGGTTGCCTAGCTGGTTCGCTACGCTGGCTAGCTAGCTTTATTGTTGTTGTTATGCGCTGAATATCACGACTTTTTCGGGCTACTAACCAAACGCACACATCAACATTTACCAATATAGTATGTGCATAGCAACAACAATAACTAAAGTAAAAAAAAGTCGTCCGTTATTGTTGTTGTTTCTAACGAGACTCTTTCTTTTTGGCCATTTGAAAGTGAAAGGCTGCCACCAAACTAGCCACAGCTGCTCTGGGCTCGGCGACCACAAACGACCGAACCGCAATTGAGCTTTAAACAGACATACAAGTGTGTGTGTGTGTGTGACGTGGATGCGTTTCTGACGCACATTTCCTTGAATATCCAGTCAAACCCCACCGGACGAGCGGCCAAATTGGCAAATGGACTCATATATATTCGCAAATACTCGTATCTGCGTCAGCGTGATCGGGAAGTTTGTGTTGGCGCTACGCTACCAAAAGTTAAATTGCCACACGAAATCTATGGCAAACTGATATGGACGCAAAACACCATTAACAACAACAATATTGCCTGTAAATGTAAACATACCAAACAATCCAAAGCAGCCGCCACCGCCGCCGCATCACAATGCGCCGAAAACGAGAAAAAATCCCAAATTCATTGGTGGTGGTGGCTTTCAAGTTTCGCAACATTTGCACCGAAAGCGCAAATCAAAATCCAAAACCGTAAAGCTTGCCGATAACCGCCGGCGCTCACACAAAACTGTCGAACGCATTTGGCGCTGTGAATGGCCAATAATGGACGGCGGTGGAGGCGGGCAGCGCGCGTTGAGTTCAAGTTGCTGCTTAGGCGCCATTGTTTTTATTGTTTGGCTGAATTATGGTGTTGGCATTGTTGTTGTCATTCGCCGTTGATGATATGATTATGAGCCCGAAACGCTTGTCCCCCAGCAGCTGCGCGAGGAGCGCCAATTGTGTCTTTGCCTCCACATCGATTGGCAATTTGCTAAACTTTTATTGGGTTTTAGGAGCGCTCCAATGTTTGAATGTTCGATTGCCCAAAGCCTTTCCTTGCCATGAAACGCAATTTATTGCGAATCTTTTGTTTGATTTCGCAGATTTTGATTTATGCTCACACATTGTGTCATTGTGAGTGAATTGTGGCATTGCCGATGGGGGAAATCGTTGCAACCGTCTGATTGACTGACTGACTGCTGTTACTTAACTTTGACTTTTCAATCAACAGTTATTGGGTAAATCTTGTTGGTTAAATGGACCGTAAATCATGACTACAGCTTCTTACATCAAACCCTACTTTTAGACAAAGGCAATGAAAGAATATGTAACTAGTATTTGAAGTCGTTGGAGTATCGAAAGTGTTTCGGAAGAGCGCTTTAGTTATTAAAGTAGAAAAGCGTTTCGGAGTTATTTGTTGAAAACTATAACATACTAAGAATGAAGAAGTCTGTGTTCTTTTTAACATACCAGAATTTAAGTTATCCAATTGAGCTGATGAGCCTCAACTATGTTGAACATTGACAACAAGATAAAGACTTTCTAATGAGTTGAAGGAGTGGAAAGAACATTTTTAATGAGAGATCTTTTATCTTAGTAATGCATTTCTTTCTCAATATGATGCCGAAACTCTATCTGTGCTATGAAATTATAGCTGAATTCAAGTACTCATCGCCTGAGCTCTGACAATTTGCTGTATGTGACTAAACACATGAGTAGAAACCCTTTCCGGCCTTGAGTTCTTCGACGGAGATCCCAAGAACAATCTACTCTTCAGACTAACATTACTGCAAGTGTCTCTGTGTGCGCTTCTAAATTAGTTTGGAAAGCGCAAACAATCATAAAAGTAGTCTTGATCAAATTCGAAGAACATTTGTTAAATTGTCAACTTACTAAATAAGAAAATCAGTATTTCACATACAACAACAACACATGGATAATGCAAATTGTTGTTAACCAAACACTTGCACACGGGCTTCTTGTAAACTTTCGCTCATTTGTTTCTTTGGTCGCTTATGTTTATTCTGCTTTGTGGCGAATTCTCGAGTCTTTGGTTTTGAAACTTTTCGTTGTTGGTCTTCTTAGGCTTGGCTACTGGAAATTACATTCCGCTGTTGTTGGCCAAAATAGCCGTAATTGTGTTACAAGTGAGTAGAATATAGAAGTGACTGCGTACAGCTATGGATGTATAGTATGTATGGAACTGTGTATAGAATGGTTATGTGTGGTTCTTAAGTCAAGCATGTCGACCCACCTGTTCGCAGGGGTATGATAATATATGTATGTACATATATATTATATAGACAGGCATTTATGAAAATGTTGACTCGGTGCAATGAAAGGGCCCAGTTATAAACTAGTAGCCTGAAGAACTACAAGACTATCTGCTTCAGTTACTATTACACAAATAATTTAAACTCTTCACTTCCATTTATATTCTATAGAAGAATTTTATTCAAACTTTCAACTATTGCTTCTTTCTCCTTCTATGCTCTCTTTCTGAACCAACTCTCCAAAGAACCCATGACAGTCTGATCGTTTTCTAACTAGTTCCATTTCATTCAACGAATTCTCGTTGAAAACTGAATAATTTGATGTTCCACTGCCGAACTTTAACGAGACGATCCTGTCTGGATGGCTGGCGTGACGGGTGCAATGCCCAGCATAAATGCAAATTAATGCGGTGTCCGTCCGCCAGCTCGTCATTCAGCACTCATTGGATTGGCAGCCTCTTCCTGTTCAAGGCGTTATGGATGAGGTGTCAGGAGAGCGCGTTGTTGGTGAATAATGAATGGCCATGAATATGCGCGCTTATACAATTTGATGAGGAGGCCGTTGAGTGGAGAGAGAGAGAGAGAGTGTGAAGCGGAGGGGGAAATTGTAAAGCCGTAGCAATTTACATATACAACAACAAAAAAATGCAATGACGGATGAGCGGCTCTTCGAGTATATCTGATAGATAGCGTATTTGTTTACAGTTACCACTCACCTTTTCCGTGCTGGACTGGAAGTAGTAGACCATGACGAATATCCAAATGATGCTTACAAAAACAATGAATTTCACATTGCGGCGCATTTTTCTTCTGTTGTTGCTACTGCTCCTGCTCCTGCTACGATTGTTGTTGTTAATATTCCTGTTGCTGTTGTTGTTAATATTGTTGTTACTATTGCTGACGCTAATGCGGCTGACTTTATTGCTGTTGTTGTTATTCCCGACTTCTAGACGACAACACGCAGCACGACAGCTGGTATCACACTGTAGTATGGGCGTCTGTGACTCCGCAAGTTGTTGGAATGTATTGGCAGCGTTGTTGTTGTTTGTGTTGTTGCTGTACTTGTCGTAGCGACCTTTCGTGTAACTACCTACGGAATTGTGGCTCGGCTTGCTGTTGCTGTCACCGCCACCGCAATGATGATCATAGAGATGGATGAGAGTGTCACCGTTGTTGTTGTTGCCGTTGAAGCTACTGTTTATTAGTAAGCTGCAGTTGTTGTTGTTGTTGTGTTGATAAGGCTCACTCTGATTGGTGTTATCACCAATACTAACAACCACCAAGTTGTCCTCATCCGTTTGCAACGAACTCGAATTGTTTATAGCTGCGAAGGGAGAGAAAGAAGAATATTAATAATAGAGAATATAGTTGGTTAACAAGGTCTTCAAAATATAAAAATTCAAAATTCTTCTAGAATATAAAATATTTTGATAAGCTAGGATATTCGAGAAAATGTTCTCGTCTGATTCAGGTTCCTGAAACGGATCTCAAAACCATACTAGCATAACGGTATTGAAAAACTCTCGTTTATTTGCATCTATAAATATCTGCGCTTATACATAGTATTAAGTTTGCTTATGTATTTGGTGTCAATAAAATTAACTTTTTCTGTTTTTGTGATTAAAATGTCACTTCGGTGAAAGATTATGAATCGAAATGTTAAATACTAAATCCACTTAAATTGCTCTTTATAATATATGAGTATACTGCTGTCATTCGCGGTATTTTTTCATTCGCTGCTACCAATAGTATTAATTATTTATAACGGTAAAATTGCGCATATAATGATAATAATCGATAACAGTGAATTAAATCTTTTTTTATATCCTCGCAACAAAGTTGCTAAAGTGAGTATTATAGTTTTGTTCACATAACGGTTGTTTGTAACACCCAAAACTAAACGAGTTAGATATAGGGTTATATATACCAAAGTGATCAGGGTGAAGAGTGGAGTTCAAATCCGAATGTCTGTCTGTCCGTCCGTCCGTCCGTCCGTCTGTGCAAGCTGTAACTTGAGTAAAAATTAAGATATCTTGATGAAACTTGGCACACTTATTTCTTGGCACCATAGGAAGGTTGCTTTCGAAAATGAGCAAAATCGGACCACTGCCACGCCCACAAAATGGCGAAAACCGAAAACACATAAAGTGCCATAACTAAGCCATAAATAAAGCTATGGAAATAAAATTTGGTATGAAGGATCGTACTATGAAGGGGCATATTTGGATGTAATTTTTTTGGGGAAGTGGGCGTGGCCCCTAAGTTTTTTGTACATATCTCGCAAACCAATAGAGCTATATAAACCAAACTTTCTGCAGTCGTTTTTTTTAGCCACTTCCTAATACAGTCCAAAAATGAAAGAAATCGGATCATAACCACGCCCACCTCCCATACAAAAGTTAGGTTGAAAATTACTAAAAGTGCGTTAACTCTCTAACGAAAAACGTCAGAAACACTAAATTTCACATAAGAAATGGCAGATGACGTGGCGTCGCCCACTTATGGGTCAAAAACCATATGTCAGGAACTACTCGACCGATTTCAATGAAACTTGGTTTGTAATAGTTTCCTTACATCCCAATGATATGTTGTGAAAATAGGCCAAATCGCTTCACAACCACGCCTACTTCCTATAGACCAGAACTTTGAAGACAATCTGAATCGTTTACTTTACAATATATAAAGTAAGCACTAGTGAAGATATCGGTGCAGAACTTTGCACAAATACTATGTTAATAGTGTGGCAGCCCCATTCTAAAAATCTACGAAATCGGACCATAGGTTTTTAAGGCCCCATATATCGAACACGAGAACCTCGGTGCTTCTAACCTAACATTATGGTTTCCAACTTGCAATGGACTTTATACAATATATATGACGAATATGTGGGTCAAATTGTGTATTATATAATATAAATAAAGTTAAATAAATAAATTGCGAGAGTATAAAATGTTCGGTTACACCCGAACTTAGCCCTTCCTTACTTGTTTATTTTTTTGTTTGTTTCATAAACAGCATTATTTTGCAACACTTTAAGCCGATTTCTATCAATTAAAAGATAACGGGCCATTATAAATCAAAACAAATTTTTTTTAACAAATCGAAATATTAATTGAAAATATGAACTGTATTTATTTTTAGTGGCAACATTCCGCTGCTTTGTTGTTGCTGGTAATATTTTCTAATATTTGAAGTGTTTTTTTTTTAGCATTTTTAGCATTTTTTCGCTTGTGAAACCTTTAAAGCCCCCTCATATGGCCATAAATTTACCATGGCGGTATTAACAAATGTCGATATGTATCGCCCGCATATGGCTGACTGGCATGCAATGCTTTATTTGAGGAATGCAGTAAAAATAATCAGAAAACATTGCATGGAGCTTTCGTTCGTGGCGCTGTTTTTTGTCAATTTCCAAACGAATAATGAAATGTATTATTTTCGATATATATTTTCTTTATAAACACAGCGCTTTATCTGCTTTTTCAACACATGTTCTTATGCAGATTTACCCAAAAGTGTTTGCATGTGTTGTTGCACAGAATGGGAACGGGTTTTGTGTTGTAAGTGTAACAGACGCATTTACATTAAAACCAATATATTTTTGCGAAATCGAATGGAAACAATAAACAATAAGCCGGATCGGTGAATTAAATGCAGCTGTAAATATTGTAAATTGAACACGAAAACGCTTTTGCAAAAAAACTTAAAGCAAAAGCAGCTGAAAACAACTTTTTTTGAGTTGTATCAAAAATAGGGAGTATAATATAAACATATGTCGTCATTATGATTTAACTATAGTCAGTTATTCGTAAAATAATTATCTGATTTTTCCATAAAATTAAAAAAATTAAATAATAATAATAAAATAAAATAAAATTCAATAAAAATAAAATAAAATAAAATAAAATAAAATAAAATAAAATAAAATAAAATAAAATAAAATAAAATAAAACAAAATAAAATAAAATTAAATTAAATTAAATTAAATTCAATAAAATTAAATAAAAATAAAATAAAATAAAATAAAATAAAATAAAATAAAATAAAATAAAATAAAATAAAATAAAATTAAATCACATTAAATTAAATAAAATAAAATAAATTAAATTAAATTAAATTAAATTAAATTAAATTGAAATAAAATAAAATAATATATTATAACTTCAACAAAAATGTTCTAAATAATAAAGTGGAATAAAATAAAATGAAATAAATTTGAAATAAAATCAAAAATTGTTGTTTACACGCATTCCTTGAAGTGTTTACAAACTGTACTTTCAGTCTTATGAAATAACTTCAACAAACATGCACTAATTAATCAAAACAGCACCGAAAGCTACAAAATTCTTTCAGTAAATATTTATTGCATTTGTTACAGAAGACAGAGCGTTTGCTTTCTAAGAATCGCTACGCACAGAGCACACATTCGTTTAGTGAGTAATAATAATTATGATAACTGTGAATGTTTTCTTCGATGTCGAATGTGTGTGTTTCATATGCTCAACAGTTGTTAAGTGCTGCAACAGCACAACTCAAAATTATTTGCTTATGGAAGCAACCATTTCTGGTTGTTTAGAAATCTACTCAACATTGTTGAAATTGAAAAACTCACAACGCAACATAAAAGTCAATTTTTTTTATACAAATGTACTATGTATTTATGTAGAATAAATGAAAATATTCACTTCTCGCAAAGTTATAGACTTGTGTTGTTTTAAATACTCAACGAATTTATATTTTGTGGTTGCGAAGTTTCAGCCGGTAATTCTATTAGCACAGCCCTAAGGGCAACTGGCAGGTGCTATATTCGTTTGTGCAGATCTCTTCTGGTGTGCATTGTTTATTTCCGAAAGCCATTCATATCCGAAAAATCAATTTATTTACATGTGTACAAGTACATTCGTATATGTGTATGTACATATGCATATACATATGTAGTATATAAATAACGAAATATTCTACAACTCAGCGTTAATGTTTATTCTGAGTTTTATTTGTATTTGGGATACATGCAACAGCAATAAAATTATATTGCATAAAACACTTGAATTTTCGAAGGTGAATTTTTAATTAAAACTATTAAATGCTGAGATCTTAAAGAGTGTTATGGAGTAGCAAAACCCTTAGACAATGTCCGGAGAATAATTCTAGGGAGAGAAAGCGGGTACCTGAGAGCCGCGTAGCTTTGTGTTGACTTTTGAAAAGAGGAGTCGGCTAAGAGAACTTGTTTCTGAACGATTACTTAAAAAATTGTATAGATTTTTGAAAGGTCCGGAAATAGATTTTATTCAAATGGAGAGTATTGTATTCAAGATAAGATTTCTATACACATTCAAATTTCCACAAATTTCTTCTTAAATACATATTAGGTTAGGTCCAATTGTTAAACCACATATTCCGCTTTAAAGGGGTCAGTTTAATTAAAGTTATTGTTGGAAATTACGAAATAACACACATGAATCGGAGTATTTTGTCAAGTTACTATGCGATATTATCCATGGTGAACTTATCAAGACCACTGATAATAGTTTCCAGAAACATCATAAGCATAATTAGTTATTTTAATTAACAGAAGGGAAGATGAATGCGCACTTTTCACACAAAATACGCTTGGCTCTTTAAAAAGCTCGCAGCAAAGAACAGATGTCATCTTGCCAAAGAGTTGAGATACGTTTTACTTTTCTTATCAAAATGCCGATTGAATTCTTAATGCATTCACCATGTCGCTGGAAGCAAATATCGCATTTTTATCACACAAACTCAAATTTTAGTCACTACAAACACGCTTCATTCAGGGCAGCAATTGAACATAATTGCTTGTTGCTGTGTTATCGAAGGCATTTTACAACATTCCTAAAAACAAAACAAACTGAAACTCAGGCACACCCAGGCACACATACACAATAGAATGTGGCACATACCTTGCTTCCCACCTTCCACTTCACTTTTATGTTTTCACTTTTAGTTTTAGTTTTTTACTGTTAATTTAGAGAGAATTCACGCATTGAATACCACAAACAAAGTTCGAATTCAATTTGTATGATTTGGCGGCAGCGAAGTCCAACCGGAATGGTCTTACTCATACGACACGGAGCACCCGATGGCACTGAAGCACACACAGAGCACACCGAGAAGCGGCTGATAACAGCGTTGAACGCACAGAAAACGCTCGGTTCGATTTCGCGTTTTTGGCCGCGGAAATGTTTGGGAATTGACACGTTTTCACGTTCAAGCACTCGCGTCGGCAGACGTTTTAATTGTGGTTCTTTCTAAGCGAACGCACTCGCCAGATAAGATAACGGCAAATTAGAATTCAGAATTCAGGTGTGTGACGCAGCGTCTGATAACAGCCAGCAGTAAGAAACTCTAGGTCAATATTATATTTAAACAAATATGAGCAGCCGCGATTTCCGCTTCGAAAGTGTTTGCACTTTGTGGATCCAGCTTAGCGCTCAATGTTGAGTCCATATATTCACTAAAACACACACACACAGAGAAACGTGCTTCTCTAATCACAATGCAATAAATTTGGCTAACACCGATTGCGAGTTGACAACCGTTGGCATGGACAGCCGTCTGTCTCGACCATGCGCCAAATAAATATCCGCGGTAAATTTGTCGCAAACTCGCGTTAAACGTCGTCCGAAAGCGTCGCGCTGTGCACCGTATGTGTTGAGCGGAACAACCGTTTTACCACGCCGACAACTCGCACGGGGGGCTCTAAAGCAACTGATGCGTCGCGTCGCTGTGCAAGCACTTTTGTTCACTGATAATGGCTCTTAACCGCTTCCACAGTAACCGCTTTTGGCTAGCGCCGCGCTACCACTACAAGAGCTAGAGCTGACGTCGTTGCCGCGAAACGCACACACACAAAGCGAACGCCAAATGACCAGATTCGTTGCGACGCAGTGCGTTTTATACGGACGTCACCGAACGACGCGGCAGTCGGCAGCGCACACCGAGCGCCTCGTATAAGAGTTGTAGCGCTTGCGGCACAACGGCTCCCAGTTGTTGGCGCTCGCAACTTGTTGGCTCTCAGCAACAGTAAGCGAACATGTTCGTAGCGACGAGTTCTGTGGATTTCAGTTGTATTTTGTTCGATTGGTGGGGTTTTTGAACCTTCGCCAAGTCTGAGGCCGAATGCCTTCTGGTTGCCGCACAATGTCGTTGGTTGGCCCAGTTGGAGTGCAGGTTAGTGGTGCTTGGACGTAAACTGTGGTTGGCAGCAATGCTGATGCACTCGTATTAAATGCGTATGTCTTTCAGGCACAACGGAAGATGTCCAAATGTTTTACAATAATTGTGAGAAAAAACTTTGTGGAGCATCACGATTTGGAAATTCTGAAGTGTCCACTGTATAAATCATTTAAAGTCCACTTAAATCATTTTTATCTATTGCCACAGATTTCTGTACTGACTTATAACCAAAAGCTCGGCTTCTTAGACGCCCCTTGGAAGATGTACTATAGGAACGTTTTGCGAATTTACTGTAAATCTCCACTATGCTTATAATACACTAGCCGACCGCTCCGGCTTCGCACGGCTTTAACATTTCAAAAGTTATACGCTTTTACACACGCTCCCCTACATATGTATGTAATTCCCGTTTCTTGCGGGGGTTCATTTAAAAAAGTAAAATGAAGAAAATTCGATCTTGATATTATATTTTAATTGAAATGGGCTACATCTTGATTACGACCTCTAGTCTTTGGTGTCCGATGAAGATAGCGGAATAAAACTTTACATAAATATTGATAACGATTACAGGAAACGGAAATCTCATAACGGAAGCGGATATGATACAAACCGAAGTCTTCTATAAACAGTAAACATTTATGTTAAGCCCTGAAGCTGACTCTACTTCCGTCACTAAGCACTTTCTGGAGAAATTTCTGGTTCCGGTAACATCATATCCGGTTACCCCATGAGGTTAATGAACCCACCCTGATCACGTGATGTCACATCAAGGTCACGTGATATATTTGTTTACATTTTTGAGTGAGGTCAATGACCCCACCCTGATCACGTAATGACATTTCAAGATCACGTGATATTTTTGTTTACAGGTCATTAACCCCGCCCCGATCTCGTGATGACATTTCAAGATCACGTGATATTTTTGTTTACAGGTCAATGAAGCCACCCTGATCACGTGATGTCACATCAAGGTCACGTGATATTTTTGTTTACATTTTTGAGTGAGGTCAATGACCCCACCCTGATCACGTAATGACATTTCAAGATCACGTGATATTTTTGTTTACAGGTCATTGACCCCGCCCCGATCTCGTGATGACATTTCAAGATCACGTGATATTTTTGTTTACAGGTCAATGAACCCACCCTGATCACGTGATGACATTTCAAGATCAAGTGATATTTTTGTTTACAGGTCAATGAACCCACCCTGATCACGTGATGTCACATCAAGGTCACGTGATATTTTTGTTTACATTTTTGAGTGAGGTCAATGACCCCACCCTGATCACGTAATGACATTTCAAGATCACGCGATATTTTTGTTTACAGGTCATTAACCCCGCCCCGATCTCGTGATGACATTTCAAGATCACGTGATATTTTTGTTTACAGGTCAATGAAGCCACCCTGATCACGTGATGTCACATCAAGGTCACGTGATATTTTTGTTTACATTTTTGAGTGAGGTCAATGACCCCACCCTGATCACGTAATGACATTTCAAGATCACGTGATATTTTTGTTTACAGGTCATTGACCCCGCCCCGATCTCGTGATGACATTTCAAGGTCACGTGATATTTTTGTTTACATTTTTGAGTGAGGTCAATGACCCCACCCTGAACACGTGATGTCATTCCTAGATCACGTGATATTTTTGTTTACAGGTCATTGACCCCGCCCCGATCACGTGATGACATTTCAAGATCACGTGATATTTTTGTTTACAGGTCAATGACCCCGCCCAGATCACGTGATGTCAATTCAAGGTCACGTGATATTTTTGTTTACATTTTTGAGTGAGGTCAATGACCCCACCCTGATCACGTGATGTCATTCCTAGATCACGTGAAATTTTTGTTTACATTTTTGAGTGAGGACAATGACCCCATCCTATCACGTGATGTCAATTGAAAGTCACGTGATATTTTTGTTTACATTTTTGAGTGAGGTCAATGACTCCACCCTGATCACGTGATGTCACATCGAGGTCACGTGATATTTTTGTTTACATTTTTGAGTGAGGTCAATGACCCCGCCCAGATCACGTGATGTCACATCAAGGTCACGTGATATTTTTGTTTACATTTTCCAGTGTGGTCTTTGGTGTACGATGTCTTTCTCTCGGATTATGAAGTGAGCTTGTATATTTCTAATATTTTGACGATTTTCAGTTACAGATTAAGATTCTCCGGAGTCTTTTTGCAACCCTCACATGGGAACTATTTCCAGAAAGTTTAAATTATAGCAATAAATATAGCCTATGTTACTCGAGGTGAATGCAGCTTTAGAAAGGTGAAAGAATTTTTGAAATTGGCACAGTAGTTTTTGAACTTATTCATTACAAACAGATGTATAAATCTTTCCTCTTCATAATAGTAGTATAGATAAACTCCACAACTGGGAATTATAGAACGATTTGATGTTTCACAAGTTCATGAAATGAGGACTCAGTGATATTCAAAGGCGCCCCATAGCTGCTTGAAGTGGGTGTTAGAACTACTTATGTCAGATATATTGCTCTTAATTGGTATGATTCTTTATTTCCAACTCCAATGTTCCCTTCAAATATGCATGTTCACTTTTAGTTCTACAATAAGCATTCCTACTTAAGTATTTACATCTGTGGTTCTTGCTCTTTCCCCATAACTCATTATGCCTGACTTCTGTTGACTTAATTGATTGATATTTTAATTAACATCGGCAAGGAGAACTCATTATTGTATCGGCGAAGACAATTATCAACACCGGCTAATGCAAATATCTATCCACAATACATATTGAAGCAAGTGGGTCAAGTGTGTGGACCATCACATGCACAAGCTCGTAGTTTATTGAGTAACAAGTTGATATGCTCTTCGGCGCCTGACAGGTTTACAACAACAACACATGCCATAGGCGACAAGAATGAACGCAGGAGGAGAATCGGTCAATTTGAATGGCATTACTTAAGCGGACATTTATGCACACAGTGTAATTAGCCAAGAAGGCTGCAGCTCGACGTTCGCTGGCCGGGCAAGTGTGCTGGAAAGCTATTCAATACAAATCGCATTATGGCTCTGTTATTTATACAAGGAGGTATGGTATCGGAGAAATTTTACGGTCTTCTGAGCTTACAAACATACACACGGATTCAACTTGTGTACTCGGTAACAGATTTTTTTCTACTTCAAAATGGACGCTTTGGAGGGAATGTAGTATGAGCCTCTTCAATTATTGATAAAATCAAAGGTTATACCAAAATGGATCAATCTCATATTTATTTATGAAGCAATTTGTTACTAAATCTTGAAGTTTCTTCAATTACCTTGTCCGTATAATGGTGATAATCGCTGTATTAAAGTCAATCCGAATTAAATGGCTTTGTGGTGTTGTAAGTCGATTGTATCGTTAACTTTTCACCAAATTGTTGGACCCTTTGACTTCACTCTGGTCTTTGCTATGTGGCGCATATCTTCAATGAGCTTCAACTGCCGTTAGCGGCTTATATAAATATGCGCTGCTCACTTACTTACTTGCCACTGTGTTCAATAGTTAGCAAAAGCAATCAGAGCAGTTAAAATTACAATGGCGAACAACAACAACAACAACAGCGCCAACAATAACAGCTACAACATGTGCAAAAGCAACAACAACAACAGTAATTAATACAAACAATGAGCAATCAAACAGAGTCGCTCGCTCATTTGATGGCAGCGAATGTAACAACAACAACAACCACTACTATGGCAGTCAAGACGTTAATTGTAGTAGCCGCGCGTGTTCGATTGTACTTTGGCATTTGTAGTGCTTGAAGCACCTCCAACAACAATAACAACAACACAAACACGGAGAACGCAATGCGCATAATTAAATATTGTGTAAATAAGCCAAGTTGTTCGGCTGCCGTTTGAGTTTGAGTTATTGGTGCTGTTGCGCTGCTTGTTGCAAGTGTTGCACGCAAATCAGTTGCAAGTGATGTACAAGTGGCATGCATCATAGCTAAGCGAAACACAACTTCTTGTTGTTGTAGTTGTGCGCACAGCGGCCGAGGGGGGAATTAAGACGGCAGTTAACGGAGAGGAAATGCGCGTGCAGCTAACACCCGCGCGGCAAGTAATTGGAGAAGTTGGAGTCTTGTTGTGCAGCCGCTTGGAAAGTTGCAATTTATACGCCCATTGCACCCGACGATTGAGGAGACTGTGCTCGCTGAAATGCACTATTTCCTCCGCTGAGTCTGAGTCTGTTGTTAATTGCGAAAACTTTACTTTAGCTGAGTGTTGAAGACGGCGGTGCTTTTGAGAAGTTAACAAAAACAAAAAAAAAGAATCGTTGTAACGGTTAAGATGATTGAAGTTAGAAGAGGGAAGGTTGCTTGCTACGATCGGAAGAAATAATGATTTGATTTGTACAGAGGAGAGAAATCAAAGCCATAGCACTCCCGTACCAAATACGAATTGATCTACGGGGCATAGTATCGAGCCTTTTGAAATATGAAATATCGTAGCTATTTACTTCTTCTTAGGTCTAGTGCCAACCTAAAATCTTTCGATTGCAATACTTCCAAAATGTGATTTGATTCTCGTAGATATAATAAACCATAAATCAAATAAATTATAATTCTGTTTTCCGTTCGAATCTACTTTAATACATCAAATTACACTTGATAACTCTGTAAAGCATCGTAATTTTATGTTTCTTAAATGTTAATTTTCTGCTGGCAACACTGTTCATCAAAATGCGCTCAGTCAAATTTAAGGGTTGCTCGATTTAAGGTCAACGACTAACACAGCGCTCCAGCAACAACAATAACCAACATAACTTCTTTCTCTCTTTCAGTCTCTCAAAAACCCCCTCGCCACCTTTGAGACACCTCAAATATTCGTGAAGACTAAAAACACTGAGTAAAGTGGTCGACGGAGACACTTGAATTTGTCAGCGGCACGCTTCAAGACACAAATCGGTTCGATTTTTCACAGCGTGGCACTGCCTTACTTTAAGCACTTATTTCGAAGATATTTACCTATAAATTATTTAGCTGCTGTACATAGAGTGGAAGAGAGAAATTGCAATTATTTTGTGTAAATGTGTCCATTTCGCAGCGACGAATGGCTTATGAAACACATTAAACCACAACAACTATTGCAATGAAACCACACACTTACTGTATTATACGAGTGCACACACAAACACAACAACTTCTGACATAATTAAAATGATTTTGTTTTTGTTTTCATTTCACGTATTTTCTTCGTTTAGTTTAAAGCACTGTCGGCATTCACTTTGGCCACTACATATTGACAATTGCGGAGCGTTTAAAACTTTTTTGTTTCGTCGTAATTAATTTGGACTAGGAAATTTGTACGAATAAATCTAGAATGGCCGAAATGGTTTTATCGTTTTCCAATAATACTAGTTCAACTAACTTTTCGCGATTTGCCACGCCGATTTATTATTTATCTCCCGACGCACGGCTGAAAGTCGGCATGACTAACGTGAAACTGTCAAATCTGCGCTTGGGCTTGGGCGAAATGGGCCGAACAGCGGTGGCAAGCGCTAACACCAGCGATTTGTTTTTCGCCTCTTTCTTCGCTCAATTGCTTAACCACCCCTTGGGGTGGTTCGCGCCGAGAATGGCATGACTGGCCACCCTTAGCAAATGTTTTGGTTTGCACTTTGCTTTGGCTGCCAAACAAAATGTCAATTTGAAGTTGTCAAATGAGAGAGCGACGAGAGAGAGAGAGAGAGAGTGGTTAGGCAAGAGTGCGTTGGCACATGCGCTTTAAAAGAGCTGAAATTTTGCTGTGAAAATGAATGAGATGGCAGTGAGTGGGACGGTGGGTTAAAGGCAGGAGGGTTGGCGAGTTTGAACGTTTATTGAACTTTTACTTTTGTGTGGCGGTGGGCTGGTTACTCCATTGAAAACACTGCAAATAAACACTTGTATTCCCAATCACACACACATACGCGTGCACACAGAAGTACTATTTCCGGTTAAATCATTTTGACCGGATGCTGTGCGCTGCTGCTGTACTTTTCCGGGGTGTGGTGTACCCCGGCGTGTTGATAAGTCCCATTCAATGTGCCATGTGCTGAAGTGAACATTAGGGGATTATGCCAGGGATTTACGTATGCATGTGAATTTGACAGGAAGTGACAATGAATTTTCAATGTCAGGCGAATGGTGAAGATGCCGTTGAGTGAGTACTCACATTTGCACTTGGCGCAATATAAAAATCGTCACACGTACTCGTTTTTGTAATGGGATTACGTTACCTAAGCGCAAATCGAACGATTATCAATTTATTCAATACATTGGGAGGGAGGGATTATTCTATTCACTTAAGTATTAGCAACACAGCAGAGTAAGTTAAGTCGAGTTAATGTAGATATTTGTTAGGTACTATGTTGGAAGAGTTCTATATGCTAGAGTGCATCAGCTTAAAATATCGGTTTTGATAATTCTGGACTCCAAATCAAAAACTATTTAGGAAGTAAGGTACACACAACCTTAATCCAGTTTTTTTACCGCAACAAAACCCGCTCACATATTCCCTAGCAGCATTTACTCAGATTTAAAGATTCTTTTAAATTGAGTTTCGAACACTTACACGGCTTGGACTTAAGCCGATTACAATTTATGACCATTTGTATGTTCGAGATATATAAAATACATTATTTTACGCTCATATATTTATATAAAGCTTTGGTCGAATTCAATTACTTTTGTTGTTATTGTAGTTTTAAGTTTACTCCCACTCGCCCACTCGCAGCTCTTGCTTCCATACTAAGCGAAAACCGGGGTGGAAGTAAAGTTTGCCTTCCATCAGAAGTTCGACGCAGCTAAACTCTATTTGCTTCTCCAAGCATTTTGCATCCAAAACATATGCACTTCCACACATGTCAGTATAGCCATATGAATCTCTGCACTTATGGATGAATAAATGTGTACAGAATAGAGCGGGGGCTTATGAATTTTATTGCTTTGCCAAAACGATTAATAAAAAGTTAAATGCGCTGGAGTTTGGCGCCACTTACTCGCTCTTTATTTCACTATTTTGTATATATTTTGTAAATTTTGTATATGTATATTGGGTGCTTGCGAGCATTTAGTGGGGAAATCAAAATTTTTCCTGAATTGCGACGATAAAAAGTTTTGCCGGATCCAAAGCGCTGGTGCTTAAGTGAGTTCGGCAATCAAATACAAAATAACAAACTGAGGGGGTGTGGTGATAAGGGGAAGAGTAAAGCATTTCACACGAATAATTTCATTTCAATACGTAAGTATGTGTGTGTGTGTGTTAAGGATAACTTTCTCAGCATATTATATTTGTAGGTGGCCATCGGTTGCATAATGTCTCTACACAACGTACTTATGTCTCAAATATTTATTTGTGAATTTATTCGAAACACACACACACCCATTCAATCCACCGCACGGAACATGGATACGAAAAACAGGATTCGGAAGTTTTCGCCTCAGGCGCTTTAATAAACTGCATAATACACTCTCAACTACACAGAGTTGCTTTTTGGCCACTGTGTTGTTTTATTTTTTTGCTTTTTTTTTTTTGTTTTTTGTTTTTTGAAATTACCACACTCTGTGGCAGCTTGTCCATCATCGAGTTTGATAGGCACACTAGCAGCATGCTGTGCAGGAAAATGTTTTTCGTTTTTATTGGATTTATACACTGCTCTTCTCTCTTCTGACAACTATTTGAAGTGATTTAATGTTGTTATTTCAGTTTTCAGAGTTCAATTTGCGGTCGAAAAGACAGCATTTCATACACTTTTTAACGTTGAGCAGTTAATTCATATTTTTTTGAAAATATTTTTGAGAAGTTCTGAGTTAAAGGAATTCGAAATGATGTACGATTTCGCTAAAATTATTCGTGAACTTCGTTGTTGTGATTTGTGATGTCATCATGCCTAAAGTGAATGATGAACAGACTTAAATAATTGATAAATTTCTTTAAAAATCAACGATTTCGGCTTTCGAGTTCATAAGTATGATATTTCTGAAGTCTTATTTATTCTGCTTATAAACCATATTATTGAAATTATAACTGTATATCGTAAGTTGACGTTGAGCAACACCAAAAGCTCCGTCATGATTGGGAAGGACTTCTCCGAGCCGTTCGATACCAAATGAGGTTTCAAACAAGGTGACTCACTATCGTGCGACTTCTTTAACTTGATGTTGGAAAAAATAATACGAGCTGCAGAGCTAACTAGAGAAGGTACAATCTTTTACAAGAGTGTACAGCTCCTATGATATTGATATCATCGGAAGCAATAACCACGGCGTTTGTTCTGCCTTTTCCCTCATGGATAAGGAGGCGAAGTGAATGGGTCTGGAGGTGAATGAGGACAAGACGAAATATCTCCTGTCATCAAGCAAACAGTCGGCGCACTCGCGTCTTGGCTCCCACGTCACTGTTGACAGTCATAACTTCGTAGAAGTAGATAATTACGTATACCTGGGCACCAGCATCAACAACACGAACAATGTCAGCCTCGAAATCCAGCGCAGAATCACTCTTGCCAACAGGTGCTACTTTGGACTGAGTAGGCGATTGAAAAGTTAAGCCCTCTCTCGACGAACAAAAACTAAACTCTAAAGTCCCTCATCATTCCCGTCCTATTTTATGGTGCAGAAGCGTGGATGGTGTCAACATCCGATGAGACGACACTAGAAGTTTTCGAGAGAAAGGTTTTGCGGAAGATTTATAGTCCCTTAAACATTGGCAACGGCGAATACCGCAGAAGATGGAATGATGAGCTGTACGAGTTGTACGACGACATTGACATAGTTCAGCGAATAAAAAGACAGCGGCTACGCTGGCTAGGTCATGTTGTCCGAATGGACGAAAACACTACAGCTCTGAAAGTGTTTGATGCAGTACCCGCAGGAGGAAGCCGAGTAAGGTTAAGGCCTCCACTCCGTTGGAGGGACCAGGTGGAGAGCGACCTGGTTACACTTGGAATCTCCAACTGGCGCCGAACTGCGAAGGAAAGAGAGGAGTGGCGCGCTCTCATCGTTTCGGCAATAACCGGCTAAATGGTTGAACGCCAATCACATACACACGTACATACATATTTGTCTGCATTTATGTCTCTGCAACACTTGTGTTGCGTGCAAGAAGTTCAAAGTTAATTAATAATAAAAGTGTGGCTGGCAACAATTGAGCAACTTCGACAAATCAAAGTTCATGCCAAGTGCGTGTGCACACAATCAGCATAAGCGCCCTGAGGTATGCCATGCTTGTAAAACTCTGAAATATATAGCTGAATGACCAGCAAATTGAGCAGACAACTGCGCTGAGCTGCAGACACTTTGTGCATTAACGGTTCTTGGTGGGTTCTTACGGCGCGTGTACGCGTGTGCCACCATTTTGTTAATTTGATTAAAGGCCGAAAACGCGCTGCCTATATTGCATGATTTTAGGCGCCGAACTTTGCGCAATTCTTTCTGAATTTCCGAATTAGACGGCATAATGTTGAAGTAAATTAATTAATTTTCTCAACCACACAGCTGCACACATCCACACAGAAGGCCATTTAATGCAATTGGGTGAAAGCCAAAAACAATTATTTTGTGGCAGCACTTGCATTAGGCGCATTGAAAAGACTATTGTTTAGTTAAATTTTAATTCGCCTCCACGCACTCGGTAGTCTATTTTCGCGCGCCGCGCAATTATCGAGATGGCAGCGTAATAATAATAAAATATTCGCAAATAATTGCTTTTCATTTAACAAAAACTCAATTGCTGCGGTCGCGCTGAACCAATGAAACACACACACACACTCAAACTGAAATACATATTTACATATCAGCACATATGGACTCATATATGTATGTATATATATTCTGCAACCAGCGAATGTTAATTGCATGTATTTCTGTATGTGTGTGTGTGTGTGTGTGTGTGTGTGTAAATCGTGGCAATTAAATGCAACAAAACGGCGAGAAGCAAATTGAAATTGAAACATCGAATTAAGCCATTTAATGCACATCAATGCATCGGCTAATAATTGCGTTATGAATTGTTAAAATAGCACTCCAGCACAAATAAATGGACGCGCATGTAAGTCTCGATGTCAATATGTATTTTGAACAACCTTATTTTTTCGATGATTTTCGATGAATTGATGCATCCAAATGAATGCTCATGGCTATGAATAACATGAACATTGGAACTCTCTGCGATATTCAGTGTTTTATACACGTTTCTGCAAATAATGGAGATAAACGCCATAGGCAGCGACGGGAAAAATTCCATGATAAATATAGGTGAAATCCCCTAATTCCTGCGCGATTAAAACGCTTAGACCATTTTTCAATGGTGCTACTCTCATTGGCAACACAATGAATTTACTTAATTTCCGTTACTCTCTTAGATTTGGAAATCCCTAACTAGTACGAGATTATATGATCTCGATGATGAGAGGCTCGTTCATGCTTTCTGGTATAAACATTATCCAATTGACAATTCTTAGTGTTCAGTTTACAGTTCTGACAGCGATTTGGGAATTTTTAACTAGTTCGAGTTTATATGACCGAGGGAGAGAGAGAAACTATCATGCTTTCTAGTATACGCTCTTCTATATAAGTTTTAGCCATTTGACAGTTCTTAGTGTTCAATTGTCAGTTCTGAGAACGTCAGTTCCGATGAACGCGCATTTCATACGAAAACATTTGGCTGCAAAGTAATCATATATTATTAGAATTGTCTTAGAAATCATATGCAAAAATACGCAAATAGGTTTTCCTTGGCACCGCAGTTGATTTGAAATTTATTTATATAAAATGACACACAGATACAAAGAGTAAATGGGAGCTAAACATGTTGGATAGCATATTAGGACACGTCTTCCTGGAATATTTTGATGCTATTCGGTGAGGTGGAAAAATAAATGTGAAATTCTTGAAATGAAGCCCACTTTCATTTCAGCTTATATTAAAAATCTATACATATTATGGAGAAATGTGAAAGAGCGAACTTCAAATCCATGGAAAATTACCTACAAAACATTCACGCCTTCCAACAATATCATGCTACCATCAAAACTCAACATCTGCTTACAACCTACACAACTTGTGACAGAACAAGTATGTGATGAGTTTAAAAACAACGAGTAAGGTAAGGTCTTATTCGAGCGAAACGACATACATATTATATTTTCAACATCGGATGATCTTTTGGACTTTTGGAAATTGTCTATATTTTAGTATTTTAAGATATCGCAGCGCGAATTCAAGCCAGAGGTCAGTTGAGATCAAGTTAGCGACCAAGAAATATCAAGGACGGTCAATCTCTAGGCGAATAAAGCATTTTTACTCCCTGCTGCTTGTTGCGGTTGTTTAAATATGAGAATTTACAAATAAATAGCTTTAAGAGATAATATGATTATCGCATTTGCATTGCTTCAGTGTGTGCTTTTTGTATTTGTGTTGTCCTAGAATATTACGCAAGTCCGTAGGAAGTTCGTGTAAAGCACGGCAGAACCCAGAAAAAGAATTAAATAAAATAGAATAAAGTGAAAAGCAAAAGCAACGGTTGTTGTTGAGAATACTTACATATAAGAGAAGGTGCATGATAAAAACAAAAATATGAGACGCTATGAAAGGAGCGCCAGAGTGCATAGTCTGCGTTTAAAATTGGCTTCCAGTAACGGTACTAAATATAAATGAGTTTTAATAGCGGCCATAAATGGCGAAAAAATGAATATTTACTGAATGAATGGGGCAGAGATGCTGAAAGTTGGCGCGATGTTTACGCTTGTAAATCTCAATGGACCAAGTGCAGAGGCTTGCGCCAACACATACATACACGCAATTGTAAATGTATGTATGTACTAAAAATAGCTAAAGTATAAATAGCGAGTCATAACTTGCGGTTTAAGGTTGCTATTGCCCACGGCGCGAAAGAAAAAAAACTGAAATTACGCAAGAGTAACATTGAGGCGCTGACCTAAATTCAAAGGAAGGCACTGATGATTACTATTTAAGGAGTTTTTACTGTCGCTTGTATTGTAAATAATTTTGTAATTCAAATCGCTAAGTGTAAACGATTTCTTGAACTCATTATCCACATGCTGTAAATATATATGTATATTATGTATGTATGTAGTTGGCGAATTCTCTGCACTTACGAAATTGAATTGCTTTTCATTCTTCGTCTCACGTTTCTCTTATCCACTTACGCTTGAATCGGCGCCAAACAAAGTTGCAATGAAAGCTCATTTACTCTAAGTGCAGCTTTTTGTGATTTTGGCGATTGGCTGTGTTCACATTTCTATTGTAACAACTTAACTTGAGTTTAGACAATTAAACATGAAGTAAAGAAATCAAGTGAGTTAGAAGAACGGAAGAGTTTCGAATATGAGAAATTGAGCTTTCACATAAGCAGAGCTTCAAGCATATTTTTTGCTATGATTGCAACGCATTTCACATCTATATTAGAGGGAATCAACTGAGTACATGTAGCAGAACTCTTTCTTTGAATCAAACAACGTCTTTTAACATAACTGTGCCACAATCAGCTTAAACGTGTAAATCATCGATGCAATTAACTGTGCATATTTATTTACATGACTGTACTTTAGCAATTACATTTGTAGCATTAAAATCCCTTAAAAGTAAAGAAAGCAACAACAACAAGCAATTCATTCGAAAACTTAATGAAATGCTAACGCGAGAATTGTAAAAAGCTATCAAGCTATCTAGCGCGCGATAAATAGACACTTTGGCAACGTGAAGGCGCGTAGAAAATGAGGAAAAATTGTCTGCAATTAAAAGCGAAATTGATGTAATTAAAGTTTGCATTCAAGAAATTAGAGCGCAGAGAGCTTTCACGCCTTGGAGAGCTTTGAACGGCAGCACAAATTAAATGTAAACATGCAAGCAAATATGTTTCGTACGCATATGTAGGCGTGTTTGTTTATTTAATTAAAGGGAGACACAGCAATAGAGACCACTCTTACTCTGGAGATTTGCTTAATTAATTTACCGTTAAAAACGGTTTTGATTTTAATCTGCGAAATAATGAACTTAATAACAGTATGGGGACCTCAAGATAATATGTAATTTATATGTAATTATATGCAGGAACTTTATTTATGCTCAAAGTGACACTGAGTTAGCACTTGAAAAGCTTTTAGCGGAATTAGCTGTTGAGGAGTGAAATAGTTCTTGTCGCTTTCGCCAATGAATTATTAATAATTCATAAGCTAGATACAAATAATTATTTTAATAATTTAATCAGCATCGACTTTATAACGGAACCATATTAGGAACAACCCGAGTTGTGACTAGCAATTTCCTTATTGTAATGATTAAGCTTAATAAAAAGGCGAGCCATAATTGGGTTGAAAGGCACGAGCTTATAATGAATGGAATATATTCAACCAGAAATTATTAAATGAAAGCAGCATTTATTGTTGTTGCCTTTCCTACATAATTACCACTCGCATGTGATGAGCACATTGCAGTTACTTTGTGCCACTATGAATCCGTTACTCTGTCGCTTTTCGCCAACACTTATTAGGAAGAGTAAACGAGCGCTAACTAAACAACTGTTACATAACTGCCGTACAACAGCAACCAATGCTGCTGCCGCCGCCGCCGCTGTCGACATCATCAACAATCAACTAACGGCATCGCCGACACTAGATATTAGCCAGCCAGCCACTAGATAGCAGCGCCTTCATTCCATTCCAGTGCCATAATCAG
Organism: Zeugodacus cucurbitae; assembly: GCF_028554725.1. NCBI lineage: Eukaryota > Metazoa > Arthropoda > Insecta > Diptera > Tephritidae > Zeugodacus > Zeugodacus cucurbitae. The sequence continues at coordinate 1,070,307 of NC_071668.1, forward strand.
AAAACGGGTTAGTGGCTCACGAAACGAAGACGATCGCCTTTCCAACAAAGGCGATGAAGAAGCAGCAGCAAAACTGAAAACTAATAACCCGGCGGTGGCGTAGCCGCAGCGAATGCCTCACTTATTGTGGCAAATAAATATATATAACGATACGAACAACTGTGCGCGTGCGAGTGTCTCTTACAGTATCTGTGCCTGTGTGTGTGTCTGTGCCTCTATTATGTTGTCATACAAAGACGTAATATGAGAAAGTGAAAGGAACCGGCGTCGACGGCGGCAGAGCTGCGGTTGTGGCTTTGATTATGGCTAATAGGCGATGAGATGCTACAGCTTGGCTTGGTTTGCCATGACTCGACCGGGCTCTGTCTTAGCAGATGCGACTGCCGGCACAACGAGTATGCTGTTGACGCCGCATGCCCATTAGTGCTGTTATGGCGGCGCTGCGAAGGGGCGCTGTGTAAATATAAAAAATTTTATTCGCTCGCGTCTCTCTGTGTGTGTGTGTGTGGATGTGTGCAGTTGCAGACGCTCTAAAGTGTGTTTATGGCTCGGAACAATAAAGTCACTCCGCTTTATTATATCTCGGACTGTGTGTGTCGGCGATCGTAAACAGTTTGCATCTCTATGTGTTTGTGTTGGTGTTGGTAGAGCAGTAGTGGTTTGTATGCGTGTGAGCTGCACAGAATTTGTTATATAACAATTACAGCAAATTAAAGTTTAAATCTTCAAAATTCCATATTCATCACGGCTTATTAAAAATAGTTAAAATGCTTTAGCTTTAGAAAACATTTAATTAAACACGAAGCACGCTGGCTTTCCGTCTTCACACAACCTTCTCCAAACCACAATGTATATGTATATGTATGTATGTATGTATTGTATGTTTGTTTGTTTGTTTGTTTGTTGGCTTGCATTTACTCACCGAAGAGTCGGAACATTTTAGGTTAACATGGAATTTGTAAATTTTATGCACAACATAAAGCGAATATGTAAAAGCCCAAGAAACTAGAAAACAAAAAACAAACACTAATTGGAAATAAAATTAAATTGACTTTTTTGGTTTTGAGAAGTAAATGTTCAAAAGAAAGCATTGACAAACACTCATTCGTCATTTAGAAAATTTCGGATTTTGTTTTGACTCTACAGACAACAATCACTTTTTGTTCGCAAGGTACTATTAAGTTTGTCACGAAGTTTGTAACACCCAGAAGGAAGCGTCGGAGGACCTATAAAGTATATATTTAAATGATCAGTATGTTGAACTGAGTCGATTTAGCCATGTCCGTCTGTCTGACTAGTCCTTCAGTTTTTAAGATATCGTTTTGAAATTTTGCCGATGTTATTTTCTCTTCAAGAAGCTGCTCATTTGTCGGAACTGCCGATATCGGATGGATTCACTAGTTTAAAACAACAATTTTCTACGGCTTTCCCAATGAGTCTCTCTAAAATAGGAGCAAAATAGAGATGTCTTAGACCTGGGGAATCATACTGAGCAATTCAGGTTTTTCGCATGTCAGAGCCTTATTGAGACATCAGCTTCTTAAGGCAGTATAGTCTGCTTCAAAGGCTTCAAAAAATCGATTTTTTTTTAATCTCTTCCAAAACTATCCAAGAATATGTCTTTAAAATCTAGAGGCCAATTCGACACATTTTCGAAGCTAGTGCAGTTTTAGTGGCCGAGTGTCGAGCAGGTGCGAATGCTCAGCAGACCCGACCGAAAACTTTAAAGCGCGTTTTCTCGAGTTTTCATTCTCACAAGTGTTAGAAAACTCACAAGTGTTAGAAACGGAGCAAAAAGAATATATGTCCTATCGAAAAAAACCAAAGTGATCTAGCTTCAGTATTACATTATCTTCTATGTGAACTAAAAAAGTTGGACCAAAGTATTATTTAAACTACTTGTTTTGCAACTTAAATTAAATTTCTTAAAAAATTGACTTTTTTTTCAAACTTCGAATAAATTTGGAATTTTATAACTTCTTCGGTATGTTTTTAGTTCATAAAGAAAATAAACTTATAAAAATTAAAAAAAAAAATGGTTCGACTGTTTCAGTTGCATCGCACGATCTCCATCACCGGCACCGATTTACAAGTACAGACACTAGGAGCTCCAAAAAAGTACTTACAACTTTGAAAAACTTTCAATATTTTTTAATAATAAATATTGTTTTTTAAGCCTTAAATATAGTACACTATCGTCTTAAAATTCCGTTTACCGCAATAATTTCCTTCCATTTCAAAAAAAAAAAAAAAAAAATTGCTAAAAAACGCTTTTTTCGGCTTCTAAAGCAGACTACTGCCTTAAAACAACAATTTTCTCCGGCTTTCCCGGTGAGTCTCTCTAGGAGCAAAATAGAGAAGTCTTAAACTTGGAGATTCATGCCGTGCAATTCAGGTTTCTTGCCTGAGGGCTATATTGAGCCATCATCTTCTTAAGACAAACCGTGCTAAAAGTGTGGTTCGGAGTTCCAGGATCATATGTACATATCAACTTTTTTCCCTACTATTCATATAATACTCTCAGAAAATACGCACATAAATGTATATTGTATATTCTGAATATTCTGAGTGTGCTCGTACTTGATATTTTATTTATTTTAGTTATGCAATGGCAGCAAGCTGATGATGAATTTAATGAGCTTCTACATACTTTTACATATACATATGTGTATGTATATAATTAATTTATATAAGTGTGTAAATACAGTATATATACATATGTACATATGGCTGCAGGCATAGACAACTGCAACAGCAGCGAGCCATCAATCAAAAGCAGAAGCACGAAGCACACACACACACGACAAACAGATTTTATAGTTTTTAACGCCGTGCAACAGTGTCTCTGTCAGTTTATTTTGGAAATGTACCGTTCACTATTTTTAATGATTTTTCAATTAACCCGGCGGCAAACGAGTGACTTGTCAGAAGAAGTGAACGTCAGCAACCCACACACACACACAAAAACTCATTCTTATTTACAATCGAATATATATGTATCTCTCTCTCTCTCTATATGTATATATATATATGTGTGTGTTGTGATTTAAATTATTTCAAGCATTTTCGCCTACACTTCTCATTCATGCGTGCTTGAAAAGCTTTAACTTTTGGCTTTAAAATTAAATTTGTTGCAAGTTGCAAGCTCTTGGATACACACACACACACCTATGCGCCTGTGTGAATGCGTGTGCTGTGAGTTGTTATGTCACAAAAATTCAACATATTTTAACAGCCAATTTGCATATTCTGCTCGTGCGAATTGCTCGCATGCAAAATTTAAATATTTGCCGCTCGAATGCCTCGAGTTATTTGTTTGCATAAATAATAAACAAAGTTCGCTAGTAATTTTTAGAAGAAATATTTTCAGATACCGTTCGTAATTAATATTTCGTTTATGAGACGGCAACTGATTAAGGTTGTGTATGTTTGTGTGCAGCTGCAAGAAATTTCGGATACATTTTACGCGAGACTGCCTTAGATGCAGAATAACTGTATTTTTAAACGTGATTAAAGCCATAGGAGATGAGCTGAAACACAAATTGTGATTGTAGTGGTACTAGTATCCTTAAGTGTACCTAGAATACTCAATTTGCTATACGAGATGTGTTCAAAAAATAACGGGAATTTTTGTTTTTTGGGAAAAACAATAATTATTCATAAATATACATTAATGTTGTCGCCTTCAAAATAGTTTCAATTGAAAATTTTTAAATTCCCGTTATTTTTTGAACACATCTCGTATTGACTTTTCATTATTATTACTAGAAATTTATAAGCACGAAACGAGCTCTGCTCACAGTATTTGCTTTTAATTAATTGCACATTACAAAGACGATTAATTTCCATAGCAAAATATTCTCATTTGTAAATATGTATTTATGTAAGCGTGGTAAATATGAAAGCTTATCTCTTCTCTCCAATAGTATTTCAAGCTTCAACTTAAAATAGTGGCGTCAGCTTTGACAATAACACAATTTATTATTATCATTAATCTAGCTGATTAGGAAGCAGGACAAATTAATAATTTCTATTAATGGAGCAGAGAAGAGAGAGAGTGTTGCTTGAAACAAATGAGAAGGAATAAGGTTCGTTACCTTTTTATTATTATTATTATTATTATTATTATTATTATTATTATTTTATACAGCAATAAATATAGAAAATATATTTGGATATGAAACCGCGACACAATGACAACAAGCCGTATTCGAAACAAAGCAAACAGACACAAAGGAACCACATTTTTAAACTTGTAAATGAAGAGCACTTTCACCTTAACGCTCTCTATTAATTTTAAGAACAACGGTAAATGTGTGTGCCCATCTTTCCTTTGAAATCACCATCCATATTTCGTAAGCGTTAATGCCATGGAATGTCATGTTAAGTAATTGAAACGCCCATTTAGCTTTCAACTCGCATCAAATAAATACAAAATGTTTGCAGGCACTGCACAGAAGCTCAACGAAAAGTTGAAGCAAACCAGCAAAAACCGGCGAGTAAATCACACTCAGAATTATGACACATTAAACTTTTATTTGCCTTTGCAGCCAAATGCGGCGAAGAGGTCAAGCCAAAATTGTCACTTTCCGCATTTTTCTGGCAGTCACTACCGTTTAGCACACACACACACATACACACACACATCTCAGTCACACTCACTCTAATTGATGTGGGCAAAAAGTTTGACACACCAACACTTTTAATTAAAACACTCGACAAATATGCGCCCCGTCATGCTGAATAATGCGACGGCAGTGTGTGGGAAAACCAACTCGAGAGCGCGCAGGAAGTCGAGGCGACAAACGACAGCAAACAACGGCAACTGAGATAAACGCATCACATAAACATGCACTCACACACACGAAGGCATGCAGTGTCCTGGGAGCTTCCACTTGAACTTATGGCAGTGCACAGTCAAAGTAAATGTTTGCATTTGAATCTACTTCCCCCTCAACCCGTGCTGGCCAACACATGCGCATATATACTGACCTACAACAACAGCGTACAAATTGGCCCACACATTTGGCTTTCTAAGCGGTGGCCACGGGGCAAGGTCAAGCGGCGGGCGAGTGTCGACCAGAGAATGCCTAGGAGGCGCCAGTGTTAGTGTTAGGCTTCCATGGCAGGCATTCATGCGATTTCTGTTGAATGGTGTTACACTTAGCAATAAATAAACCGACATCGAAGCAATGAAAATGTACAAAAGGAAGAAGAATAGCAAGTGAGTTGTTGTCGTTGTTGTGAAGCCCGCAAGCGTTTGCGGCAGAACACGCAACGCAATGTAATTCTAGCGCTGCGTTCGACACCTTTTTCATTCGCCTTCGCTCGTGCGGCCGCCCGTGCGGAGACGCATGTGATTTGAGGCAGCACTATGTGTGCTCCACTGCGTATACGTAACTATTAAACTTTCGTCAATGGCTGGCTGGCTGGCGGCTGGCATGCAACGTTGCCCAGAGGCAAATAAAAAACGCCGCTCACACAACTAAATTCAGCGTCAACAAGCGCGGCAGCAAATATTCATGCTTCGCAGTTCACGCCGGAGGTTATGTGGGCCAAGAGGGCTCCCAACGGTTTTTCCGACGGCAACACTTCACTTTTTTAATCACACTGCATGCCCACACTGGGAAGCAATTGGAATTTCATAGCGCACGAAAAACGCGACGGCGCATCGTTGACTCGGTTGACTCGGTTGGCGCGCTGCAGCGCGAGAGTTCGAAAGTCACGCAGCGATAAAATTGAAGCGGGAAGTTGCGGAAATATTCATGCACACCAACTTGGCTATTAAAATAGACACGTACATATTACTTACGTATATTAAATGCATGGCTTTAAAATGCAAGACTTTATTATAGTTGAAAGTAATTGGAAAACTAAGAGAGCTTTGTGGGATCTTAGAACGGAGAAAAAATCGGCATCAGAATATCCACATAACTGATCGAATACAACTTTCTGTACGGAAATGTTCGATGATCATCAGGGAAAGGCGTGTAGAAAGAGAAAATGTTTTACTTTAACAAGCTTAAGCTTCTTTAACAAACTAAGCTATCACCTTTTTCGGACTCTGAAGCTTCTTTTCGAGTTCAATTAAAGGTAATGAGAGCCGGAAGAGGCCAGTATGCACCATCTATAATTCATTTGTACGCTCGGTTCATGAAGTTTGCCAGATCCTCTCACTTATTCAACCGGAGCCAAATGTATATTTGTGCGGATATTTATTTAGAGAGCATGCGGTGGCGACAAAGAAAGAAGAAACGAAGAAGAAACCCCATTAACGTTATTGCATCGACCTGATTTACAATGTTGATGACCTGTAACTGTAAAAACGCAGTGAAGGAGAATATGTTCAGAGTCTTCTTTGGGTTTCGATGCGCTGCGGCGCCGACTACAGTGACATGTGCCCTCGGGCGGGCGGGGCCAATGTAAACGATGTTGTCCGGTGTCAACTTGAGTGGCATTGCAATTGATTTAGACTAAAGCGCCACTCACACACACGCACGCACACAGTGAATTCCTAGCGCAGAGGAGCCCTCCGATGTAGATATGTCAGTGTGTCCGGCGTGGAGATGGATTTCCGGGTGGACGTTTGGAATTCTTTATAAAGTTCCGAAGTGTGCAGGGCCATCGAGCATTTTTCATTTCCAATTTGCACAAGACACAACGGTAAATGCAACTAATGCTTGTGTAGTATTTGTTGTAGCTGCTAAGCATCCAGTGACAACTAGCAACACTACATGCCACAGCTACAACAAACAACAAGAACCTGCAAGTGAAACCGATGCGCAAAGGCAAAGACAACGGCAAATAGAAGTAAATAAACGAATGACAGCATAAAAACAAGTGATTGCAGCAAATCTTGTTTTGTCAGAGATTTAGAGCCAAAGAAGAAGTTGGCTTCGAGACTGCACACTTGGCAAGGACACTGCCAGAGGCCATAGCATAGGCAAATTGCCACTAGAAAACTAGAGCGCTCCATACAATTTGTAAAAACTCCACACACACTCACGAACACTCTCACGCAAACACTCTCACATATATGTAAGTGCTCACACACACTCGTCGTGCTGTGGTCGTGTGACCGTTATGAGGAGAATGAATTTAGAAAAATGTTTGCCAATACTTTGTTATTTATAACAATGGCAACTATGAGCTTCTCCGGTATGTTTCTAGCGTCTCTGCTATTCGCTCCTGTCTCTTGACTCGTGGCGCCTGGTCACCGGTCAACCCAGGCATGTTGAGTTTGTACTTTGTTAGCGCTCGCTACAAATTACTACTAACGAATGCAAAGAAAACATGAGAGCTGCAGAGAAAGTACGCTTGCACAGATGCTGCTTCTTCTTCTTCTTCTTCTGCTTTTTCTTCTATCTTTGGAACTGAGAAGAATATATTTGCGTTGAGGGAAATGAAAATTTCAATTTAACCAAACTCGTCGATATGAAATATGTGCGTGCTTGTGAGTATGTACAAACTTGTGAGCGTTATCGAGAGATCTGTCCCTGTGTCTGTATGTGTGTCCACTTAAAAATTATTGCTTACACATTTTGTATTTTCCAACAAAATATACCGTTATGCGCTTAAACCTAAATAAACGTACCACGTACAACCATAAATTGTAGTTCTAAGCCGATAAAATTTGGAATTTTTTGAAGTGTTATTATTGCACCGAAATCATCAAAGGATTTTCGTATTTAACACACAGACTCTAGTAGCTTAATTGGCAGTTGTTGGGATGTGATTGCAGCCAGCTGAAGTGCTCGAATTCGAAATCATGCGCTTAATTGCTATGCAGAGCTGCATTCATAAACAATATTGTGCAGGTCGGTCTTGTTGTTGTTCACTCATGTGTGATAAGTGTTGAGGATATAAGTTTTGTATGGGATACCTCGATGTGATGTTAACATTGTAGAAGGAAGGATGCGAGCTTACATTACTTCAGTGTTCTACAGAGATCAGTCTAAGACAGAATAAATGAGATCCGGAGAGTGTAGATAGAGGAGCAGTGAGAAAGTGAGTCGGTAGACAGATACTTGGGAGCGCATGTTCTACTACTTAAGACAGATGCCGCAATCGATAAACCCATTCGGAAATTGTGTACGAAGCCAAGAGCTGAAAGTTCAGAGTCTGCTAATAACTATCAACTCTTTTAATGGAAGAGTGGTAGCGGGTCTTTGAGTTCTAAAAGTTCGCAAACCATCCTTATTGCTTAGCTCGCCAGAACTCGACTGAGTCCAATTTAGAACATACACTGCTGAAAAGAGTACATCAGAATAGCTGTTATAAGTATAATATTCAGCAACCTATTTTCAACCTCGTCGCTCTAATGTCCGTACTGACAACTATAGGGTCTTCGTAAATGAGGAGGACCTGAATCTTTAACCGGCCAAGAACAATCAAGACTGCAAAATTCTTCAAAATATTAGAGAAATTTCATCTTTAGCTCCAACAATCATCTTCCCCCCGCTCACCACATTCAAAACATTTGCTTTATGATTTCCTTGTGTGTCTCGTTTGCATTTGAATTTGAAACCGCAAATTAATTTTGAGTTTTCGCAGAGTTGTCACCACTGCAGCGCAAGCCCTGAAGCGTATTTGTTGCACAATGTGTGCAATTTATCGTTCTCCAAGTAAATAAATTATTATTCTCTTCATTCCAAAGTATTCAGTGTCACTTGTTGTTGTTGTTGTTGTTGTTGTTTACCTAATGTGATACCATGATTTCGTGTGCTGGCATGCCACGCCACATTAGAAGTTTGATGAGCACACACACACACTCTCTAACATATGTGTGCATCACCTTGATCCACTCACCTGAAATCCGAGCGATTCTGCGAACTCTTTAAAATTGCAGAGTCTAACCTCAAAATGACGGCATGCGATATGAATAGTAGTTGCAACTGAACTTTGTAAACATAATTTCAGCTGCATTAGCACGTACTTGTTTAGTTGCCATGCACGATATGCTCGCAGCAGAATGCTCTGCGCCTCAGACCAAATTGGATTAGCATCTTTTCGGTTGCTGCAACTTGCGCTGCATATTTACGGTTATAGTTGTTTGTGTGGTGTGGTGTGCAACGAACCAAACTTTTGGCAGAAGTCTCGATGCCATTCACTAAGCTGTGGTTAACACCTACCCGCCGGCCCAGCGGAGCGTGAGCGGCGGAAGAAGCCGCAGGCAGAGCAGCCGGCAGCCGGCAAGTGCAGCGAAGCGATCGCGTTGGTGTTGCAGCAATGCTGCGGGGTCGTTGTGTCAACTTTGAAACTTACGAAAGACAACAACAACAACAAGCATCTTATACGATTTATAAGCGCGAACTGCAACAACAAGCGAAGTGGATGGCGTAGCGCTGACTACCGTTACATAAGTCGATGCACACGTGCATTGCCGCACATTCAAATACGAGTACATGCATATTGTGTGGTTCAACCGAGGAAGCGTAAGGTAAACTCAGCAACCGCATGCCACTTGAAAACACACAATAACAACAACAACAACAAAACAAACAGCGGATGAAGTTGTGTGGCGAACGGTGAATGACGCTACCGGTCACCGCTATGTGTGTGGCACTTACGAGGGGCACCAAACGCCAGTCGGCAACTGAGAGTTAGAAAGCTCGCTGGTGCAGGTGAATGTGTGCTTGTGGGTGTGGGTGCATACGCCACAACAATGTCTGGCAGTCACGACCCTTTCGGCTATTTAAATAAGAATATCGATTGCTGATGAAGAGTGGCGCACAGTAGTAGTGGGTGGACCCTATAAGTTTCGGGTACTTTATTCAAAATCTTTTGCTTGCAAAAACTTGCGAAAACTTTTGCGGCAACACATTATTGACTTACAACAGGCACGGAGGCAGCTGTTGGCAGCGAGACGAAAAATCAACGCCGTCAACAAAATTAGCATAAATATTTGCATTAATACGAGCGACCTCCAGCCAATGACCCCCCTACTTGCTTTTATATTCTATGAATTCAAGCGACATTAAATTCTCAATCTTCGAAATTCAATACCGAAAAGCAGAAATGCAAAAGCTATCAGCTTGCGATGTTTTCACAGTCTTTTACAGAAGAAGCGAATTAATTAAGGCTATTTGAACTGGAATTTTTTTCCATTGACCCAAAAAATCCCACGCGTTTTAATTAAATTTTTGCAATTCAATGCCGATTAATTGGCCTAATTAGAATTTAATTAAAAACCCAGAGCTGCTGTCGCCAGAAGCTGCGCAAGAGTGCACTTTAGCGGGACAAATAAAAAAAGAGACGAACGCCCGCACAAAAGCATGGCTCAATTTGTGCAACCAAGCAACTGCATGTGGCTGGCGGCTGATGCCTGGCTAACGTCCTGCTGAAAGCACGAACGCGCGCCACCGCGTCAACAATTAAACGTTAAACAGCTGTGCGTCTAAGAATTATGTCTGCATGCCATGACCTTGAGGCAGCTGCCGGCGGATCTGCCAACAGCGCGGCGTTAGTTAAGCACCAGCTTCAACGGCCAACCTGCCAAACCGCCAAACAAAGGGGTCCAACTCAAGTTGAATGCTTCGAATTTCGGCAACTCCAACGCCGCCAGCGCCACCGCGTATAAGAGAGATGAGAGCGCGCTGCTTGAAGACTCTCTGCGAAAGCGCTGGCGTTCGGCCAGAGCGTCAAGTTCGACAACAGGTTTTAAGTTGCGGTCGCGTCGCATATGTTTGAAGGCGATGGTCAAGAACCACTCAATAGCAAATGGAATACTTTGGCACCCACCTACTCCCCCCGCCCACTCTTGTACACTGTTATTACGTAGCAAGTACGTTGGGTGCATCGAGCATCGATACGTAGCAGGTTACTTGGACGATTTGACTTGCTTCTTTTACACTGCCACTGTCACTTATTGTGGCATTCTCAAGTGTTGCACGAGTTAAGTTGCACGCTGTTCGTTGCACGATGCAAGAAGTCATTGCCATATGCTAATAAGTGCAGTTAACGCTCCTTATGCCACGGCTACTTGCGGTAAGTGATTCAATGATTCATGATAGGTCACGATAAAGTTAGGTATTTCAAATTCGTAATCGACCTTTGGCCACGAAGTGGCAAGTTGAATGAGATGAGAAATGCATTTTTTTGTTGCTTTGAGTTTTAGAGTTTTCTCATTAAGTTAAGTACTCAAGTTGTCTTTGGTGTTGTGGATAAGTTACGTTGTAGGTTGCTCAGACAATTACATAGATCTGAAATTGCTCAGGGTGCAAAATCATCGTTACTGTTATGTTTATTTTCCTCCGATACGCGCTTATACTGAGTGCATATTACGGGAACTTAACCTCACCTCAGTTAGTGTGTATTGCAAATATACAAATATCTATCCATATCAACTTTTTTTTCTATTTTTCTAAAGCCGTCATATGACCTGTGATATTTGAATGCAGAGATGTCCGCAATTAGCATTTCATTCAACAGTTCAGCTTTAGTTTTACCTTTCAGTATGCTCTAGCTATAAAAAGTTAGTTGAACATACACCTCCATTCATAAGTACGTATGTTAAGTTAATTATAACGGTTGACATGCATACAAATTTAATAAATTAACTTAAAATCAAACGAAACATGTCCATGCAAAACCTGTAAACATTCGAGGTGTGTTCAAAAAATAACGGGAATTTTTAAATTTTAAATTTTTAGGGGTAGAAGTGTCCAATTGTAAAAATTTTGAAAAGATTAAGAGATTTCATGAGCTTTGAGAGCTTTTCGTTTGCTAGAAACACACACTTCGTTGTTTGTTCGTGTATTTTTGACCAAAAACAATACTGTAACGATACCCCAGTCTACACATTCGCCAGACATGACTCCGTGTGTCTTTCTCCTAATTCCGAGGACGGCCCTTATTTTACAAGCAAAAATTGCTGAAAGAGCCAAAGGTTATCTAAAACATAGAGTTTGAAAAGTGTTTCGACGTTTGAAAGCAGCCCTGACATATCGAATGAAGACTATTTTGAAGGCGATTAATATTAATTTAGTCGTATGTAAAATTTTTTTTTTCAAAACACTGAAAATTCCCGTTATTTTTTGAACACATCTTGTATGTACAAATGTAGATGTGTTTGAAAAAGTTGTTGTCAGTACATACATACATGATTTCATGTTAGCGCTTCCATTTAACATTTTTGATTAAATTAATAACATTTCTATTCAAATAAAGCAATGCAAACACAACTATATAGTATATATATGCACATGTATGTATGTATGTGTAAGTATGAGCTTGTTAAAGTAAATACATCTTCGTTGATAGGAATTAATAATTTATTTTGAAATTTTTAGTCTCTGAATCAGTTGATTCATAATTTTACATATGTACAAACATACGTGCTTTTTATGTTTTCCTTCTCATAAAGATTCCAAAAGAACCTAGTCATTTATGGACTAAAACTATGGACCAAAACTATAAATGTATATGAGCTGCAATTAATATCGGAAATACTCGGTAAATACTCCTTCAAATTTGAATAACAAGTGTTGTTATACTCTCGCAACAAAAGTTGCTAAGAGAGTATTATAGTTTTGTTCACATAACGGTTGTTTATAACACCCAAAACTAAACGAGTTAGATATAGGGTTATATATATCAAAATGATCAGGGTGACGAGGCGGGTCAAAATCCGAATGTCTGTCTGTCCGTCCGTCCGTCCGTGCAACGGATAACTTGAGTAAAAATGGAGATATCTTAATGAAACTTGAAACACATTTTCCTTGGGACCGTGAGAGGGTTGCTTTCAATGGGCAAAATCGGACCACTGCCATGCCCAAAAATGGCGAAAACCGAAAACACATAAAGTGTCATAACTAAGCACGAACAAAGGTTCGCACTAGGCCCTGCCCCGCCTCCAAATCGGTTATTTTTATATATCTCACAAACGAATGAAGCTATATAAACCAAACTTTCTGCAGTCGGTTCTCTTACGTACCCCACCACACACCATGAAAATTAACGAAAAACGTCAGAAACACTAAATTTTACAGAAGAAATTGCAGAAGGAAGCTGCACTCAGAGAGTGGGCGTGGCATCGCATACTTATGGGTCAAAAACCATATCTCAGGAACTACTCGACCGATTCGAATGAAATTCGGTATATAATATTTTCTTGACACCCTGATAACACGGACGAAAAATGGGCGAAATCGGTTCACAACCACTACTACTTTCCTTATAACTCAATTTTGAAATCCATCTTATTCCTTCACTTTATAATGTAAACATAAGGAACCAGTGAAGATAGGAATAAAACTTTGCACAAATAGTGCATATCATCTCTGGCTTCACTTGTGAAAAAATTGTCGAAAACGGACTATAACTTTTCAAGGCCCCAGATATCGAACATGTTGAACTCAGCGCCTAAGGATAAATTTTAACCGAAAATATGGGCAAATCTCTCAGATAATTTAATGTAATTCAGAGGAAATTGTTTTCTTCTAATAGTGTGTCTCTGTTCCAAAAATTATTAAAATCGGGTCATAACAATCCCCCAGCTCCCATATACCTAGTTATAGGTTTTTCAAAAACACGGTGGGCTTTATTCCGCATATATGTATTGGTTAAAATGTGAGCTATCTTAGCAAAATTAAGTGAAGGTATAGTCTTGGATATAGTGTACCTTGCTGATGAAAATGAATCAAATCGGTTCAGGAATTACCTCAGTCCTCATATACTATATATGACGATTTCCCTTATTCTATTAAACTTTATGCCGAATTTATGGGTTAATTTGTATATGTTATCTTAATAAAATTTCTTCAATAAATTGCGAGAGTATAAAATGTTCAGTTGCACCCGAACTTAGCCCTTCCTTACTTGTTTTTGTTGTAATTTTATCTAATAAAATGTGGGAGTCAAGAAAAACAACTCACTAACAAATCGCTGTGCAACTGGTACAATTCCGATCTTTTTCGTACCAGTTCATTCTCAGTCCATTTATTATAGTTCTAAGGTTACCCGACAAGTTCAATCTTTCCTTGCTGTGAGATGCGTGTATGCTCGTGTATGTGCGTATGTGTGATTTTTGTTGGCGTTGAGTAAATGTACCACGCCAAATGTAGCCAGATGGTGCAACAACTGATGACGATGATGAAGTAGCAAATTTCAAACCAATTGAGTGCCAGCGCTTCAGTGCAAAAAGCTGGCTGCGCACCACCTGCACTTGCAACCAAACATGTGCACCCTTTATTTAAACGAATTAGCAGCCGTAAAAGCACACAACTCCATTCACACACATACACACACATTTTCGTTTATTAAATTATCAATTTGATGTGCTTGTAGCAGCGATAAAAGTGTAAATATTGCCGATAAAAGTGAGTAAAAACCAATGAATGAGATTACAACGTGACGTGAATTATTCACTTTGTTTGTTTGGCGCACAGTTTCTCTCTTTCTTTTTCTTTCTTGATTTATTATTGCTGCCTTTCGTCGTTATAAATTAAATTATCTGCCTTCTTATATGTGAGTGTGGAGTGCGTGTGTGTGTTACTTGTTACTATTGTTTCAACATATTTCAAATGCACTTGTTGTTGTTGTTTTTTTGTTGTTGTTCATGGCGTATTGCAATGGAAAGTAGTGACACATATTACGTGCTTTGCTCCAACAGACGCCTCACCACAAATTGAGGTCTTCATCGGCGAACGCAGAGTTCATTTCGTCAACACACGCACACATGCACGCACTTTTCAATATATATATACGGTTGTCTGTGCTACCATAACCCAATTGCACAGAATTGTTGCAACGCCAGGTAAATATCTCGTCAGCGCGGTGGTTGGCTACTGCAGCGGCAAAAAAATGAATTTTAATTAGATTTCATATTGTTTGTTTCTGCATTTGCATTCGAAGCGCAGTTAATTGATTTAATGGAGCAAATACACACGTACACACACACATCCACACAATCGAACACATCTGTGTGTGTGTTGACCATGTAAACTACTGTAATAAAGATACTGCAACAACAACAATAGCAATATGCAATCAGAAAAGCTTTCGTCAGTGAAATGCTCTGATTGCCTGCGAGTGGAACGAGTTCAACGGTAATTAATAAAGCAATTACAGGCTTTCGAACACAAAAAAACAAACCCCACGGTGCATTTGCATTTGTGTAATATACGCGGGGGGCCCCTGCAGTCGAGGCAAAGGTTGACATTGCAGCAATAAAAATATTATTTAATATTTCACGCTCACGCTCATAATGAAGTGAAGCGCTATTGACATTGCGCCATGTAACTGCAGCGCTGCCTTGGTCTATGGATGGTCACACAACAACAACAAACCTCTATAATTTAATTTCTGAATAAAAATTTTTAGTTTAATTGTAAGTTAACTGTATTGTAATTATTTAAAATTAATTTGATTACAAATTCCCAAAATCAATTAAATACATAAAGCTTTTTGTTACCAAATTTCAATTTTACTCTCTTTATCTTTTGGAATGAGCGAGCTCTCTTCTGCATAGAATTACATACTGTCTACATATATATATATATATGTATATATATATATATATAATGCATAGTTACATAATTGTAATGTTCGCTCCCCACACTATGCCTTTCATCAAATCAAAAGCCTGTCACAGCTGCATGCGACGACCAATAACCGTTATCATTTGTGGTCATGCAGTGCCTTTGCGCTTTTGTCAACATTTCCACCGAAATTCTGCCGCAAATGGCTGAACTATGGTTTTGCCTGGTAATTAACTAGCTAGCCGAGGTGATCATTTAAATTGTAACTCAAAGCACACACACAAGTACACACATATTCACACATACACACACAGAATAGACTCTGTATTGTTCTCCCTTTAACTTATACACAGACATTGATGTACAGATAGAACAGAATCAATAATTCGTTGAAATGCGCTTCGAAAATCGTGTCACCATCGCACTCTGTGCTCTTCGTTCAATGTGGTGCACTGAAATCGAATCGCAGCCACTCTGGTGATTGTTACTGTTGCTGGCGCGGGTGTGTGAGCCGCGAGTTCATACAACAATTCTAATTTCCATTTCCAACTAACTGTTCACTTGGCTATGCCATCCAATGCCCATGTTTGTTATTGTTGTTGTATATCATTATTCCTGCGGGAATTAGCGTTAGCGGTTTTGTTAATTATCAGCATGCGTTGAGTAATGTCGAGGGCTTAGGCAATGGCGCTCAAACGCAAAATTTCTATTTGAAATGCTTTTGGAGACTTTGGCTGCAAAACTTCGAATCACATATGATTAGCTATATAGGTATTTCGTGTATTAGTCTCGAAAACTTCTCGCCAGAGTTAAAAATTAACTGTATATCATATATCGCTTCTATATACGCAGTTTAGAATCCGATTTGGTAGTTCTTACTGTCTGCCTACCTTCAACTTCCCCAGCAAACCTGTCTATTGCAGTTCTTTCAGGTGGGCTTTGATCTCGGCGAATTTTTGAGGTTTGAGAACATCAGCAACTGGCTAAGGCCAGAAACAATTTTTTTGCTAAATTTTTTATTGACTTGTGACTCAGTACATTGCTTTGATGAAACAGCACGTCTTCAAATGGAACCATTTTTCCCCGATTTGATTCTTCAAATGTGGATGCTCAAGATAGTTCATCCAAAGTATTCTATGAGAATCGCGAAATATCTCGCGGCATCCAATTAAAACAGATCGTACGGGTACTCAAATATGAAATCTATATATTAGTTAGGTCCAACTATATGAACTCTACGTGTGATGTTAACAAGCCCCACACATCAGCGCCGACACTTTCGGTGCTTAAACGAATCGCGATAAGTCAATTAGCGATTGTCCGCCTCCACACTGCTACACCAATGATGTGTATGTGTGTATATTAAAAGCTTTTGCAAATTCATTTTACTTCAATGCAAAAACATTGACTGAGTAAACGGGTCCATAAGCATTTGTTCTGGATATTCACTGAGCCCGAAGGATGCTCAGCGCACGTTGAGCGCTTAAAAGTAGTAACGATATTGCAAGCACACACACATACAGAGGCAGTTTGCGCTTCCATATTTGCAGTTAAGCGCAGTAAACAAGCTCACGTGTGTTTACCGAATGGAAAAGCCGAGAGTGTGTGTTGACAAGCATAAAAATATTAACTGAACTGACCGCCATGCAACGGCGTGACACATTAACACGAACTGAAAAGCAAAGCTGAAGTATCCATGGATGGAAATAGTTCTTCACTCAAACTGAAAAAAATTTAAAAATATTTTACTAAATTTAATGAACTCTTCAGAAAGCCTTGGACTCTCATTCGTGGATTGTCAAGTCATTACAGAGTAGAGACTACTCTGGAGTTTGACTACCTTTTTTGACTATTTATCGGTTCGTGGATACTTCATGGCACATCTAAGGGTTAAATAATCTATTGTAGAATTGCTATATCCATTTAAATTGGCGAGAACGCAATTTTGTATACTTTGTTGTTGCAATAATTAAAATTTTTATTGATTTGTATGTATGTATGCGTGAGTGTGTGTGTGAGCAAATATTTTCAATTATTTGACTCTCATGTGATTGCTGTACCAACAACGCTTTGGCACATAATCTCTAATTATCTGTGCTCAATAATATTCATTTATTCATATACAAACAGACATGTCGGTTGTCTGCAATTCCCAAGACGATTCGTTTAAGCGCGACGGCGCGACGCGCGCTGCGGAATGTTGCCACAGCTGCGAGCGAGTGATTGTCTATCCGTTGGCAAATTTAGCCAAGATGCGCTGGCAGCCACAGAGTCGAAGCACTCGCGGCGCTACAACACCATCAAAACTAGTTGACACTTGACTGGGTCACAAAGATGCTCAAGGCCAGCCACTAATATGCAGCCCCGATGAGCTCACGAGTGGCAAGTTGAGAGATTTGTAATTTTGGTAGTTTTTATTTAAATTCTAGTTTAAAGTAAAGAACATTATTACGCAGCGCTTCAGCTAAGCTTTTCGTAAATTACTCGCTTTAATCACTTCAAGCATTTACTGACTGAGTCGCGGCTTGAGTGTCGCTTACGACAAATTGCCGAGCAAATTGCGAGCAAAGCAGTCATTTATGCAAAGCCACATCAGCGACCAAGATGAAGTATAGCGCGTTCCACTCCCAAACCTCAAAACAGGCCTCCACCTCCTCGTCAATCTTGTTTATCTCTACTATTTCGGCTTACTTCTCATTACCATTTCATTGCGGCCGCAGCACGGCGGACTAACGGAAATGACTTGACTAACTGCAGTTTAGTTTGCTGCCATCATTTGGGTCCCACAGGGAACTGCGAATGGCGGCAACGAACTCATCTAAATGAGTGTATTGTTTCTCTTCTACTCTGCGCTTATTACTCCCCACGCAGCGCAGCTTCGCTTTTACTGTGATGAGTTTTGACCTTAGCTGGATGGAGCACAGGAGGGATTGGCTTCAGGAAACTTTCGCATTTAGCGCAATGATAGCGTTCATTTTAGCTGACGGACCGGCTGACTGGCAGATTGCGCTGCGCAAAGACGAGGAAGGGGAGGTCCTGTGAGCGCGACAGTGCATCCTTCATTGCTACAAATGGGCTGACAACGAACCGGATAGTGCGTACTCACGCAGCAAACCGGGCGACACACAGACACATGCCCTTACGAGCGCCATATTTACTGTAACGATGAGACGGCCACCGCCGGCTTTGCGGTAAGTAGGGAAATAGAATTTTGTTGCTGTTTCGCCACTGTCGCAGCCACCAGGCACCGCCGGGCTGTTTGTTGTTTCACAAAAAGTTAGTGAATTGTTGTTGTTTGTCTATGCCCGCGGGAGCAGGAGCAGAGTTCGTGAATTGCTTTTATCGCAGCTCGGCCAACTTTTCATGCAGAATAGTTTCGCCTGGCGCTAAATATTGTTGCTGCCGTCTCTTAAATTGTTGGCAATCTCATTGTGGATGTACGCCGCGCCGCCCTAGTGTTGTGATGTAAATTGTCCTTTGCTTCGTGTATAAGATTAGTGTTTATAGAGAAAACAAATTACAATATGATCACAGCTTAAATTATTCATTGTTTTATATCAGGTGACAAGTAAAGAATAACTCTCGCAAAAAGTAAAAAATAATAGCATGTAGCCACTTCCAGGTGTCACCAAAACTTTATAATAAACAAACAAACATTCAGAAAAACGAAAATGATTATATTTAGTATATGGAACGGAGGAAACTCATGAACCGCCTTCCGCTAAACCATAACCTGACAAGTCTCATAATTTCCCCACTCATGTACCTCGCTTAATTTCATTCGACACTACTAAGTGAAAACAAACTTTAGCTCCATTGACCACTAGTTTGACCTCACGTGACCTTTTATATGACTTTCCGTGGACTCCTTTTAATCTCACTTGACCCCTAAAAATGGATATAAGGATGACACTACAATTATAAAAAAATCTGACCCCATCTAACCTCACGAGATTCCATGAAATGTAAACATAAGTGACAGCAATTTAAATTTTTAAGGGTCAAGTGTGAGTGAGCTTATAAGAAAGACCACCTTGTATTATTTGGTATTAGTAAACAATACTTTTGATTCATTTGAAACGTGCTGTGTTGCTAACAGTCGCCAGATAGCGCGCACCGTTGAAACAGATGGTAAATGCAGCAAACAGCTGTTTGACGGTCAACAACACAAAGGTAGAAATGCTCAATACAGAAAAAATCGAAGCAGTCGTAGTTGAAAACAGAAATTTGATTGGAGCAATTTGTTTGGTCGTTGGAACGTAGACGATGGAACGATGAGCTGTACGATTTATACGACGACACTGACATAGTGCAGCGAATAAAAAGACAGCGGCTACGCTGGCTAGGTCATGTTGTCCGAATGGGCGAAAACACTCCAGCTCTGAAAGTGTTCGATGGAGGAAGCCGCGGAAGAGGTCAACCTCCACTCCGGTGGAAAGACCAAGTGCAAAGTGACCTGGCTTCACTTGGTGTTTCCAGCGCCAAATAGCAAAAAGGAGGATCGAGTGGCGCGCTCTGATGGATTCGGCTATAATCACTTAAAGCGGTTTCTACGCCAAATATATATATATATATATACATATATAATTTGTTTGGTCAGGAGAAATGAATAATTACCGTCGATTCTGTACAGAGTCCATTAGTATTTTTGGTGTTATGAGTAAGTTTTTCTTACAGTTTACTAAAATAAATTGTATACAAATATATGTATTTCTAGGTAACATGAATAAAAATGGGCAATGTTCTGAGTATACTGAAAATTTATGAATAGAGCCTTACAACAATGAAACGCCTCTGCTGTGAAGAATAGACTTCTTCTTAAGGATTGTTCTATGATACTCGAGTCAAAGAGCATAAGCACGTATGAAGGATTTGTGGCAGGACACTAACCATCTATTTTCGTATACTTATGTACATACACATATCTTCTTTCATTATGATTCGACGCTGGCATAACAACTCGTACCCTGATCCTGATGGTAATGATAATGACTAGTCTAGTTCTCGCCAAACAATAGAATTGCATTCTCAGCAGTTCTTCAATAGCAAGTGGAAATCACTGTTTTTATAAAATCATGAAATGGAAATCATGAAAGGAGAAATAAAGTCATGTCTAAGCAGACCGTCTATTAAAAGCAAAAATTATGCAAATATTTCTACAAACACACTTCAACGCGCTCGGTTTCCAAAAATTGTTTTATCTATCGATCGAGTGATCGACATTTTATTGCTTTTCTATTGCTTCTTCGCATTAATTCGCATCAAATATCGATTGTGACATTTTTTGTCAATTCATCACTGTTGATCAGATTTGATGAGTTTAATGACACAATTGTCGTTTTAAAGTCTTTTGAGGAAAATAACAACAATGCGGGTTATTGACGTCGCCAAAAGCTCTCCAATTATAATTGCGTGTCTATGAGTTATTATCTGATATGTGTATAGATCAATACATACTTGTGTTACAAATGTACTATTATTATTATTTTTTTTATATAAATAAATAGAAGTTTACAAAATGTAATAAATCAGCTGCAGCTTCATCAGCATAAATCACAAACTATTTATTTTGAAAGTTTTGCTCTTCATCACCATTTCTACTGTCCTCTCTTATATTTCTTTTCGCTCTCTTCAATGCGAGCTTCAAGTTCGGCTCTTTATAAATGCGATCAATTTGCGGTGCGGACCGCATCATCGTCCAATTCATAATTTGATGTGATTGATTTTGACAGCGGCGAACTCAAATTAATCCACTTATCAAATTACCTGCACCACATTCGCTATTGCTAATTGGAAATCGCTTGCATGCCGGTCTCACCTGTCCGTGTGCTGTTATCTGTGGATGTCTGTATGTATGTATGTGAGGATAGTTTGACTGAAATACCACCAAAGGCACCCACCGGCAGCCTCACCGCATGCGCACAGTGTGTATTTTTTGACGAAAAACATTTGCGGCTGAGATAGTGAGCTTAAAGGCGTGGAATTCAGGGGAGTTTCATAAGCATCTCTTTCTGAAACGAGCTCCGTCTTCCAACTTTCTGCGTCCGCAGCCTGTGCTGCATTTCGCCCTTCGGTGCCCAATACAATCGCTTTTTAATGGTGATAAATTTTCAATATCACAAAGAACAAATCGCCTTGGTGGAGGCAAGTCGTTGGACCGACCGGCCAGGCCTCCGATTCGCAGTCTTTGCATTGCATGTGTTCACATGATAGTTGTTGAACACACGTGAAGTTCACATGCGACCGCAGCGGCAGTTCGTGCAGATAGCGAATGACTTGGTCATCAACACTGTGGCAGGCAATATGTGCGCATTGTGTCTATATCTGTTTCTTCGATTGTGTGCTCATATAAAATTCTTGTATCGCCGAATACATCTCGTGAACAAACGATTACCAACAGGCTGACGTGCCTACACCTATATACATATGTATATGTATGCCTGTGTGTGGTTTTGAGAATTCTACTTCAGCCTTTGGCCATTTAGTCAGTTAACCAGTTGACCAACGCTTAGTCACACTGTGCCGACATGTGTGTGTGTGCCAGCCAGCCAGCCAGACGACCAGCCATGCGTGCAGAGAACATTGTCTACTGCACCTTCCTACAACAACATGCGGATTCGTGCTTCCGTTGCGGTTTTCCTTTTCTTCTGCTCACTTCCCGTCTATCGCCTTCTTCATGTGCCGCTTTTCGATTGATCAATTTCGCAGATGTGTTGCTTGCGCTTCGTCTTCGTCCACTCGCAGGTTACCAGAAGGCAATTGCTATTGAAATCGTCAAGGATTCCAAACTTTGCAGGGACTCA
The DNA here is from genome assembly GCF_028554725.1 of Zeugodacus cucurbitae. Classification (NCBI taxonomy): domain Eukaryota; kingdom Metazoa; phylum Arthropoda; class Insecta; order Diptera; family Tephritidae; genus Zeugodacus; species Zeugodacus cucurbitae. Next base: position 1,092,589 of record NC_071668.1, read on the forward strand.
GAGTTGGTACTTTTTCTGTCTGGTAACTCTATTGAAACTTGCGAAAATGGTTTGTCTGCGCAAGCAATCCTTCAACTCCTCTTCATGAGTAAGAATTGCTTCAGGCACACAGACATGACTTCACTTGCATCGTCGGTTTTGTATTGTTTGTTGAATGCACAATTTATGGTTATGTGGAATCGACGAAGCGGAAGTTCATAGAGTCATTTGCGACAAATTGATGCAGGAACGTTGGTTTACAACCGAACACATTGTTCTGTATTAAGTGTGTTAACTGAGTAAGTCTTAAGTTACTTCACAAACGGAGCATGGTCCATCATTTCATTTAAGGTTTTATTTACTAATTCCAAGAGAGCCCTAGAGCCCTCTAATTCTGGTCAGTTGGTCAAACTTTATTTCATATCTTTCATGTCCATATCTTCCCCGATCTAACAACCTGCCACAAAACCACTCTTCTAAGCATGCAGACCTTTCGCTGCCATTTCTCTTAGATATTTTCTCTTCAGCCTATAAGAAATCGCCATTGGGCCAACTGCGCTCGATGCTCTTCGTTTGCTTGTACGTCGGTACTGCTCGTTGCGCGCCGGAAAAGAATGAATTGTGGCCAACAGAACGGCGTCGACGTCAGCAGCGGGCAGATTGGGACGGCAGCAGACTTTCTTCTTTTGAACTCTTCTTTAAAGCTTGCTCTACGGAAGCGCTGCGCCTCAGTTGTGAATATGCACGCGTCGCGCTAAGATCGTCTCCAACGAAGCTCGAGTTCAGTGCCTGAGAATTTTGAATTCTGATGACTTACAAGTGAAAAGTGTTGTGGATGCGCCGAGCGGAAAAGTGTTCTTTTTCTGTTGAACTGGTCATTAAAAAGAGTTTTATGGTGGCAAGAAGTACCACTGCAATAACAACAACAACAATAACGTTAGTCAAACGAAGAAGCAACAAGTAAAGAACAGTGCATTGCGAGGCAATTGTAGGCCTGGCTGAGTTTGCGGTTTGCTTAGAAGTGCTAAACTTTTATTCGTGCATTCGTGAGTCTGTGTGTGTACGTGCGTGAGTGCGGTTATGTTAATGTGCAACACAACGCACATAAAAAGTGCAACTTAGTGTGCAGTGTGCAGCGGCAACAAATTGCCGAGGAAAGGTATAAAAGCTGGAAAACGTGTAAATTATTATTTGCTCTTTGTTATTGTTGTTGCTTATTCTTTTACACAATTTATGAACGTGCAGTACGGGTACGGTGTTGTTGCACTGTTTAACAGTGGCTGCGGCAGGAAAATTCCACAAACAACAAAAAAGAAACAGAATGTTAGAAGCAATTTCAGGTTAATTAAAGTTTGCGATATTTGCGAGGTCCATTGTCTTACAACAACCACAACAACAACGACAGCGTGCTCGTAAAATGGCAAAAAGCATAAATTAGACTATAAATTGCTCCACAAAGATAAAGCGGCGGCGACGGCGGCGGCTTATGGCCCGCTTTTCAGCCAATTTACATGTTGCGCGCCGCTTGCCAACGTTACTGCTATCGCGGCTCCGGAGACTGTGGCGGTTGTGGCGGCTCGTAGCAAATGAATGGCCGCGTCGGCAACCGACAATCAACTGGTGTTGCCATAAATTGGCTTTAGCGGCCGCCGCGGTGAAAACTGCTTCCTTATTTCCCTTTAACGACGACGCTGCTGGAGAGTGCAGAGCGCACGCCCACGGCGATAGGGGCTGCAGTCAAGCGGGAATTGGCACGCGCAAGCGCCTCCGGTGGCAGCCCAGCCAGCCAGCCCGTGAACGCAGTCAACCGAGTACCTGATAATGGTCCGTGCAATATGACAGCAACATTTTCCACTCGCCGAACGGGGCGTTTTTGCTGTTGCTCTTGCATTGTTGCAGTGTTTGGTGGCCAAAGTCTTTTCATGCCATAACCAAGAACTTTATGCGCGTAGGCTGCTTTCATTGTGGACTCTATGAGGCGCAACTGTGGCACAAACCGCAAATCTTGCTTCATGTGTGTGTGGCGCACAGCCGTTATTGTCGCTGTTTTTTTCTTTCCTTTTCCTTCAACATTTTATTTATTATTTTTGCGCTGATGCAACATTTGCTGTTAGTTTTTTGCTGTTTTGCTTTCATTGCTTCCCGCCATATATCTTCGTCTATTTCAAGTCGCGTCTTGCTTCGTTCGCGCATGGCAAGCACAGACAGTGCGCTGTTGCGTCTGCGCAAAATCCAACATTGCGTTGTTGGGCTGCATGTGAGTTTCCGCTGCGTAGCGCTACGCCAATGGACAGCAGTTGGACGCTAAGCTAAGCTCGCTTGATGTCTGTACAACAACAAGTATTGTTGTTGCGAATAAAATATAGTTGATCGCCGTTTCCTCTGAAACTGAAAGAGCCTCTGCGTGTTTGTTGTTATTGTTTTGCTTTTCTGTTGCTGTTCGTTACCTATTTTCCTGTGGCCATCAATCTTTGTTATGCGGCAAAAGTGCGACAATGGCCGCGACGCGCATTATATAATGTGACGGCAAAGGCTGTAAGCAACAACAACAACAACAACAGCGGTGGAGTAATTGTATGAAAACCATATAGGAACTAAAAATAACTGCAAAGCCTTGTCATCATCCGTTGGATTAACTTGTTGTTGTTGTTGACGAGTTAACGGTTTCATTTACAATGCTGCTGACACTTTGTGCGACACATAACGACAACAACAACAAGTAATACAAAGTAGAATGTAATTGCGAGTGTTGAGATAAATTCTGAAAAAAATGTGTGTGTTCTTATAAGAATGCGGCACTGGCTTATGAGAGGGATATATATTCCTTTCGGACCTGATTCTTTGAAATGTGTGCATATATATCTTTTAAATTTCATATCAATTATCTCGAGTGGTGCAACATACTAACGGTACATGCATTGGCCTTTGAGCTCATCAGCAAATATGGTCCATTCGCACAAACAAAAGTTTAGTTGCAACAACAACACTTTAAAAAACTGTGGACACCTGCATTTCGCGGAAGCCACAAGCAGTCGAGTTAAATTAGCATTGATACAGAGAGAAAATGCTAATAATTTATTTCTTCTGTTCTTTAGCAAATTATCATAAATAAGTATTTACCGAAGTTTTAGATTAGCATGCACAGCATAAATATTATTTTACTTGCCGCAAAACCATTGTGGCAGCAACGTCGCGGTGTGCGGTGGCAAGCACAATGATCACATGTAACGCAGTTTAAATTGCCATGTTTGCACTTTTTCTTACTTTCAAGACACTCCGGCACACATGTGCATCCAACACAAACAAACACACACAGGCTGCCTTGCTGTTGCAGCGTTTACACTGTCACCACATGCAACACAGCCATTCTAGCTAATCTAACTGGGCGATTTGCATATTTATGTGGCAGAAACCTGTGCGGTCCGCTGCACTTCTGAGCTGTGGCTCCTCGTTCGCCTCACTCGCCTCGCCTGCAACACTGCAACGCTTCACTGCGGCTGCACTTTAGAGCTGCGCTTTTATGCCACTCACGTTGTTGCAACATGCAAACCTCCTCGTCCATTTCTGTATTTGTTCTTACATTTGCGAAGTTTTTGCATGCGCTCTGTGGCTTTTGTTGCACGCTTGGCCACTTGCTCGGCCGTCCGTCCGCTGTTGTTTTCATTCTGATGAAAAATCGTGTCTGTCTTAGTTGCTTTTCGATTTTTATTGCGCTGCCTTTTCATTTTACGAGCACCTCACGCTACCTCTCAGCAGTTCGAGTCGTCCCAGCTGCCACAAAGCAAACCCAGAGACCACCAGTCAGTGGTCACTAGTCACTAGTCACAACCCGGTCGCAGAGCCGACGGCAGAGTCGACAGAGTCGGTGGTCGCAGCCACATTTGCATCTCCAGCAGCAGCTGCGTCTTTTGCGCGGTGCAGGATAAAGCCGAGCACGTTTCGAACGAAAGTGGCAGTGCCATCACTGGACGCGAGACACAGTGCCAGCGTTAGCGCCAGTGCCAACTCAAACTCAAGCTTCCTCTGCCGCACCATTCACGTCCGTTCTTTCTCATTTTGCTGTCAACATTTGCATTTATTCTGTTTCAATTCAGCTGTCGACTGGCGGTGCTGCTGGCCGACCGCCAAGAGACATCAAACTCCATGTGACAACTCAGTAACAACAACAACAACAATAACACTTTTGATTGCTTTTAATTGTCTGGTTTTCTCCGAAGTGTTTGTGGTTGTGTGTGTGGTCGAAACTGCTTTTTATGTCCATTTCATTTGTAGAATATTAGGTTAAAATTGTTGTTGGCCTATTTTCGTGCTCTTCTCTCACGCAGCGTGTGTGTGTGTGTGTTGTTGTGTGGTCGCATTTGCGTGCCACAATTGAGTTGGTGCGTGGCGGTGACAGTTGATCAGCAGAACGTCAGAGCAATTTGTCACAGCCATGCAAGGATGAGCGCGGTCTCAGACACTCTGCCACTTGGCAAAGTGGAGCACATACAAAAGACTTAAGCACGAAACCCGTTTGTCCGCGGCACTCCATTAAGATAAAGTTACCCATTTGACTGGCATAATGATATGAGACTGTGAAGTGGTCATAACTTATAACTGCTAATGGGTACTGGTAATGGCGGCAAACATTGTGGCAACACTTTTTCTAACGGACTTGCGAAATTTAGCCCAGCTTAACTTAGGAATATAGCGAAAAGTGACTAACTCAAAATTGGGGTTTTTTAAAAAATTTTTTTTTGGAGGTCCTACTTGGAAGTGACTACTCTTAAGGAGTTTTACTTCAGTTAGAGTTTTTTTTATCTAAGAATAGGAGCATTTACTCCAAGTAGGACACAAAATCTGAACTCTAATTTTTATAAATCATACTTTTATGGCTCATAAAGAAGTTATTAAATACTATATATGTTCTGTATCATATTTATTGGTGCTTGGCAGAATAGAACAAGGTTAATTGCAGGAAATTTGTTATTATCTATGATGCTTGAAAATTGTGTAAATATTGCTCGTGATTGGCGAATTCTCATAAATTAAATTATCCAAGCCAGTGCGAGCAAACCGAGAACTTTCAAACACACTGCGAAATTGGTTCAATATGGTGATAACTCAAGCTTCTATAATCTATGTTGGCCATTTTACTGTACTCCGATTCTCTCAGCGCCATTCAATAAATTCCGAAAAATATTAAATTAGCGTAAGTGCTCACGTTTCACAATATTTATCACATAATCTGCGCAAAACGGACATTTGCCACGGCCTCGAATTTCACATGAAAAATGGCGCTGCACACAAACGAAGCGAGGCAGCAATTGTTGTTTGCTATTTGCTCAAGAGCAGCCAGTTTTCGCTGCTGCTGCTGCAGCCTCCACATGCGCACAGACGTCCAGCGCTTACAGATATCGGCCGACAATAATTGGTATTAAGTAACCTAAGTACCCACCATTACACGATGGCCGCACTCCTTGCGATCTGGCTGTCACAGGCAGTCTGAAGACACCGACTGTGGACGGACGGACAGCCGTTGTTGCATGAATGAATGGCGAAGCGCAAGCGCGCAATCAACTCAACGCACACACTCACACATGTCTTGGGCCACCTTTGCAACAATCTGTGAGTTGCTTGCCTCTCCACCTCTCCACAGATCAACAACTGAAGAAGAAGTTGAAGAACAGACGCTGCGGCACAAGGCAGGCTAGTGGTTGTGCAGCTCGTGGCAAGTGGCAAGCACAATGTGTGCCGATAAATTTGAATCAATTTTCAACTTCTCCTTCTCCATTCACGCATTCGCTGCCCGTTCGCCACCTTCCTCTGCCGCCGCGCTTCACTGACGTTTGATGCTTTCTGTGGTTGCTCGCTCTCTGCCGCGGCCATTACAGTGCAATTTCGCGTTGCCACAAAGTGTAGAATTCTTCACTAACGAATGCACATTGTGTTTGTTGTTCTGGTGGCAGTCGCAGCATAGATTTACGACATGCCTAAGCGCCTAGGTACAGTCTGTGTTCGGCAAATAGAACAGGCGGTGTAGGGACAAGTTGTGGGCGTGTGCTGCAAGACAGCAGTGAAATGACCGCAACAAAAGTAAATAAATCTAGCAGTTAGCTTTACATGTGAATGTATGCTCGAGTGTAGGTAGGATTGTGAATGAGGGAATTGAAAGTCTATGAGAAAAAGTTCTGTATAAAAATGGTAGAATAAGTCTTTCGGTGTTCAATCAATAATATATGAAGGATGGTCCGCATTTATCGATAATTTAGTCGTTCAAACAATTATGTGATGATTTATTGCCTAAGCAGCCTTTGGATTTATAAACTCTTATTTATATTTTGACATTTCGCGATTGAGGTTTTGCAAGAGTTTCCTTGCTACTTTGTTAATAATAAATATACAGTTATATACACATAACTGACATTTTGCGGCAAATAAAATGCAAATAACTGTAAATGCAGCATCATAATTTTCTAAATTGCATTTCTACTCCATTTATCTAACATTCTGTTGCTGCAGATATTCAGTGCAAAGACAAGTGTTTAACAGCAGTTTAACAAAAACAACAAAAGCAACAAATTAACTGCAACTAAAATATTTCTGTTTTTGCTGCGATTTTTATTGCTTTGGCAGCTGCTGCCAAGACATAAATATTTATGCACACAAAAGCCATTCGTTTACAGAAAGAATCTCTGCAGCCAAGCGAGAGCAGCGGCGAAGAAGCTTGAGTGCCGCGGTTATGCTACGTACCGTTTGCTTAGCGGATTCCCGCATAATTTCACATAGCTTCGCGTAAATTAGCAGGAATGCGATATTTTGCGGCTCCCCCTCCCCACACCTGCGAAGAGTACGGCAAAGACGCAGGTTCGTTGCTTAAGTCTTTCGTTTTAGCCAACGAAAATTATGTGCAGCGTTGTTATTGTTGTAAACTGTGAGACTCTGAGCTCAAGGGATGCGCTTGGATGGCAACTTTGAGACGAGCTTCCGCTTTACATCAAATACTCATTCGAAGAAGAACATTTCAATAATCATTTGACATTAGGCGCGCGCAGTGAATGAGAAGATTGCGCAAGTGGACCCTCTATCCACCAACAACTATCACTTGGAGGCATAGCCCTTCGCAGAAGCTAAGACAACTCTTTCTTTCGCAATTCTTACTTTGTCTATATGAGTATGTGGTTGTTGTTGTTGTTGGCATAGCATTTAAAAGAAACTGCTGCCTGAACTGGTTGCTTGCAATTGTACCGTTCTTGTGAAACTTTTCACTCATTAGTAATGCAAATGTTAATTTCTAGGCTTTGTTGTTGTTGTATGTGCATGTTTTTTTTGTGATCTTTTTTCTGTACGCGTGACTTTATGCTCGCAATAAACACAATAGTCGCTATTTTGCCATTCTCCGCGGTGATTTGGCTTTGGCAGCAGCGCAGAAAAGAATCGTAAAAAAGAAGAGTCTCAGCACCTGGCGGTGAGCGGCGGCGTTGGTTGCACTGCTCTACTGCTTCTCGTTCGAGTTCTCGAGTTCGGGCGGTGACAGTAGCAGTGCAAACATTGCATGGCAGTCGCCGATCAGCGCGTCGCCATTAAGTAAACCGTTGGCATTGTTGCATGCTTTGGTTCGTGCCTCGCCGCTGTTGTTGCCTCCGCGCTCAAGTTCAGTGCCGTGTGGCGCATTGTTGTTGTTGCTATTGTTTTGCAGTATTTGCTCGCTTTGTTACTGACTTGAAGACTTACAACAACAACAACACAATGGAATCGTTGTTTGCTCTTGCCGTTCCAACTGTTGCTCTGGGATTTGAACAAGCAAAGAAAGATGAAGTCTCTAATTTCCGTTTTATTGTTTTTGCTGTATGCATTGTATTTATTATTAGCTAACGGCACTTTGCACAACAGTCACTACTCAGTCAGTCAGTGTTTATTTTGTGTGTTCTGCCGTTGTTGGCGTTAATGTTGCCACCGCCATCATCATTTGTCTGTCTTTGTGCTGCAGCAACAGGTGGACCATGAGGATTTACACTCAGTTTTTATTTATTCAAAAGCAACGGGAGACATGAGGAGTGTTTTAAAGGGATTTATTTGTCCCTCATGACCCTCATATATATTTCAATACAATTTTAGGCTTTGTGGCTTTGGGAAGCGAATTAAACCTTTAACATTTATAATTTTCATATAAATAAACAATTTTTAATAATAAAAATTTTGACAAAAAAAGATAAATATTTTTTTAAATAAAAAAAATCTTATTTTAATAAAAATATTATTAAAAATTTTTAATAAAAAAAATATTATATATTAAACTTAATTAAAAAAAATTAAAAATAAAATTTTTAATGAAAAAAAAGAATAAAAAAATTAATTTAATTAATATAATGTGTATTAGAGTTAATCAAAAATTGTTTAAATTAAATCGAGTTCAACCTGGTGGTTATTAAATTTTTATTTTACTGCAACAACAACTACAAGTAACCATCCAAAAATAAACGGCGAAGCAACTCACATGTCAATTAAATTGAAATTGCACTCTTTTGGCAAACGTTTCTCATTACTCTTCGACTCTTCAAGTCATTCTATGCCAATCAACAGGTGGCACTTGACCACTTTGTTGCCATTCAAATTCATTTTATTCAAATTTGTACTGAATACGATTTGGCAGCGCAGAACGCCCGCGGAGTTCGCTTCTTGCCTTTCTACAAACGCGCACTTTCTTTAAATCATTTTGTGGATTCTTGTTAATGGCTTTTCGTTTTATTTTCACACTTTTATTCTACTTCCAGATAATTGCTTTATGTGGCATGCCAGCAATAATTGTGACAGACAAAGTGAAATTATTTCCATTTGAAGGCATAAATCGTAATTAAACAGCAGCCAAGCCAAGCCGAGCCACCCACATAAATTTGCGACAGCAATTACACATAACAACAGTGATAAAAACCAAAGAAAAGACACGTCATTGTCAATTCAATACACAATTCAACGTACGACAAACAGCGCATGCGCAGTTCAGCGGCCTCGCCGAACGCAGTACACACCACGCACAGCCCACTGGGCACCGGCAATCCGACGATCCAGCCGAAAGCGGCTGCGCAGCGCAGCCTTTGCACGCACTAAACCAACGTCGAGCGCCAAGAGTTGAGACCACGACGCCGATAAGCTCACCCGGTGACACAGATTCTACGCGTTTGTTTTGATCGGTTGCTTCGAGGGGGGGCGAGAGCGGCGAACGACACGCTCAAGGCATACCGCACCTTCGCATCGGCCAACGCGTGCCGGCCGGCAACTGTTGCTGCTGCTGATTTCTATCATCGCTTCTTCGATTCTCGCTTTTTTTCGAAATCGTTTGTTCGAAAATGTTGTGGCGTTCCATTGGCGCGGCGCTGTTGACGCTGCTGTGCCTTTGGCCTGCTCAGTTGGACGCTTTTGTGGCGCAGTCAATGGGTGAGTATTTCGCTTTGTTTTACATTTACACATACACAAAAACACACAAGCACACAAACATATGCAAAACAAAAGGCATTCATTGGAAGTGAAAGAATGATTAAAATTCTCAAATCATTCAAAGGCAATTTACCTAAAAAAGTCGCCTCTTTTTTATCGCATTTCTACACACAATTCACCTGCTAAACTCAGTTCATGTAATTATTATTGGTCGGTCGGTATTCTGCTGAATATTTAAGTCAACATACTTTGGCATTTCTGCATCTTAATTCTAACGGAAATGAAGCGTGATTGACATCAATCGCTGTGGGCACTTGGAGCGCTCTGCATTTATGAATAGCAGCGATTGGAACAGAATATGCAAATTAACCTGAGACGAACTGAAGCAATTGTGCAGGCATGTCAGCAGAAATTTCACTATGCGCACAAGACAAGGAGGAAGAAGCGTCTTCACGGTAGCGCGATCTATTTGAAATTCAACGCAATATCTTTTGATTATGCCACCGAAAAGAATGCGTGAATTTGCATGCCCCTGAGGCGAATTTGGGTAATCAGTAGCTAAATTAAGAGCTACAGCTAACAAACGAACAATCGAAGGAATGCCAGAATATGAAAATAAGCTCTTCTCTTCTTCTTCTTCTTCTTGACTGGCGTTGACACCGCTTATGCGGTTATAGCCGAGTCCACAACAGCGCGCCACGCATCTCTCCTTTTGGCAGTTTGGCGCCAATTGGTAATACCAAGTGAAGACAGGTCCTTCTCCGCCTGGTCCTTCCATCGGAGTGGAGGCCTCCCTCTTCCTCGGCTTCCACCAGCGGGTACTGCATGGAAAACTTTCAGAGCTGGGGTACTTTCGTCCATTCGAGCAACATGACCTAGCCAGCGTAGTCGCTGTCTTTTTATTCGCTGGACTATGTCTATGTCGTCGAATAACACATACAGCTCAGCATAAGGGTAGGTCCATAGTGGAGCAAGAACTAGAGCGACAATAAAGTTAGATCTACAGGGTTGTATAAAGAAAACGGAGGACCTATTCTACCTTTTTTTTCAAAATCCAATGCTATTATTCAACATAGCAATATCCGACCTCAGTCTTGGTGATTACCGCGTTAGCATCGCTAAATTGCTTGCCATACAACAGTCATAAGGGTTGTGTACTTGGTCGACGCTATATTTATTAGATCAGTCGATGGAAATTATTTGATGTTCTATACAGTCTCCGAATAATCAAAATTTATAGACCCGAAGACTCCAAATGTTTTAGAAGTGTATCTATTACCAACTTAGAAAGCTAACATTATAAGATTATATTTCGCAAATCTAATCAAAACTTTGTGTATTATACACCCACCTAAAGCCTTGTATCCACTCTGTTCTATCAGCTATGTACATCTCGAATAGTATTTCCATTATGCAAGTCCCACGAAGTCGGCTCGACAGCGAGCTTCACAGTCAGAGACGCCTTATTAAGAACATCTAGCAATTGTCTCACTAAAGCTGATGTGCCGAAAGTTCAGATAAAAGCAAAATTACCGCGAGATACATTTAACAGCATGCAGCACGGCATCCTCCTTCCACCCAACCGCCAGCGGCCGAAAGGTTTGACCCACTTTTCAGCGTGTTTAACTATTAATCAACTGCATTTAAGCGGCGCGTTTATCAACCCGCGGAAATAATCACATTTTCATAAGCAATAACAATTTGCTTAACTAAAAAATTTTCACCACTATGATCTGAGTGCTTCGCAGCGCCTTGGGAAAGAACCAAAATTGTTGGGGAAATTCTAAAGTCGTCGCCTCTGCAATTTGGCGCACTCAGCACTCACAAGCCATAATTATGTGAATTAATTTGTGTGCCACTTTTGTTGCCGAGGCAAATCCATCAACAGCTAATCTGGCGTTAAGGCAAGCAGCAACAAAAACAAACTACATAAATGTAGATAGAGATAATGAAAAAGAAGTGACAGAGTAGGATGATGACGTGCTTAAAGCGCTACACATCATTAAGTCGGGCCGGCTTTTCATCAGTTGCAAATGAATTCGACGCGCGGACTAATGAAAACGTCGCTGCCGCAGCCAGTAGTGATGAAGACATACACTCAGAAATAGAGAGAGAAGAATGACCAAAGCGTTGAATGACAATGAAAAGTCAGCGCTCTTTGACACAGCGTTGACGTGGAAAGCGTTGACAATAAAGAGTTTAGTGCCCGCGAGGGTCAAGAAAGCGATGGCAGCGGCGCGGCACCAAGAACGTGAGGCGCGAATGCTGCACGTAGACACAAATGAATATACATTTGTTCGAGAGAGCTGCTTGCTAATGATGCTTGTATTGCTGGCTCTTGCGGGCGGAACGATTTACCGGAAGAAACAAAGTGTGAATTTAATGACCAAAACTACTTTGCTTTCTCATTGTCATTAACGAGTGAGACTTTCCCATTGCGCGCGTTCACTCGCGCATTATTGTCGCACGGAAATTTGTTTGTAATTACACACACACACACAAGCAAACAAAGGCAAAGACAAAGCGACTATCGAAAATCTGCCATTAAAGTAAAGATTCAAGGCACAAACTTCGTTGGTTGTGCGACCGTTTCTTATCGCGCCGCCGCGTTGAGACGCACGCGCGGTGAGACTCATAAGCGGCCGGGCAATTGACATTTGGCTCATCATAGCCAGCGTGTAGCGGTCATTAAGCAGTGGATGCCAGCGCGTACAGTTACATCTAGATATTTCCGTCAGCGATTTGTAAACTTAATTTCTGGGCAGCGCGGAAAATATGACCGCAAGAAGCCGTAAATTAAGAACGAAATTATAGTTTCCCTATTCATTAGGCGCCGACGAACAACGCTCACACTCACATATATCTTTTGTAGTTGGCGCTGATAGTTCACCACTCACTTTTTCCAAAAGACGCGAGACGCGCCGCTGCAGCCGTCAGAAAGACACCCATTGCAGTTGTGGGTCAACGCGTTCGCCCTTCACCACACATACGAGTAGAATGCAACGCTATTTGCAGTTGTATGTGTGCTTGTGAAAGGCAGTAGGAAAATCGTTTAGCATTTTTTTGTCGATCTGGCAGCGCAACACTGCACTGCTTTAAATGACCAGCAGCGGCTCCAAGCCACGAGCGCGCCTTTTGTTTGTTGTATTCTAATGCTTATTCTACTGTTGCTGCTGCTATGATGGCTTGGCACTGTTTCTTAGTGGCACATGTGTGGCGGTGTAAAGAATTGATTCGGTTCCAACTTTCACCCAACGGTCCACACAAAACACTCTTAAGAATCTACCTACATATTTCCCTTTATTATTGGTTTAACTTTTGGTTTTTTTGCTTTTTGTTTTTGTAACAAGCGCAATGAATGCGAGAAGCGCTTGGCGCAGCAGCGCGTTCTTAAAACTGTAAACATTTGTCGACGCCGCGACGAGTGTTTTGTTCGCTTAATTGTTTGTTTGTGGCGCGCGTTCGGGTGCGAGGCATTTGATTTTCTGATTTGATTAAAATCGAGTTTGTAGTTTGCCGTAGATATGTATGTCGGTGTGTGTGCCACTTTGTACTTGGTCTTTGTCGCGCTCGTTATTAGTGGCATTAAGCACAAGTCGCACAAGCTCTTGGTGTTAATGCGCGGAAATGTGTGTTTTGAGTGTGAATTGTTTGTGAGGAAATGTTGACGCAATGGCATTAGTTTTTATTAAAATAATTCAAATGATTCCCTCAAAGCAAATCGTTGTAGAAAGTAAAATTTCGTAATTTCCATAAGATTAACTGCAATTTTCATTTGGAAGTTCAATTTGTCTGGCTCGTTAGGTGAAAGTGATATTCACAGCGGTTTTCTGGTTTTCTCGCTTTATTTCAGAACACTTTCGCTGCGCTGCTTGAGAATGCGTGCGCACAGTAATGACAATAATGAATGCCTAATGATCCATTTTGATGGGTTAGTTAAAGCATTGTTTAGTCTTTTTTGGTTTCCCTATTCATTTGTGAGTATTATTATAATGCTTCTCTACTTAATTTCATCTTCATATTTTAATTTTGGCTGAAGAGACGATTCTGTGAATAAATTAAAGAAAGAATTTTTAGCGAGAATTCGCGCTCAATGATTTCTCCATAAAGAAATATTAATACTTAAAATGCCATTAATTAGATTTATTCAAAGTGTTGTGACATTCTTCCATATCTTCTCAGAACGAAACAGTTCGAAATGCTACTAGTAGTTACGCTGAATTGCCTACAGTCATGAAAGGTATGTTTTGGAAATCTCAATTCTTACCACACAGCCCTTCATAACGAAACAAAGCGACGAAACAGCGCCTACTTTATTTTGAAAATAGTATCAAACCTTTAATACTGTTATTCAATACTTTTATACCGTTATAAAAAAACTATCGCAAGTTAAAATATGCAGATGGTTTCTACTTTAACTTTTCTATAGTTAAACTTTAGGTTTCTCTAGTTCTCAACTAGGTTAATGTGTCTTATCTTTCGTAAGTGTTTTTAGAATATAGCAGAAGTCATTAAGTGAAGAACAAAGTAATTTGAAATTCGTCAATTCATTCAGTCGGGTCATGACATAATTAAATTTACTTTGTCATTGAATTTTTTTTTTTTTGAAAATAAATACTTATCATTGCCCTTAATTAGCCCAAAAGTGGCCACTCATTCTATGCCCGTACAACTCTTTAGAGATGTCACCAAAAATATAAGCTTATCACAGTTCTTACATTCTAGCAGTTGAAAATTCGTGAGAATCTTAAATTTAATATGAACGCATGGCATTTAGAGGCCTCTTATCTATGTCTACTATTAACTGCTATGAAGCCACTTCAAATCTAAATTTTGGAAAATATTAAGTTTGGGAAAAGTAGCGGTAAACAGGCAGAAGATATCTTAAAACTTAATCATCAGCGAGTTTAGTTACACACATACAGTATCAACAACAATTCGACATTCGTCACATACGCAAAGCCTACATACTTCGGAATTACAAAATTTGATGTTTGGAACGCGTTAACGCCTTGTTCACGTGCTTGCCCATTAAAATTGTAACGAAGACAGACGTCACAACAACAACACATCGCTAACTAAAATACAAATTAAATGAAAACGTTGCCGACAATTAAATTACCAGCACTCACACACACATGATAACAACAACTATTTGAGGTAGACGCAGCAAATTGAAAGCCATTACTTTGTCGTACACGAATTTCTTGTGTTTACCACACGCCCTACACACTCCGCTGCGCCGCGCATCCAGCCATTCGCCATGTAAACAAACCGTTTATGCTCGTGCGATAATTACAGCCTAAGTTGGAGCGCCAGGTTTGCGCGCGCCCGCGTCGCTACACGTCTTGTCCACAGCGACGATGGCGCGGCTCATGTTGCCTGTCCATTTTGAGGCGTTAACTTGCATTTTCATTGTCACTCTTTAATTTGCCAGCCCCACAAAAGACACACACACGCACACTTACACACTCTAACTAAGCATATGCGCTAGCTTTGCAATACATGAACCGGTTCGCTAATCCCGTTTTAACATCAACATTTTTTTTTTATTGTATTTTTGTTTTTGGGCTTCCGCTTGATCGCGCTGCTGCAGGCTGTCATCACAATGGCACTTGGTATGCGGACAGATCACTCGTGCCCAGCGTGGAGAAGTGTCTCACCTGCCAGTGCCAGCGCAAGACACTCGTCTGCCGCCTGAAGGTATGTCCCGAAATGCCGATGCCACCGCCCCGCGGTTGCATTGTGGTGCAGCAGCGGAACGCCTGCTGTCCGTATCTGTCGTGCGCGCGTCTGGATGCCTTCTACAAGATACCGGCGACGCGTCGCATTATCGCTTACTTGGATCACTACGAACGGGAGTCAATTGATCGCGTCGTAAACGATAATATGCTGCAACGGCGCTCCGACGACTCTGAGGTGGATATGTACGGTGAGTAAATGTCGTCTCCAGTCAGTTAGTTGTGGTCTGTAGACAGTGGAGCCTACACGGCACGGAAGCCTATATCATAATTTGAGCGTGTTTGTGTGATATAATGATGAGTTCTAAAAAATTATGGATAACTGATGTTTGAATATGCGAAATTCAGATTTATTACAAATTCTTTCTATATGTTGGCCATGTTACCAGGGACATCAGGTCACAAGTTTTCGATAAATTTAAATTATTTAATTATAACGCGTGAGTTGCTCAGCAATAGACCACTGTAATCATCAGCTCAGCTTCAACTGTGATGTAATTTGATCTTCATCCTTTGTTTTGCAATTCTCTTTTGCAGTTTGCGTGAAGAACGGCACCGTGTACAAATCCGGTTCGGCAATGTCATCATCAAATCTCTGCACCTACTGCTATTGCATTGGTAAGTGATTAGGATCCCTTAAAAAGCATTAACCTCCACACCGTTGCGTCTTTATAACCATTGTGACTTCAACTTTCCAAATTCTTGCAGGTGGCACCGAGAAATGCGTCAAACCGAAATGTATGCTGCCGGTCGAGGGCTGTAAGCCTATCTTTGTCGACTCCACCTGCTGTCCCGTGCGCTACGACTGCACAAGCAAGCCGTCTGGCAAGTCGTCGCAGGAGGTGCGCTATCGCAAGACCTCGAACAAGCATTACCTACGCATGTCGCAGCGTCTACAGCGCAATCGCGGCTGCACCGTGAACAAACAGTTCTACGTGGAGGGACAGAAAATGCGCTCCGATCCGGATAAGCCGTGTGACATTTGTTTCTGCATACGTGGCACGCGCCGTTGTGCGCCGAAGAAATGCTCACCGGCGCTGAAGAACTGCATTCCGGTGGTCCCGAAAGGCCAGTGCTGTCCATCCAGCTACGATTGTGGCAGTCAGCGTGCGCAGAGCTCACGTCAATTCAATTTATTTTCATTGTTGTTCGGCAAAGAGGATGAGGTTAATGGCAATGACACCAAGAAAATACCGGCGGAGTATCCGCCAGACAGACATCCGTCGGTGACAGTGACACACAACCAAAATATACTGGAGAAGAACGACGAAAAAAGCATTTTGGACACAATACGCGAGGGTTTGGAAATTATCGACGGGAACAATGATGAAGTCATTGCGCAAAATATAGACAAATTGGCGGCTCCAACGAAGGTCGTGACTGAGTCTCAGATAAGCACACAATCGACGGCGCCGGAAAACGCTGCCACTGAGGTGAGTTTCTTAGACTTGTTGTTGGGCAATGACGAGGATGAATTGCCTACAAGAGTGACCGAAGAGGTTACGCCAGAATTGAAAACAACCACGGGTTATGATGGGCTCTCATGGGTGGATATTTTGTTGGGTCCTGATGAGGATGAGCAGAAGCAAACAAGCACAACCGCAGGTGACAGAATGGGCATCTCCGAGACCACGACAAATTATCGGAATAGCCTTAGTGGCACAAGTATAGATCGCATCGACCAAGACTTTGATGACTATTCAGGCAGCGGTGAGATTATAGTGGGCGAATCGCAATCTGGTGAGTCGAGTGAAGGTCCACTTGAAGAATATGCTGCTCTTCATAAACATGGCATTAACAAAGAGGCACTAGCCACACTACAAAAACCGACTTTGAATACTTCTACCGCAAGCAATGTAGTTAAGTCACCAGAGCAAACAGTGGCAAAAACCGAAGCGAATAGAGCAGCAGAAAGCACTACTGCAGCCACAACCACCTCATTTGCTACGAAAACACCGCAACCGACAGTACCCGTTAAAAAGACAACACCTACATCCAAAACTACACAAAGGCCTGCAATCAAGACCAGTGTAAAACCCACACAAAGCACCATTAGGCCCACACTAAAACCATCACAAAAGCCAGTCGAATTGAAGTTCAAACCAAAATCGACACAGAGACCGACCGAGAAGTTGCACAAAACCACCACTGCCCGACCTCTAAACATCACCCAAGTGGAGTTAGAAAATACAACGGAAAAGAAGAAAAATGGTTTACTGACTGCGCTGTTGGATGGGCTCTCCGATATGCTCAACTCCGAAAGTGTGTTCAACGCCACTCAAAATAAAGTCTCCTCGAAAAACACGTCTACTACAAGTACGACAACGAAACGACCGAAGGACCAAATTGTATTGCCCACACCAAAGCCCAAGCCCATGCCTTCATTTAAACCGTTACCCACAGGTAAACCGTCACACATACGAATAAACTCGAAGATTGCAAATTTAACTGTAACCCCCGAAGTTGTCAAAACGAGTATTGCACCAAATGTAACCGCTTTCAAACCGCTGCCAGAGCAAACGTTCAAGTCCCCAGTTGTGCTAGCGTCCACTCAAGCACCAGCGACAACCACAACAACATCCCATACCAGTACGAGTGTCACTTCCACTACGACACCCAAGACCACAACAACTGAAAGACCCACTTCTACCACTGGCAGCACGACAACTATGACGACTACAACAACAAGCACTACTACTACTAGTAGCACGACATCAACAGTACCACCGAGCAGCAGCGTCAAGCCAGTGCTAATAAACACAAATCCCACCATTTTAGAGTCGGATCCTTTTGACGCCAACGCTGAGCCCACTTTGCCTCCCAGTCTGCCAAATCTAAAGATAATTCCTTTCCTTCCCACGGATGCCGTGAAAGCCGACCGCAATAAGCCACTTTACGACTATTATCATAGCAACGCACCGACAGCGAAAATCGACTACGATCAATATGACGAAGGTAGTATTTACCCAGCCATCACTGAGCCACACTTTCCCAACTATCCAGACATAGTGGATGGCAGTAAGGCGGAATATATCTACAAGTTCAATGTGGAGGGCCCATCACCGCCGGTAATGTCGTCGACTGCAGGTAAATCGGACGGTTCAAGTGGAAGTGCTGCTGCTTTCGTTAAATACGACTTTGTCGGAGCACCTGAGGAGCACAAAGGCTTCTCGCCTCCAACAGAAACCGAAGGCGGTTTCGTGCCCAAAGATCCGCTCGGGCTGAGTGATGCTAACGAGCAGGTTGATGCGCTGCCCTACGTGGAACCCAGCTACCAAGTAACGAAGCATTTAATTGACATAACCACAAGTGAACCACTCAGAGATAATACGACAAAGGTTATTGGTACGTAACTATAGCTTCAGTATTTACAATTTAAATTCAACGTATTTAATTAATTTCCCGCTGCCTTTCTTTCAGAAATAACCACACCCGACCCATTTAAGGATGTCATAAGAACTGAGCAGCCGCCCGATCTGACTTCCCTTATAGAAGATAAAGAGAACATATTAGTGCAGAAGCCTATACAACTACAGCCTCCTAAATTGTTTGTAGACCCCGAGAACCTAAGCCAGTCAGTCATACATATTACCACTGCGGTACCACAATTAGCTAACGCTTTAGACGACGAACAACCATTACCTACTACATTTGAGGAGTCATCTATTGCACAAAAAGATTCGAGACAACCAAATGAAGATCACAAAAACACTATCGCGTCCTTTTTGGATATTCTTTTGGGTGGCGAACCCGATTTAGCTCAGGCTCACATTGCAAATAATTTGAACGCGAGCAGTAGCACAGTGCCACCTTTCAAAACTTTACCTCAAGCTTCGCTGGAACTTTTGCCAGACCTTGCTACCACATCCACAACTGTAAAGCCAAAGAGAGTTACACCAACAACAGCGAAAGTACCAACAAAACCAACGGCAACAAACATTACGAAACGTATCACAAGCACAGTTAAGACAAACGTTATTGCTTCCACCAAATTGAATGGAACTGTCTCCACGGCCAACAACAATACAAAAACTAAACCAAAACCCAAAACACCCGCATCACATAAAAGCAATGCGGGCACCACATCCACATCAATTGCAGCAAAAATTTCATCAACGACGCGTCCGAAAAGTACACGACCAAAATCGGGATCGACACGCCGTCAAACAACAAAGGCACCCATCGCTGTAGCGGTGAGCCAAAAGCGAATGAATGGCACAATGCCGTTGCGTAACCCCAACAACAGTGTTACTACCAGTGCGCCGCCAGCAACAAGCACACATAGCATGCCGCCCACAAACAAACCGTTACAGCGTTCACCTTTTGACACGCTGCCCTTCATGGACACCAGCTTTGAGGTTAAGCGCACCACCGAACGTCCATTCGTTGTCGGACAACACGCCGATGGCGACCTTTCAGGTCTGCTGCAATATAAGAACTCACTGAATCAGTACGAGGGACTGGAACCGGCACGCGGCAGCTCTCAGCAAAGCGCATCTTCATTCAGCGGCAGCGTAACCGAACCGACGATTACAAGCACAACGACGGCGACCAATGTACCGTTAGTGCAAAGAAACATCGAACAAATCATATCGGCAGCAGCGTCGGCACCACACGCTTTAGACGCGCCCACAGCGGCCAATCCGCTGGAAGTGCAGCACACCGCCTCCAACAGTCTCATCGACGCGACGGGTGCACTCAAGTTAGCCGGCTGCAACATCTACGGACGCATGTATCGGGTGGGTCGCATCATACTGGAGCTGTCCAGCCCATGCTTGGAATGCAAATGCACCGAGGTGGGCGTGAAGTGTGGCCAATTGGACTGTTAGTTGGAAGTGGTTGGTTAGAAGAATTAAGATTGATTAGTTGTAGAAACAATGGAACTTGTATTCCAGTTGACGGTGCAGTGGACGTGTGCCGAATGGCGCTCGATTTTTAGCTTTAGTTTGACGGCGAAGACGGAGGGGGCAAAAGCATTTAGTTTCGCGGCGTGTGAAACCGATTTGACATGAGTATTTCATCCATAATTTTAATGTATTTACGTGTAAGTTGTAAATTTAACGAGTATATATTTATAAAATTAGTGAGATAAGTTTAGTACTAAGTGATTTGAATTGACTTCGGAATATACGAAGTAATGAAAATAATAAATATTACCAATTACCATTGTACTTTTATTCATTTCGGATGTTCAACCTGTAATCCATTCTTTAAATGGGCTTCCGCATAGGTTAGAGGTACTTATCGTAGGGCTACCAACTGAAAAAACTTAAACATTTGAGATATCTACAAGAGCAAGAGTTTTCGAAACAAAATCAATTGGCGTATTGACTATGGATTGAATTTAAATTCGTATTTAAAGAAATATGTGACCACACTATATTTGACAGCTTATAATAATGAATGCGAAAACAGTCAATGTCTTCAAATCACGAGGCTTTAAATACTTTCCACTTTACCAATATGGAAGTCAAACAAAATATTTTGAAAGTGTAAAAATTGTTTATTCGCTTGGAATACTAATGAAGTCTAAAAATATTCGCGCTCAAGTTTCGATATTAATACTCGTATAGTTATAAGGGTTATCTAATCTAATATACACATACATATATAATACCAATAAATATATTTATAGCAAACAGTGGGGGCCATAATGACGCTTGGCAAGACCGAAGAGCAGAAGGCCGAGGCTGAGACCAGTCACAGCGCCGGCAATGTGCGCCTCCACGCAGATGCGCGGGTTCAAGTTGTGCTTGGCCAGCAAATGGTACACTGTGAGTGTGACGTCGGTGAGGCACAAAATCAGCAGAGACACAATGCGCAGATAACGGAAAGGCAGTTGACGGAAATTCTGACGCATGAAAGTGAATAAAATATGAAGAATTATGGAAATGAGAACTTGACTCGACTCACCAACACCAGGTGTGGCACATGACTGGTGAGCAGCGCGTAAACGCACGCCGATGCGCCCAGCAGTGACAACTCCGGCTGCAAGTATGCGGTGACCAGGGAGCCGGCAACCCCGCCGGCAACATAAATCAAGGCCACTCGCCAGTGATGCTGCTCGCACTCCAAACAAAAGCCAATCAGACACTGCGCTTTGAAAAGAGAGAAAGGGGAAGAGGAGAGGCATTAGGCAAAGCTTGTTCGTGCTTTGTTTTTGGAATATTTGTATCAAAAGAGATCAAATATGCTCTTTGTGATTTTTCGGATTGCGTACGAGTACTTGCCTGTAGAGATACGTTCAGCAGCAGATGCATGAGATCGGAATGTAGCAAAGTGTAGGTGAAGTAGCGCCAAATTTCGTCGGGATGCCCGGGGATAAGCATCAGGCGCTGAGTGAGGCATTCATTGGCGATGAAATAAACGGACAGCTGTGACGTTTTATGAGACACAATGAAAATATTGTTTAGTAAAGAAAGTAAAATATAGAGATTCTAAAATTTATTTGAGAAACACAAAAAACCTTTATAGTGAGGAATCAGGTTGATAAGTAACAGGGGTAAACACTTTGACATTATTTATGAAATCACAAAACCGCAATTTACCGATTTGCCAACTGAATGGTGCACACAAACGCATAAAAAGCTAACATGCAATGGCTGCAAGTTGCATGCAACACTGTGTGGCAAGTGCACGTGGCTGATATGGCTTCAGCTCCAGCGCATACGCCGCTAAAAGTCACAACGTCGGTGCGTGTGTGTGTGTATTTGCTATCGTATTGGTTTCACGAATGTGTGGAAAATTGAAAATCCAACAATAACAAACAACAAATTGATTGACGCAGCGAAGAATAAACAATAAAAACGTTGATCAGTTGCTGTTGTGAATAATGGCCATTTTGGCCTTTAAAATTCTTTCCGAAATAAATTATTATATTCACTTCTGGCGTATTTTCACTTGTTTTTGTATTGGCAAAGCGCACATGCCGCACCGACACATGCTTACTTTGCGTATGGCAACCGCAAACCAATCTGTGTTAAAACACATGCCCACCCTCTTGAGCGCATTTCCACACGCTTGCACACACACACACACACGCTTGCGCGATTTTATCGTTTCGACGTAATCGAAAGTATATCAGCGCAACCACTTCAAAAGTGAACTGTTCTGCGGTTTTGTTTTGCTTATGTCATTCTTTTCAGTTTATTTCGTCTTCAATAATGCAAGCAAATCGATTTGCCGTTTTATTGAAAAAAAAATGTAAATAGATTTGAGCGAAAGTGAGTGGAAGCAGACCAAAGCGAGTGCAATGACTTTCTTCGGTTCTACCACACACACGTGTAAAGAGAGGGGAAGAAAGCGATAAAGTATTGCTCATAAGACCCACCGTATCTGATATGGATTGCATTTCGCCAACATTTCGCAATAAAAGCGAACGATTCGTTATCATTTCAATAGAATTTCGTTACTTCACCTGCACACAAGACGTGACGATAAGGAACCACGGTATGCGCCAAGAATATCTGGCGCCGCGCTCCCCGAATTCAACGGAAGTAATTGACGACACCGGCGTTATGTCGCAGGGCCAGAGTAGTTGCTCAGTTCCCGGCGGGGTGGCATGCTCTGGTGGCACACATGCGCGATGTTCCCTCTTTGGGCATCCATCAGCGCCAGAGAGTTTCTTCCTGCCACATGTGAGGCAGGCACCAAAGGACCGTTTCATTCGAATTTTATTTGCGGCCAATCTTGCAATCCGAATGCGTTCAAGTTCAAGTTGAGATTTGCAATGCAGTAGCACGCCGCGCGGTTACTGGCAGAGTGGTGGTTGCCTAGCGCCTTAGCAGTTCATCAGCTTATCAGCGCGATAACGATGAATGTCGATTCAATATCAATTAGTCATTGACCGATAACCTCTTTGGCTTCCGCTAGTTCGTGTTTACAAAGAATTGTTGTTTATATTTGCCGCGATGCGTACGCTTACAAAGCCACTAGACAACTGATCGAACAGCGTTGTGCATCGATCATAATCGGCGGCGGTGCAGAGAGATTTGCATGAAATGTTTTGATTTTGAATATTACTCGAAGGTGAGCAAATATCGAGAGGAGAACACCGCAGCTCAGAGAGTATACGATTCCGTACCTACCGTGGGAAGCGCAGACCTCCACTCCGTTGGAGAAGGACTTGGCTGCACTTGGTATTACCAATTGGCGCCAAATA
Source organism: Zeugodacus cucurbitae (assembly GCF_028554725.1). Classification (NCBI taxonomy): domain Eukaryota; kingdom Metazoa; phylum Arthropoda; class Insecta; order Diptera; family Tephritidae; genus Zeugodacus; species Zeugodacus cucurbitae. Next base: position 1,115,884 of record NC_071668.1, read on the forward strand.
GTGAAAAAACGAGTGGCGCGCTGTTGCTATCTCAGCTATAATCACGTAGGCAGTATCTACACCAGTTGAGAAGAAGAAGAAGTAAATGCGACAAATGTCGGCGACAATGAGGCTAAGCAGATATTTGGTGCTATTGCGTGGCAGCGTTTTCAATTTGTATTTGTTTCATGACGCTTTAGGGGTTCCTAGCATTTTGTGACTAACAACAAATATCGTATTGGCCAAGAACGTATAAATAGTACGATTACAAATACGTTCTTTGTCTTTAATGCTCATTTAATGAATTTGTGTTGCCTACCTTTAGGCGTTTTATTCGTTTCCGGTGTGTGATCACTATGGTTCGTGGTTCGTGTCTATGCTACTCTCTTCAGCTAAAATAGCAAGAAAAACGTAGTCTATACAAAGGCGCAAAATAATCAATTGAAATTGTATTAACTTGTCTGTATTGATTTAGCCTTACTTCGAAGAATGTCTACAATTAATGATTAACGAATAATGAAGTGATCCGAGCGCGAATTCACAAGTCCATTATCAACGGCTTGTGTCTTTCTATTAAGTTTTACATGGTAGATAAGAACAACCACTGGACCCGTTAGTATAAATCCCTCTTCAATTTGAGTTTTCTGAAGAGTTGCAACAGTTGCTCTTCCATCGTCGCTATCATGATCACTAACAAAAGCTCTAAGAAAATAACGGGTGGTAATTTCCGAATGTCAATAGGATAAGTTAGGTTAGGTTGTACGGCTATTCTCGAGAGAAAAACCCTGAGAGTATCCGTTAGTTCACGAAATTGATTACAACACGTCCTTTAAGATTTCAAATCCAACAGCGTGGATCCCGATGTGATAATGCTCAGTTAGAACCCTTACGTGTATGAAAGGTAAAAAGAAAAACGAAAATTTCTTAGGGTCTTAAACAAGCAATGTATTAAAAATATATTAGTCATTTACGTTTTTATCCTTGTATTGTCTTGATTTGTAGTTTCCTTTGCAAACCATTGATCATAATTAATGCGCCACAAAAACGATGTCAACTCGAAAGAAAGTAAATTCTTCCAATCGCCTTCACGGAGAGCATGCGTCTGTGTGGCTTTGCTGCAACGTCGGCGCTTTTTGATGAATGTGACGGCGGGTAAAAATAACTTTTTCGGTGCAACTGCACTGAAGTGAAAAGAAATCGAAATCGAAACTGAAACCAATGTCAAAACAAAAGATCGAAAATAAAAACCAAAAACTCAAAACTCCAACGGTGCAACACGAATGGAAAGTGAATTGGCGCTGCCGCAACGCGTATAAATCAAGCGTTGGCATGTGTGAGCGCGAGCTGGCTGCCAGCGGCACTAAGCTTTTTCGATCCGTTCTGCATTCACGCTTAAGCCAAGCGGCTTGCGGGGTGTTTGGTGGAGTTTTTGTTTTGGCGAAATTCAATTGTGTTTGTGCCTCTGCAGCCAATTAAACTTGTTATGCCGCTGAGTGGAGGTAGGCTTGCAACACAATGGCACAATGCATATTTCATCTATACAATGCCTTGGCTCAACGGCAGTGGCTGGTGCAAAGGAAAATACAATAACAAAAATGCAAAACCCCAAACGGTTGAGAAAATATTGGACAAGTCCCACTCTGCCATCCCCGACGCTAAGCCACCTTTTCTAACGGGTGAAGAGCAGGCAACTGTTATTTATATTTATTTATTATTATTTATATTATTGCTGCTTTTGTTGTTGTTGTTGTCTTTGTCCATGCCACAGCGAATTATTGACCTTTTTCCTTATTTATATTGACCAGAGAACCACAAAAGCAAAATGAAAAAGAAAAAGAAAATCGAAGATCAATTTCGCATGCCTCTCCTTTGTTGAGCGCACAGGCGTGCAACACGACTCGCCGGGTGAGTTTTTATTTATTTTATTTTTTCGTTTTTGCAACATCCACTTGCAACTTGATTTGGCGAGACAAGCCGTCACTGCCGCGCATTCTGATGGGCGCGTTCCAATGGAAATGAAAGTCGGTGGCGGAATGCCGCACTTGCCACACAACCGCATGCCGTTGCGTCAGCGGTGGCGGCGGTCGTTCCCAGAGCTCAACTCGCACACACACACACTCACCGAGAAATCATTTGCAATGCGGTGTATTTGCCCAATTCGGGAGCGCGTGTCGTGCGCAGCGGCGTCGGCCTTCGAAGAAAGTTGCTCCATTGACCTGCTTGTGTGTAATTGCGCTGAAGGTTGTTGGCCACACATGGGAATGCAGGTTTTTTGGTTTTACTTTTTCGGAGCTTATGCGCTGCAGCAGGATGCTGTCATACGTCTAATTGCGGCATGTGGGGAATCATTTCCCCTGGTCCGTTGCATGCGAGGCATGGGAGCAAATTAAAAAAATATATTCTCTATTTTGGCAGCGGCGAAATGTAATAAATAAAATGTGTCATTGTCGCTGCTTTACCGTAATATAGAATACTGCTCTCAACGCTTTTCAACACCTTTAAAAGATTTTCTCGTCAATTGCCTTTTTTGCCCTTTGCATTTCGCCAGCGCACCGCAAAATTTCCCAGGCTTCAGGCGGCGGTCCAGACGCGCCAGGCAATTAACGACGATTTGTTTTTTATTGACCCATTCAGGTGCTTATCGCGGTGCCCATAGGCTTCCTTGCGTCCACTACTGCAGCCGGTGACTGATCGCGCCGCGACGCAAGAGCAACTGTTTAATGAAAAAATCATCGATCGTAAAACTTAATGTCGCCGCCGCTAATCCCTACATCACTGTTGCAAATTGCTTGCCACAAATCACTGTGGCATGCACACAGTTACGCGCGAGACGACACTTGGCCACTCAGATGCTCAATTACGCGCCGCCATTCCGAGGCGGCACCTCGGGTACACAAAGCAAACGAGTTTCACACACTCCAGTCGCGCGCAGATAATACTGCTGTGGCAAGCAATAGACGTTGCAGCATCAAAGAATCATTAGCTGCTTCACGCGTCTCGGACACTGCTTGTACATTGTAGTGACGGCTTCAAAGCGCGTTGCGACCGATTAGACGCAGCATGCAACTGCGATTAGCGGTGTGATTTACGCATTATTTCTTGGTAGTGTTGTTGTTGTGTTGCACACTCAACTCATTTATCTTTCCCCCTGAAACTGAGTGTGGTCTAATCTTCAATTTTTTAGTTCTTAAATCGAAACCTGTGTTCTATGACTCTATGGCGTTCTGATGACCCGTCGCGCAATGGTGCATTTACCTTTCACATGCAACCTTTCGTGCGGTCCGTATTTAACCCTTCTTCAGGTCTTCAAAGGCGCAGGTAAAAGCGCGTAGAACATGTTTGGTGTGGCAATGTAAAGAAATGTTAACGGAATGGCCAACAATTACCACCCAGAATTATAAACTAAGTGTCAAAGCACATCGCTTTAGAGACTCTCTACAGTGTGTCTTGTATCTGCGATTTTAAGACTCACCAACTGGAAGAAAATCATCATTCTGCCTCCTTGACCAACTTAGACCTTGCAGGCCCCAACACTCGCCAATAATAGAGCGTCTGCAATATGTAGTGTGAGCGCAAACGCATCAAATAAATCATAAGAATTATGGACACTTTCGCAACAAAACTAAAAAAACAACAACAAAAACAACCAACGAGTCTCTGAAAACCCATTTAACGTCCACTAAATGACGCAGCGCCATCATGTATGCATGTTGCATGCAACACATATATTTTTAAGAAACCTCGCGCTAATTTATAGCACATCATCGCGTGTGTGTGTGTATGTGCCGTTATAAATGTTTGTGTGTGTGTGTGTCGGCGTTGTGCACATAAAAGTGCATTAAACACTTGATAAACATAGCTGCCTAGCTTAGCACTCGTTGGGAGTACTCGTTTCGGCTGCGTTTGCCACCTTTGAAAAGCAAACAAAACGGCACAAGAATCGCTTCAGGACAACCGTGCAACGTGCAACATGTTGGCGCTGCTGCATTTGGCTCACTTTGTGCGCTCACACAATCCAACGGCGCGACACTTTCGAAGGTGTATGTGTGTGTGGCATGCATATCGATTGCTTTTGCTTTTCGTCAGTCTTTATGAGGTGTTTGTTGTTGTTGCCACTTGCAACATTTGCAAGTGGGTCAACAGCTTTGGTGGTTTCACTGGTAAATGTGTGACTGTGAATTTTTCCATGCCTCATTTGAGGCGTTTCGCTGCCTTTTCGGGCCTTCGTGCTATGTTGTTGCAGATGCCGCTTTTGATGCTATGATTGTTGTTGTTGTAGCGCAGTGGGTTGGTCGATTTATAGGTTTGACGATGTCTCGAAGCCACTTTGGGCAAGCCAGAAAACGCCAGAGTGGATAAAGCCGGCTTAGATTCAAAGGCAGAATGATAAAAGTGGAGGAAAGAGCGGCGGAAGTGGAGTAAAATATGATAATACGAAAAATTGTGGTTCTAAGCATGCCTTTTACTTTACACATATTTTCAATGAGCTCGCTCCGTGTTGTTGTTGTAATATAATTGACATTTCCAACGCAAGAAGTTCACTTTACAAATACTTACATATATATAAGTATGTATTTACAGTTATTTCACACTTCTAATTTTATAACTTTATTCTTTCGTAAGTAACTTGTCTAAGCCCACACGAAGATTTGGTAGAAAATCTCACGCCCACATTTGAGATAGACAACACCAAAGACAACAATATATCGGATTATGTCTACGAGGGCTTTTGATGTTTTCATTTAAGTTTTCTGCTTTTGACATTTTCAACGCGCTTGCGCATGGCAATGTTAACACCTTTTTTTGGGTTGATTGGATTGCCTGACACATACCCATCCACACATATGCAAATGTATATTATGTTAAAACATGTCGCTCAAACGAAAATGGCGGCCACCTTTGATCACAACAACCTGAAGTGGACGTCAACTCAGAAAATAATAATAAACTCAAAAATGACGGAAATGTTTACCGAAATGTAAACGAAATAATTAATACATAATAACTGCGTACGTTTACGATTGTGTTACATTTTCGACTATCAAAAAGCAATGAATATTTAAATATAAAAGATTGTCTTTAAAAAAGACAACTCCAAGAAGACTTAAGAAGACAAAATGTGGACGTACCTCAGTCAAATAATTATATGTGCATTTCTGCTTTTGTTTATATTTCTTATTCACTGTTATTTTTTGGATTTCGGTAAAGTTTCACAAACTTTTCTCGTTCGTTGTACAGTTACATTAAGAATGTGCTTGTGAATTGGGTATTGCATAGTAAATATTTATATGTGCAAAATCAGTTTAGCGTATCTTTCTTACTGATAGTGTCGCAGCAAAAACTTTTTTGGCTAAAATTTGTTTTCAAAATTATTGTAGGTGCATTAACTTAATAAATTATTAAACATTTGATTACATTTATTTAACTTTAAGCCTAAAATGCCTCGTGGTACTAGTTTATCAGCCGAGGAACAAGTAATAATCATAGGAATGCATGAAAGCGATTCCAAAATGGCTCTAGACCAAAGCGACGTCGGCACTGTATCTCAAAATTTTTTAAAAACCCCCTAATTATGGTATAGTGCGACGCAGCGGACGAAAAACAACATTTATGAGCGGTGGGAAAGGATGATTCGACGGCTAGTAGTTGCGGACTTGATCAGCAGCGATCAAATATGGACCTAGTTAAGACAGAAAATCACAATAAATATAATTTTTCCAATTATATGATAAAAATCAGTTTCTGAAACACACCTCCATGGCACCTAAACCTACGCTAAAGAAAGACACAATAAAGCACATTTGAGGTTTGCAAATCAATACCAATTCTGGGTCGATGAGTGATAGAATACAGTCTTTGAAAACGAAAAAAAAAAAATTAAATTTGGTCGGTCCAGATCATTGAAAATAATATTGGAGAGATTCGCACCAGGAACGACGGTCCTGCTACAAGCGATGTTTTGGAAGCGGAACCTTGATTTCATGGGCTGCATTTTGCTGCTTTAGAAAGCTATCTACATGTTTTATTTTCACTAAAATGAATGCTCTTATCAATGTAGATCTTTGGACGGCGAGTTAATAAAATTTGCTGGCAATATTTATGGCATAAAACTGGACATATCGAAAGGATAACGCTTCAATCCACACGAAGAAGATCTTTAAAGACCGGAAAATTCTGGTATTACAATGTGCAGCATTGAGTTCGAACCTAAATTCTATTGAATATTTCTGGGGGAACCTCTCTGCTCCTGTTTTCCAAAACGGAAAGCAGTTTGAGACAGTACGTCACATTAGTTTAGCCATAAAGCAAGAATTTGCCAATATTTACATAACTATTCTACAGTCAGTAGTTAATTCTCTGATTAAGCGGCTTAATTTAGTTTTAAAATATAAGGACAATTCTACTGACTATTAAAATAAACATTTCTTTCAGTTAAACTCAAATGTATAGGATTTACTGGTGAAAATAGTAAAATGCACATATAAATATTTACTATTAGCCTCAGCTTCAATTCTGTTTTATAGTCTAAAAAATATTTTGAAATTTGTTAATTTTTTGTTTTTTATATCTTATACATTAATAATAACAAAACTGCATACTCAGCAATATTTTGCAATTTTGTAATCTTAAATTTTTTTGCAAAAAGTTCAGGCACATATAATTATTTGACTGAGGTATTTCCGATGTTTTTCAACTTTCTTCCAAAACTTGACAAAATTGGACTACGGTCTCTGAGATCTTCAATGTGACTTATTTTAATAAAATTCCGTCAGCATCCTACAGATATTCGAGATCACATTTCCTGTTATAAATTTTCACTAATATTTCGGAAAATTCCACACTCTTTACATTTCCAATATAATGGTCTATCTGAAGCTATCCATTTTATGTTAATTTTACTTTTATTTTTTTCCTGGAAAATACTTCCCGACTTTCAAACGAATTTTACTTGTTCAATCGCATTTCCAACATGTGTTTTTGGGGCGTTCGTTATGGTTGACTACATTCACTGGGCGTGCATAAATTTCACACATTGAGATATCCGAATGCGAGCAACATGTTTGGCTGGCCCGACAGAAGAAACGGTGTTTACCGTATGGTTACTATATGTACATATGTACATATTTATATTTTCGCAAAAAGAGCCACCTACACAAACTGTAGACCACAACAAAATGATACAACAAACATACATGCTTTGAATATATGTGTGTTTATTGTAGTAACTCTATTTTGAGGTGTTACCTCACTTTATGGCCGCGTCTTTTAGTGGTCACTGCAGCCCACTTTCAGTGCTTTAGCAGCAGAAATCTTAATCCCTTGCAAGTGTGGGTGCCCATTCTCGAGCGAATTCAAAATGGAAAACAAGCTTCTTTTGGTAACTAAATGATTCATATGTAGAGTCTGATCGTGTGTAATAAAGCTGCATAAATATAAATAACGCTACACAGCACAGCGCAGCCGCGTCTGCGTATGGAAATGGCTGTCGGGTAATTTGCAGAGTTGCTTGACTGTTAATTTGTCTTGTGGCACTGTAATTTATCTTCAGCGAATTTGCAAAATTTCAACACACATGCGGCTCAAGCACGTTGCAACATTTGCATATATGAGCTACGCTCGTAATTCTGTGGCCCAAATGCAATGGATCACCATAATTGTAGTCAAGTAGACAAGCAACTGTTTATTGGCTTCCGTTTGCAATCAATTTGAGTGCTTAATTCAACTTAAACACAATTACCCGTTGCAGGGTTTGTGTGTGTGTATGTACAATGTGTGTTCAAAAAGTAACGAGAATTTTTGTTCTTTTTTTAATTATTCATGTGTTACGTCGCCTTAAAAATTTTGCCACATTCGATATTATACACTCATGCCAGCACTACTTCCAATCATCGACTCACTTCTCAAACTCGATTTTTGGCATAGCCTTTGGTTCTTTCAGCGATTTCTCTTATGCTTGTAAAACGACGGCCTTTATTTTTTGAAATAGGAAAAAGTCACATGGAGCCATGTCTGGCGAATATCGAGGATAGAGCATCGTTAGAGTATTGCTTTTGGACAGAAATTCACGAACGAGCAAAGAAGTGTGAGATTTTAACAAACGAAAAGCTCGTAAAACACGTCTAAGCTGCTGAAAAATTGTATGCTACTTCGGTGGCTTGACAACAGAACTCTCGAAATCCGTGCAATTGAAATTTTTAAAATTCCCGTTATTTTTTGAGCACACCACTTATGTACATAATCAGAGAGATTCAATTGATTGCACGTTCTTTTTACTTTAATGTGATTAAATGCTAAATTTAAAAGCATCTCGCAAAATATTTCTAATATTAGAGTCAGTATCGCTCGAACACAGTCCTTCCTTAATTGTTGATTATGCTTTGATCGGGATTGAGCCGATCATCAGCCGCGTTTTAATAACACATTGACTTTGGCTTTATTTCGGAGCATCTTAGCGTTGCTGCTTCGTTATTAAATAATTTAAAAAATAATAATAATCTTTCTCCCACCAACTGCTGCTGACTCCAACAAACTCAACAACATAACATTTTCCAAGCAAATATTCTAAACAAAAACAATTTTTTATTTTATTTTATTTCAATTCGCTAATATGGATATCAGATGCCAGAAGCGGCAGCAGCAGCTAAAAAGGCCGGCAACATCACATCAGCATAAGTGCAAACAGTTGTTGTCGCAAAGGTTGGCGCGCGAAAAGTTCAAATGCAGTTAAGCTTATTTGCCAGCGCAGCGTCAGCGAGTGCTAATGTACTTCACACATTTTCCCATAAAACTTCACCCACCCGAACATGAGCATGAACGACAAGCGTGTGAGCGTTTGAGAGTGTGTGTGTTGTTGTTGTAGAAGTGAATCGGCCAAATGCAAAGTGGCGCACCTCGATTTCAATGGGAACTTGCCGCTTTTGGCATTTTGTGGCTGCCGGCGACGGCTGCTGTGATTGCGGACGAGTATCAATTGTTGTTGTTTTTGTTGTCATTGTTAACACCGTGGGCAGAGGTTGAATTGAATATCGAACATGGTGCACAACAACTCCAAAAAAAGGCGCAATGAGCCTCACCTCTTGCCCAGAATCGCCGCTCAAAGGCGAGCGCTCAGCTCAGCCAATTTGCAGCTGCTCAAATGCAGTGGATTTACTTAATTCGCTCGAATGGCGATTGTGATTGTGTGATGATTGAACTAAACGCTTGAAAGCCATTTAAGAGGCGGATGTGTTACACACACACACCAATACAAGCATATTGGCATTTGTGGGTGAGGAGTTGATCTACGCTTTGGCGCATAAAAACCAATTTCACAACTGAGAAGTTCGGAAAAATATTTTTCTTACTAAATGTACCCATTTTGGTGAAATTCTAGAGCAGCTTTGCGTTCATTCATCAGAAGCCTCGACACCAAATGACACAGTTACGCGCACACAAGCGAGTGGCGAATTCTCGTCGCAGCGAGTGAGTTACGCGGCAGTCACAGTCGAAAAGTCGTAAAATCTCTCGACACTTTGACAGGCAGTTTGCAACAAGTGCTTACAACAACAACAATGACAACAAGATAGAAGTTGGTATGCTGTCAACCGTGCCTTTATTTGATTGCAGACATTTCTAAATTAACCACAAAAACAAAAAAACAACGAGACACACTAAAAAAACCGAAGCTGAGGCTGAAGCTGAAGACAAGTAAACGCAGAAACAGGTGACTGGTCGACGGCAGAGGGGGAGTAGGCAACTAGAACGCCCTCAAATTGGATGAAATTTGTGGTGAAATTCTTCTGTGATGAGTCGCTAGTGAAAATTTGGACAAGTGTGCTGCCAGATTTGTGGAAATTTCAAATTGAAGAAATATATTAAAATTGTGAAAATATTTTAATTTCAAGAGAAAAAAAATCTTCTGAGCCAGTTTAAAGCTTCACATATACATAGTTCCACCGGGTATTTGGAGCCTCTAGTTTGGTTAAAATCATTAGTGAAATTTTTTTGGATTTTGTTTTTGTTTTGTACTCATTATTTTCTTCCTTTTTTTGATGCCTGCTAATGTTGTTTTTTTCATTAATATTTGCCCAAAATGACCCATTGATGAATGCTCAGCCATCAGCGTTTATTACTCAGTCATCAAATCAGCTATGGAACAAAAAAATGGAACAACAACAATTACCCAAAAACCGAGTACTAACAAAAAACGTGTGACATTACCGGCAAACGAGAATTTTTGTTGTAGTGTACACACACTAACGAGTATATGCGTGTGAGCAATTTGTGATATAACTGTTTTTTCAGCATTGTGCCGAGAGTGACTCGTTTTGATGATTTCCACTGGGTTTGTTCAACTCTTTTATGCGCTCCAATTTCTTCTTACATTTCGCTTTTTCCACAGCTGCCCCCGAAAAGCATACGCGCCGTAATGACTGCGGCCAATTGCTGAATCGCACATTCCGCGCAATGATAATTCACTTTTGTTATCTTTTATTGAGTTCCCACAATTGGCTTTCTTAGATATTAGATGTTTGTTGTTTGTTTTGTTGTTTTGACATTGAAGACTAATTTCATCGTTTGAGAGTTTGAGCTTAACGAAGAAGAAGTTAATCTCTAAATGATGATTGACCACATTGAAGACTTGAGAAATAGAAAATGCTGCAAATCTTGATGTAAGTGTCGAATGTCTTTGGGAAATTGTGGTACATTCTGCGGAATACTAGATATTTAATGAAAATTATATCTTCAGTGAAGTTATACTCTCGGGAATTAGCAAGCTCTCAGGCTAAACCTCCGACCCAAAGTATAATATGTCCTTTTAAAACCAAATGACGGTCAAAGTCGACCGGCTACAAAGACCGGAAAAAAATTCCCGGAAACCATCTCCACGACAGTCGGTTCTACGTAACCGGAATGGACCCGGGTCTTGTACGGTCAAGGAGTGTCAAATCGACAGCATTCCTCGGAATAATTTGAAGCATATTTTATGGCGCTAAGACAACAACAACAACAACCGTAGAAGTTATGGGTTTAGAAAAGAGTCTTCTTCTCATACAATACGGAGAGATGTGAAACTCGAGTTCTAGAATTACACAAACAAATTATCTCCCGAAATTCCCAAACTACCAACGATTTACAGCTGTAATTAATCAATACTCACTTAAATTGAAGCATATCGGAGCCTTCTTTATTTCTTTATTCTAATAAATTCAGAAAATTATTGCATTTCTTCCAACAGTTGGCAGTAATTTGAAGAAAATCACAACGCAATTTGAACAGCAGGTGAGAGTGGATTAATGGGAACACAAATTATTCCTTACTCATGGCTAATGACTGCATTATTTCGATGCTTTTACTATTATTCTAAGTGCTTTATCTACTTTCTCTGCTTTTCACAAGCTTTCTTCAATTTTCACAGCATCAACTTTGAATGGCTAATATCTAGAATAACTAAATTTTCCAAAGTAATGATGACATTAGATTTCTTTAACAGACAGCAGCGATCGGACATTAGAAGACAGACTAGGAGGAGGGTATATAAGAGCCAAGAGCGTAAATGAATTGCGCAAATGGCAAAGTGAAACCTGTTTTACCCCGTTATGGTGGAAGTTTCATAGACCTTTCAATCGTCGCGCAATAAATTCAAAGCGCTCAATATTTCCGTTCCATTTACAGGTGACGGAGGCGCAGCCTCGCACACGAGGAAGCAGCTGTGAGTGCTAGCGACTCTTTCGCAATGGGACCTTATAATTCAGAATTTATGAAGACATGACCACTCATACTCGTACAATACAATCGCGGAAAAGCGCTTGTTCGAGTGCTAATGGCGCTTTTTATTGACGCCATACAAAGACACATGCAGAGTTGCATTATTGAAAGGCAACTTTCTAAGACAAGCAGCCAAAGGCAATCTGCCAGTAATTGTTTGGCAAATTGATTTTTCCAGCCGCGGACGCACATGTCTCTTTGTTGCCCTTTTTCACAAGTTTGCTGTTGTAGAAAGCAGAAAGAATATTAATTGCTTTGTCAGAAGACGCGCTCCCTCTGCCCGTCTCGAAATTGTCAAGCTTTGCAACACTTTGCCGCTCTAACAGATGTGTGCTGTTGTGGCAAGTTGCAAGTGGCAAGTGGCAAGTGGCAAGTGGCAAGCAATCAACCAGAAGCGCAACAGCAAAATGAGCGCGGAAAATTAATTTCTCGTCTGAAGGCTTACAATAGCGCACGTCCGCCGCTTTTGGGGTCAGCCCAGCGCCATCGGGCCCTAATGAACCGATCAAGTGCGAAGAGTGAAGAAGTTCGAAAGACAGGAGGGTCTCACTCGCATTCTCGCGCCTGCATTCACGCATAAAATTGGATCACGCGCTAATCGCGAAATATTGCGAGCGCGTAATAATTGCAAGTCGGCGAGGCGACTGGGGGAAATAGCAGTGGTGTGTGTGTGTGGTGAAGGGGCCGTATGCGATTAAATTTAGCTTATGCAACAGTGCTATTTTTGCAATTTCTCAATTATACATACTGAGTACTGCGCGATTTGCAAGCAAGCCCCACTTAGGAACGGAGCGGTGAGGTGAGGGCCGGTAAAAAGGGAAATGAAAGGCGCGCTCATGGGCTGACCTCAAAAATATGAAGCATTTGGTTTTTGCTGAAGATGACAATAAGAAAAATAACGGCGCAATTTTTTGTGAAATTCATTTCCAGTAGCTGCTGTGGATGTGGATAACAGAAAAAGTGATTAAGTTCAAACTATGAAAATTAAATTCGACAAACAACAAACAACAACAGAAATGATATTCGAAATCGCAATCGCTCAAACCTTCAGGCGCACACAACATTCGATGGATGACAATAGAAAAATATGGTAATGAAGAAATCAGCAATAAATTGCATAGGCCACCCAACAGTGGGACAAAAATGGGGATATATTACAAAAAAAATTAATTATTTTTTATTTATTTTTATAAAAAAATAAATTTTTTAAATAATATCACAATATTCAAGACCGTATATAAAGCTAATTAAGGTCCTGTGTTCCGCACACGAACTTTGGGAGAATATTTATGTATACTACTATTATAAAGAGGAAAGATTTTTATGTATGTTTGTAATGAATAAGCTCAAAAACTACTGTGCCGATTTCAAAACTTCTTTCACCATTCGAAAGCTGCACCATTCCTCGAGTAACATAGGCTATATCTATTACTATAATCTAAACTTTCTGGAAATAATTCCCAGGTGAGGGTAACAAAAAGACTCCGGAGAATCTTTATCTGAAACTGAAAGTCAAAATATTAGAAATATACAAGCTCACTTCATAATCCGAGTGAAAAATATCGGACACCAAAGACCACACTCAAAAATGTAAACAAAAATATCACGTGATCTTGTAATGACATCGGGGTCAGTGACCTGTAAGCAAAAATATCACGTGTCCTTGATGTGACATCACGTGATCTGGGCGGGGTCATTGACCTGTAAACAAAAATATCACGTGATCTTGAAATGTCATCACGTGATCAGGGTGGGGTCATTGGCCGGTAAACAAAAATATCACGTGTCCTTGATGTGTCATCACGTGATCTGGGCGGGGTCAATGACCTGTAATTAGAAATATCACGTGATCTTGGAAAGATATCACGTGATCTGGGCGGGGCCATTGGCATGTAAACAAAAATATCACGTGATCAGGGTGGGGTCATTGACCTCACTAAAAAATGTAAACAAAAATATCACGTGATCTTGTAATGACATCTGGGCGGGGCCATTGGCATGTAAACAAAAATATCACGTGATCAGGGTGGGGTCATTGACCTCACTAAAAAATGTAAACAAAAATATCACGTGATCTTGTAATGACATCACGTGATAAGGGTGGGGTCATTGACCGGTAAACAAAAATATCACGTGCCCTTGATTTGACATCATGTGATCTGGTCGGGGTCAGTGACCTGTGAGCAAAAATATCACGTGTCCTTGATGTGTCATCACGTGATCTGGGCGGGGTCAGTGACCTGTAAACAAAAATATCAAGTATCCTTGATGTGACATCACGTGATCTGGGCGGGGTCAGTGACCTGTAAGCAAAAATATCACGTGTCCTTGATGTGACATCACGTGATCTGGGCGGGGTCATTGACCTGTAAACAAAAATATCACGTGTCCTTGATGTGACATCACGTGATCTGGTCGGGGTCAGTGACCTGTAAGCAAAAATATCACGTGTCCTTGATGTGACATCACGTGATCTGGGCGGGGTCATTGACCTGTAAACAAAAATATCACGTGATCTTGAAATGTCATCACGTGATCAGGGTGGGGTCATTGGCCGGTAAACAAAAATATCACGTGTCCTTGATGTGTCATCACGTGATCTGGGCGGGGTCAGTGACCTGTAAGCAAAAATATCAAGTATCCTTGATGTGACATCACGTGATCTGGACGGGGTTAATGACCTCTAAACAGAAATATCACGTGATCTTGAAATGTCATCACGTGATCAGGGAGGGGTCATTGACTTCATGGGGTAACCGGATTGATGTTACCGGAACCGGAAATGGGGCCTCCGGAAACGAATATGGGTAACGATATTGCCGGAACCGGAAATGTGGTGGCTGAATATTGGTTACAGAAACCGGAAACGGAATGAGCCAACTAAAACAAGATATGGGATAACCGAATGAACCAGATGTGGGAATGATGTGCCGGAACCGGAATGAAACAACCGGAAATATTTTGCCGGAAACGGATGTTCGATATAGAGTGAAATTGGACAGGAAACGTCCCTTCTCCAGAAAGTGCTTAGTGACGGAAGCATCGTTAGCTTCAGGGCTTAACATAAATGTTTCCTATTCATAGAAGACTTCGGCTTGTATCATATCCGCTTCCGTTATGAGACTTCTGTTTCCGATAATCGTTATCGATATTGGTGTAAAGTTTTATTCCGCTATCTTCATCGGACACCAAAGACTATCATTTTCTTCATTTTACTTTTTTAAATGAACCCACGCAAGAAACGGGAAGTACATACGTGTAGCGTGTGTAAAAACTTATAACTTTAGAAATGTTTCTTTAAAGCCGTGCTAAGCCGGAGCGGTATATATATGTATGTACATATATCTGATTTTGTAACGACTACGATAGATGAATGGGAAAGAATTAACTAAAAAAGTAAAAATTAAAAAAAAAGTATGGTACTATAAATACTATATGGTACTTGGAGAGGCTTTTTAAATCATTCCTGCATCACAGTGCGACGAAATGACCAACGGCTGGACCGCAAAATCGCCCACAAGGGGAACGAGCCGCGAAATTCGGTTGCGCATGCGCCGTAAACTATGAATGGACCGAGCTATACGAATTACATTTCATCGCGCTCATAGCTGCCAAATAGTACTGGAGTATTGTTGTAAGTTGTTGTATGTGGAAATGTGTGTGCGCTTGCCAGAAGCCGAACAATGCAACACTGGTGGCTGCCATTGCGAATTGCCGCTACACAGTTAGATATTTCGGCAGCATTGCCAACAGCCGGAGCCGCTGACCACAGACATTTTACTTGCACTTGCCATATTTATTTCTTCCTTTCCCGTACAGCTCAGCTCCGGTCACTCCGACCGTTTGTCTTGAGTGCTACGGCTTTATCTAGCGCTACCGCTGACTTTGGCTGGCTATTTAAAGCGCACAAATTAGTTAATTAAATTTTTAATCGGCAATTATTTAACTTGCTATTATAATTACTTAAGCAACAACAACACACTGCTGGCGAGCGATTATACAATGACCATAAAGAAATTTCAAAGCGCTCTCTGTTTAAGTGTGTTATTGTTGTTGTTGTTGGCATTTGCGCATGCGTGTATTTGTGTGTTTGTGTGCTTGTGTGCCTCATGTTGTAGGCGGAAAATTCGAAAAGTTTTCTTTATTTTTCTTTACGTAATAAATTTATTTATCGCTTTCCAAATTAAACTCTACTGGTCTTAAGTGAACGCAAATGAAAACGAAAACAAATACAAAAACAACAAATAACAATGCAAATGAAAATGAAAATGTTAATGTAAATGAGCCACAAGTGCAAGTGAATGAGATTTTCTTTTATTTCTGGCCAATTTGTGGCATGCTAAGCCGCACATATGCATATCTGCATATGCGAGTAAAAGTGTAAGCAATTACCGTTAACGGTTATTTAAATACTGTTAGTGGCGTTTCGAGAAAGTATGGAATTATTGACTTGGCATTTATGAGGCGATAAGCAGTTATTAACCGTTAGCTTTACTGTCTTTGCAACCACCACAGGGTAGATGCTCCAGTGTGGCATGTGGCATGGCGACAGCGCTTTTGTTGTGGGAGTCAGGAGTCGTTCTTCACGATTTCCGCCTTAAAAAAAACGGTCGTTAAAATGCGCATTGCGTAAATTTAATGGAACAGAAGTTCTTTGCGCACATTTGGGATGGTAAAAATATTATACACGGTGTGTTCAAAAAATAACGGGAATTTTCGTTTTTGAAAAAATTATTTATCCATTCGTCAATATTAATGATGTCGCCTTTAAAATAGTACCCATTCTATATTATGCCAGCGCTTCTTTCAATCTTCGAAATTCCTCTCAAATTCGATTTTTGGGATAGCCTTTGGCTCTTCCAGTGATTTCTTGTTTGCTTGTAAAATAACGGTCCGTTAAGGTTCTCTTTATTTTTGGAAATAGGAAAAAGTCACACGGAATCACAGTACAGTATTGTTTTTGGCCAAGAAATCACGAACAAGCAACGAAGTGTGAGCTTTTTAGGAAGGTTTAAGTCCAGTTTTCGGTAAATGGTTTGTAAAAGAAGTTAAAAAATTAGTTGAAGAGGTTTTCTGTAATAAAGCTGAATCTAACTAGTTCAAGACACTAAAATCATGTTCGCGCAGAAGATCCTGACTATATATAAATATATAGACGCTTCAATTATTTAACTTTATCAAGATCACAGAGTGGACATAATAGCGTGAGGTGATTTCAGTCCCGGTGGGTTTCACAGTTCCATACAACTACTTAACCTAACCTAATCTAACTTATAACCGTCAAATTCAACGATCTTATGTGGAACCCAAGTGGGAGGTATTCAAACATCATTTATATTTGGTAAATATGAAGTTATCAGACTACTCATATAAACAGAAACCTTTGAAATAGGCTTCTTGGTCTCTGTATTCACAAAGGCATTCAAATGAAGAAATTTATCATGACACTTACCGTTATCTCCAATTAGCTATATTTATGATTCTAGATGGTTTTCACAATTTTTATGCTCTAAGCCACGCATATAGTAAATAGGTTTTCCATTTTAATGCGATCACGTTTTTCGGCTCTAATTACGAATGTGGCCCAACAAGATTAATGCACCACAACAACATACGCAAATCCATCCAGCGTCGTAAAATATTTGCAAGCCAGTGGCTGGCAGAGCGGAGTTTTATGCCCTTTTACAGTCGGCAAACAGCGATTTCCTCATCAGCGGCGCGGACAGCCAATACACGCAGACCCGCGAGACACGGTGCAACTTCAGCGCTGGCACTGCCGTCGAAGCTCTTTGCATTCAAGTACATATGTGTGTGTGTGAGTGTGTGGCAGCATGTAAATAAAGCGAAAATGTCGAACACAAAAACCATAACAAGACATTTGCATGTTGAAAAATTGTGTGTAATACGTCTCCATGTGTTTGTCTGAATTTTTATGTTTAATTTAAAGTAAAGTTTTTCTTCGTGTTTTCCTTCAAATCCGCAAGTGTGGTGTGCAACAAAGCGTGAAACAAATTAAGCGTTGTTGAGTTGTGTTTTGTGCCTTTTTTTCCTTTATTTGCGAGCATAAATTTTGCATTTTTTATTCCACCTCCACTTGCCGCGCACCGCGCCGCTGACTGCAGATTGTGGAGTTTTAGTTTTGGGCTCGCACTGGGTCAACATGCAACAGATACCGTTCGCTTGCCAAATATGGATTTGTTTGGCGGTGACTGGTGGTTTTAGAACATCTGTGAGAAGTAAAAGGCTGGAGTTCGCGCGGCGTCGAATTGCCGAGGATAACCTTCGCGAATGCGAAATCACATTAGGCGATCTGCGACAAAAAAATAAAAAAAAATTAACTTTGCTTATGATATATTAAATCAGATTACATTGAGATTAGATTAGATGAGAGTGGCGAATCGAACGAATAGATTATTTTACTAGGGTATATGAAGTGGAGCTAGAGTTCATTTATTGTGAGCAAAAAAGCAAGAAAGCGGTAGTGCTTCTTAAAGAATCTTGCATTTAACAGAAATGATAGTAAGTAGAAATGTATAAAAATATTTTATTTCCAAATATCAATAGTAGCAATGGTAGCCCTTTCCAATAGATGAAGCCTTAAATTTTATATTTATGAAGAAATGCTTTATATTTCGGAGCTAATACCTTTTCCCATGCCTGATATATACATACATCCAGCTAATAATCCGCTTACTTATAATATAACCTTAATGAAGCAACCTCTCTCGAGCAATTACAAAAGACGGCTTAAACAATTGACAGCCAATAAATTCTCCAGTCATCGACATAAAGTTCTACGGACTCAGAAGAGTACACGTTACGAGGCAGAGTGCGCATTCAGAGCTTCAGCCGCTCCAGCTTCGCTCCACAGCGAACGGAAATGCACTTCCGTTCTAAAGGTGTGCAACATGGGCTGACAAGAAGCACAGCAACAATGTAGCCGTCCTCCCGAGCGCTTCACTGTGCCGGGGAATTTACAAAAGGGGGCTCAGTCTCTGTACGCACACAGAGCTCGGTTATTTGTTATGGTTTAAGCTGCACATTGCTGCCTTTGTCGCGTCACAAGCGCTTATAAACATTAGCTAACCAAAGGCTGCTCGGCGCAGGGGGGCTAAAAGCGAATGCGTGAAACAAAGTGATACAATTTTTATTTCTCTCAACGAATATCAGTCAGCAAAACTTCATCAAGCGTTAATACTATATACACACAATACTCTTCTCCTCATCGGTTCATGGCTGTCAACAGCCACCCACACGCGTACAAATAATCACAGCTTAGCTGCTGTTAGGGCTCAACAAATGACTCTAAAAGTTAAATCGCTTTTTGTTGTTTTTTTTTCTCTGTTGATTTTGGGTTCGTTCGTTCGCCCCAAATTGTGGCAGCGTTGCGCTTCGCTGCACTTGTGTGACGGACTTGAGCGTTCGCTCGCTTTTCGCTTGTGCGGCTGACTAATTTCGATTCGGGTTACCCACTGTGCGTTGCCTTATTTTCTGAATTTTTTGTGTTACGTTTCTCACTGAAGTTTTAAGAATATTGAGTTTGGAAGCAATTGTGCAATGTAATTAAATATAAATATCATTGACAATCTTCTTAGAAGTGTTTAGCAAGATTTAAAAATAGTTTCCTGAGAAAATTACTTCGATTTGTTTGCTTAAAAAGCCAAAGTCATATACTGAATTAATCATATAATTACTGTGAAGAACATTGGTTTCAACCTTTCTTTTGTGTACGTTGGCCCAGAGAGAGGTTAAGCCAGAAACCCTCGGCTTAAGAACTGATAGGTCTTTAACTAGTAAGTATTGGTTTGAAGAAGAACAGAACCGCCTATATCACCAGCTACTCAGAGACTAACAAGCTCTGAGCTTACCAGAGTAATTAAGCTTTGAAAAGCTTTCTTGGCAAATTGTATTGTTGAAGTCTAGTGGCCGCTACTTTTCCGAATTTTCGAAACCAAAAGATGCATATACTTTAGGGAAGCTTACAGTTTGATAAAACGAGCCGAAATACTGTTATGTAGTTAGTAACAGTAACTTCGACCCCGCAAGCAGTACTGTGATTTTTTCCTTTAAGGCCTTTATATTTTTTTCTTATTACTAAAACGTTTTATGTAATCAGCTGCGCCGATAAAGATCATCATTCAATTATGGCGCAAGCATTTATTCATTAACGGTAAAGCGTGAAAGATTTCCGATTTCCCTCATTTGTATTTGCAACATCTACTTTATTGCAAGCGGCTGCTGCGGCGCATCCTTCCTCATAATGGTTGCACTTAACTAGCTTTTCATCACTGCCAGTGTAAGCGGCTACAACAACAATAGAAACAAAAGAAAAACGCTCCTTCAGGCAAGCCAAAGTTTTGGTCCCGGCGCTACTTGGACTGTCGCTTAGATGCGCACGTGCAGTTGGCAAATGCATAAATTAATAATAAGCCGACGGCGACAACAGCAACAACTAAAACAGCAACATCAATAATAAAGGTAACAGCAATGAAAATAGTTGAATGACAGCGAAGCGAGCGTGCAACATGCCGCCGTGTTTCGCCAACAGCGGCCGCGCTCATCAACGGCAATTTCTAATGTCTCCCCAGAGATGGCATTGATGTTGTTGTGAAGCGGCGGCGACACAATTGGCGCTACGCTGGTATGTGGCAGTTGTCGATAATTTCGCAGCGCGGCGCAGATTCATACATCATTTCAGCGCTTTTTCTAATGCAATGCTACTTGCAACGTGTGCAACACGCGCTTGCCACAGCATTTTTTGTTTTTTGTTTACTAGACTTCGGCTCATTGGTGCCTCGTTAACGTGCCACCGCTGGCGATCATGCATCATCATTAGAAATGAATATTGCACGCTTGTTTGGCTCGAGTAATGAGCAGCAGGGTCTTCAAGTTGACATGGCTCTGGGGCAACCGGTGCTGCTTGCGCGCCTTTGTATGTCCTTTGGTGTTTAGTAAATTATTTCTGATGAAAAGTGATTCTTTGAACGGCGTCTTAACGCTTGCCGTGAAAATAAGCAATGGGGAATACAAAATTAATGGGTTTCAGGGAATTTGTTGACATAAATGAATTTAAAGGAGACGATATTAATTATATAAGGAAGTGCAGTATGGTTCAACAATATAAGTTATGAAAGATCTGTCAGCCCACAAATAACGCACAAAGGCTTTCCATTTACTCGATTGTGCTGCTAAAGGCCGAAGATTCGCTATTATTTTAATAAAATACAAAACATAAAGACATTCACAAAAAATGTAAATTTATTTTTTGGGAATATAAGAAATAACTTCCTGTGCTTTACTCAATTTCGAGTTATATTGTACATACAGATTACTTACGAACTTGCCCTAATTAACCCATGATGCAAAACATGAGCCCGAGCTCCACTTACGACGATTACACAACAGCTTAAATTACATGCAACTTTCCTTTCGAAATTTCATTCATATTCGGAGCCCTTATCCTTAATAGAAGAACTGAACAAAGTCTTGTTCACATCAGAAATGCTGTTCACTCACACACATAAGCAGAGGTGTCGGCAAATATTCTCAGGTGATTTACATGTGTAACATTTATAGACCATATTTACATGGAAGACCGTTCTTAGAATGAAATGACAGTGAATTGAAACTATAGATATGATATCTTAACAAATCCATAACCAGAGAAAGTCATCATCAATATATATCCAACGTTCTCTGAAGACCTAACATCCACAGAAATAGAAACGGCCTTTAGAGTGCTTTTAAGGGAGACTCCGACTTCGTGTCTATATTAATCCCGCTCATTTTACAGGCATATGCCAGTGAAAAATTTAAATACATTGGACTGTACGCACTCCCGCACTTATGAGCCACACTCAAGAAAGTCTACAAATGAAAAACACAACAGCTCGTCAATGGTTTTCTGCCGCTACCGGCTCGAATGTCGGAATCAAAACAAAACGATGAATGCGAGTATTTTTTGTTTACCTACTCCATCCAACATATTCTTCGTTCAGTTCGTCCGCAACAGAGAGACTTGCTCACCTTTCGTCAACTTTACGCTCGCACACGCTCCGCGGCGGCTCTCTTCGGCGAGCGACCAAATCGCTTGCCGCACTGCACGACTAGTAACTCGCTGATGGCACGTTAGTAGCAAACGGTCATTGTGGAATTAAACAAGTGTTTCGGAAATACGTCGCGCTATTGATATTCGATTCATTCAAGTGTTGAAGAGATCAAGTGTCGAAAATAACAAATAAATAAATTTGCGTTCGAGATAAGGCAAATCAGTATTTAATTATAGAAACGTACATACGTTCGCGGAAAGTCGAAATCAAAGTAAGCGTGAATTCAAATTAAACATATACATACATATATTTATGTACGTTAAAGTTTAAATCTGATGAAAGTGCCGAAAAGGAAATGTGAGCAAAAAATAGAATTTAAAAAAAGTGTTTAAAATTAAAAAAAAATTAAGTGAAAAATTTGCTGTTAATCGTGGGCAAAAAGTTTGTGGTTTAGTGCGAAATTGACAAGCTCACAAACGCTTCAAGGTTACCCATGGTTACTATATGCCATCGAGTGTAGTGTGTCCGTCCGTTTGCGGATATGAGTGTGCAGTCGCCACAGCTGTCAGGATATATGTGGCATGAACGCTTTTTATTACTTGTTGTTGTTGCTCATTTCCTTACAACTGTTTTTTTTCTGCATTTTTGACACTTGCTCGTGTTTCATTGCAAATATTAACTGTTCTTGCTGGTTAATTTTAAAGGTGACGCCAAGTGCTGACAGCTCAATGCAAGCCTCAGCTTGTGCTTAAGGACATTGCAATGCGACAAGGACATGCTCAATGCAAAATCGATAAATTTAAAGTCAAGAAGTTTTAAAGAAAATTGCTGAAATTACGCATGAGATTAAATTTGATACTAGTATACATTTATAATATTCCAAAAGCTTTTTCATGTCAACAAAAAAATATTATTATAATAAAAAAAAATTAAAAAAAAAAAATATTAGTTAAATAAAAAAAATAAAAAAAAATACTATTTAAATATTATTATTATTAAATAAACATTATTATTAATATTATTTAAATATTTTTTTGGAAATTTATGTTAATTTTTTTAACTTTTTTGAAGAATTTTTTTTTTATTTTTTAATTTTTTTTGTTATTTTTTTTTTATTAAATTTTTTTTATTTAATTTTTAAGCCCAAATTATTTTAATAATTATGGAATATTTTTTATAAATATTCTCATAATTAAGTTCCACTCGAACGTAATTTCTTTCTCCGAAATTTGCATTTGAAAAGTATTGATACCGCTTGCACCCAACCTATATGCATATAAACACCCGGGGCGTTCGCAATAGATAACGCTGCTGTGTGCAGGCGCCATTCACGAGCCTCATCGTGAATCATACGCCAACTAACGGACTTTATAAATATTCCAATGGAAAATAAAACTCTAAAACAACACCGAAACAACAGCAAGGCAACGGCAAAACAAAACTAACAAAAAAAAACTAATCTAAATTGACAAACTAGCTAGTGTACAATTATTAAGTATATTTAACCAACAACAACAACAACTAAACTATAAACTTTGCTCAACTACTTTATCGCAGTGTTTTTTGTGTTGTGTATTTATTATTTTTTGTCGAAACAATTTCGATTGCTTTTTGTGTTCAGTGAACAGAAAAATAACAGCAGAAATATTTTTTACGAAAATTCCATTTTTATTTCCGAACTTTGATAGATTTGATTTTGTGTCTGAATTTTGTGAAAATTTTTGTTTGTTCTCTTTTATTCGTGAAGCGGTGCATAAATTCTATAGCCAGCCCTACTACCTTCAAACGACAACAATAGCCGTAAGCCTAAATAACAACAACAACTAATTGAAATTTGAAAAAAAAGTCGGGCGTGCAGTCTGACCAACGTGGTCTGACCAAGAACGAAGCACCAAAATTAGAAAATGTAATTGAAAATCAAAAATAAAATGTTTGTGAGCAACCCGACCACAAGTGAAAAGTGTGTTAGAATTTGTGCTAAGAAATTATATATGTGTGTCTGCGTACAGCAAGAAGCAGAAATTGTGTGTGCTCTGCAAGTGAACCGTCTCCAGCGACCAAGCGATTACGCATCGAACGACGAATCGACGACGATTCACCATTTTTTGTATATGTAAACCCCAACTTAACCATTAACTCATCACAATTACTTGTAACGAAAGTAAAGTGCTACGATAATCACACAATCATGACTGAGGAAAACAACAACAATATTGCTAAAAACAATCACAACAACACAAACAGCCAGAAGGTGGACGATACTGGCGGTGGTGGTGTCTGCATCGACAGCCGCCTAAGTGAGACTATGAAGCTCCACGCTGGACTGGATGTAAAGAAGAAGCTGGCGCCTACACTCACCATCAACTCCGACACCGAGGAGGGTTTCCTTTCGACGTCGCCGGACAGCAACCAGGGTGAGCAATCGCTACATGGCAAATGCAACGGCAGCAGCAGCACCACACTGACCGCCACGGCGGGCTCCACACATGGAGTGTTGCCGATGCCGCCGCCCGTCTGTCTCTGCACGAATCCGGAGAACTGTGTGACGTTGAAGAACATTTTGGACTCCTTCAAGTCACCGCTCTCTGAGGAGCAGGCCTGGGCGCTGCTGTATCAATTCATGGTGCTCTATCGACAGGTGGCTGCTGCTGGGCAGAGGCACATCTTCAACGAACTGGAGATACCGGAAGGCATTGAGAATTTGAACTTACATCGCGACGGTGCAGTGCATTGCTCGTGGTCCGATGAGGAGCGCAAGGAGAGGGAGGCGCATATACAGCAACAACAGCTATATCAACAGAACAAACAATCTGCCGAGGAGCAGGAGGCGGACGGGGAGCCGCACGGTAAGTGTTAGTTGTTAATATTTTATTTCAATAGTAAAGTGTCCAGAAGCTGGCAAAGATTTTCCAGCGAGTATATTTATTTGGGTTTTTTCGGTGATTTAGATTGAGGTGTAGTCAACTGGGAATCCCCAAAGTGGGTATTGATCCAGTCTTCTAGTGGTTTTTCATTGAATTTCTGAGTAGTTTATTGTATAGTCGACTAAGAGAGACGAAATGTTTTCTTCTACTAAAGACGTTCCAATGCTAGAGATCTCGAGACTTTTCACTTTAGTTCGAATTACAAATCCAAAAATCACGAAGTTTTGTAACTAGCATGCAAATCCCTTCTTAGCCGAAGCATATTACAAACTCCGAAGATTCGGTCAAAGTCCATCGCATCTAATGACAAATTCTTTACTTTTTATATTTACTCCTTTAGTTTCCAGCACCACAGCTCATCAATATTTTATGATTTCCATGACCGCCCATTTTCGGCGTATTGTTGCTGTTGTTGTTTTTTATTAGTTTAGAAAGACACCTCATTGCTGGTTGGATTCGATTGACTCGAAAAGAGAGAGTTTTCTGGCACCGCGTGATGCATGAAATTTTGATAACATACCAATGCCAATTGCCAGCTGCCAGCTTCACCAACTTTTGGATTTTTTCTATATTTCTCCCAATTCGTGTGCTTTCTTGCTGTGTGAATACATGGGACTGTGTGTGTGTTTGGATGCCAAATTCATTTGCTTGTTGGGGGCACACGAAACGGTGTTTGGCCCAACTGCGGCCGATGTGTGGTGGCTAAGGTCATTAGTTTCTTCGCAGCCCCAACAACTGTTGAACAATCCAAAAGCCAACAACAACAACAAACGAACAGCAAACAACTTGTTACTACTGACCCAGAGACCGCAGCACCGCAGCAAAGTAAACAAACAAATACGCTTGCTGATACCCTCTTGCTGGCAAAGAGTAACCAACAACAAACAGCGCCAACTCCAAGCAACAGTTATGTATGTGTGTGTGTGTGGTCACCGCAACAGCAAAGACAGCAGCGACAGCTTAGCAGCGCTAATCCGCCTGACTGCGGTTGCACAAGCGAGCTTGCACGGCGTAGCTCGAGAGCCAGCCAAAGGCAGCGTGGTCAATGATGACAACAACAACAACGGCAATAACAACCTCGTCACCGACAACTGACCGCCGATGTGTGAACACATTATTCATATATTTTTGTTGTTGTTGCATTTCTGCACTTAACTTGCATTGCTGTTGTTGTTGCTGCGGTTGCCTCGTTAGATCGCCGCAGAAAAGCGTGCACGAAATGAGCTGGCCAATTTGTTTACTGAAAAGCGGAAAAGGTTGACCAGCTGGTTAGGCACTTGCTTCCATTCCCCGCGTTTCTCCTTCTCTTATGCATTGTTGTTCTGCGCTCGCCCCACTTGTTGGCCGCTGCTTATCAATTGTTGACTTAACGCGGAGCTGGAGCTTGTGGGCCGCTTAGTAGCATAGGTTAGTTATGGTGCGGTGTTGTTGGTGTTGTTGTTTTTTTTTTAGAGGTGTTCTGACCACTTGTTAGTTAGTCGTTTGCTTAGTCTTCGTTGGATCTGCATTTTCCGTCTTAGGCTTTTTAAGTGAAAATGAAAGCCAACAAGCAGCTCGAGGTATGTAAGTACCGTTACTATTTACAGGTCTGTGTACTTTGACTGTCGACAAAAACCTTCACTTTCGGTTTTATGGTGTCGATTTTAGTCACTTTGTTGTTGCTGCTGTTAATAGCAGTATTAGTGTTATGTAGTTGTTGAGGCATTGAATTGAAGCTTCTTTTGCTACTTAAAAACTGTTTCCAAACTTTTTTGTTGTAATTGTTTTTGTGGTCGTGTGAGCAGCTGATTTTTGTTTGATGTGAAATTTATGCGAAAATGTGAACCGGAAAAACGAAATTCGTCGGGCTCATTATGTTTGCCCAAAAACAAGTCGCATTAACGCACGAACCGTTTTCTCTTTTCATTGAGGATATAGAAAAACTTCGGGTGCGCGGTTTGCTTAAAAGTTAATCTCTAATGGCTTTAGAGATATTGCTTTTTTCAATATAACGGGTGATTTTTTTGAGGTTAGGATTTTCATGCATTAGTATTTGACAGATCACGTGGGATTTCAGACATGGTGTCAAAGAGAAAGATGCTCAGTATGCTTTGACATTTCATCATGAATGATGAAACGATCTGCCACAACGTCGAATTTTCAGTGAATGGGCCCTAGAAAAGTTGGCAGAAAATCCGCTTTTTTATCGACAAATTTTGTTCAGCGATGAGGCTCATTTCTGGTTGAATGGCTACGTAAATAAGCAAAATTGCCGCATTTGGGGTGAAGAGCAACCAGAAGCCGTTCAAGAACTGCCCATGCATCCCGAAAAATGCACTGTTTGGCGTGGTTTGTACGCTGGTGGAATCATTGGACCGTATTTTTTCAAAGATGCTGTTGGACGCAACGTTACGGTGAATGGCGATCGCTATCGTTCGATGCTAACAAACTTTTTGTTGCCAAAAATGGAAGAACTGAACTTGGTTGACATGTGGTTTCAACAAGATGGCGCTACATGCCACACAGCTCGCGATTCTATGGCCATTTTGAGGGAAAACTTCGGAGAACAATTCATCTCAAGAAATGGACCCGTAAGTTGGCCACCAAGATCATGCGATTTAACGCCTTTAGACTATTTTTTGTGGGGCTACGTCAAGTCTAAAGTCTACAGAAATAAGCCAGCAACTATTCCAGCTTTGGAAGACAACATTTCCGAAGAAATTCGGGCTATTCCGGCCGAAATGCTCGAAAAAGTTGCCCAAAATTGGACTTTCCGAATGGACCACCTAAGACGCAGCCGCGGTCAACATTTAAATGAAATTATCTCCAAAAAGTAAATGTCATGAACCAATCTAACGTTTCAAATAAAGAACCGATGATTTGCAAATTTTATGCGTTTTTTTTTTTTAAAAAGTTATCAAGCTCTTAAAAAATCACCCTTTATGTAGAAGAGCTCTATAAACAACATTAATTTACAACTTGACTGCCATTACAATAGCAATTTTTAATAAATTTGTCGAAGAAATCTTCTGAGTTAAAAACCAAAAAAAGCCACACAAAAGGTTTTTTTTCATTTAACTTCAAGAAAATCTTTCAAAGCGCTAATTGCGTCCATCACTCAATTTGAGCTCAAAATAGTATTTTTCTTTCAACTATTCATTTCAGAGCTGGTCCACACTGCAGTTATCACCTGATAGTACGGTGCGGCCGCAATGCACATCAAAAACGTTTATTGTTTTCCCTTGGTGCGAACGCAGCCCTGAGAAAGTCCCAAAGCTTCGCCCATTCTTTGTTCATTGTTCTGCCGCACTTTCAAAGTGCAACCCCAGGAACAAACATCAACAGCGAGAAGACTCTTTAGCCGCTAATCGTTTTAGAATTCCATGTAGTCATCTTTATAGACTAAGCTAAATGAAATGCATCGCCTAGAGACAGCAGTTTTTGATTTATTGCCGCATGGCGAGTCTCTTCTGATGCAACGCTGCGCACCCGAGCTTGGTGGGAGTTTCACAATTTTTACTTTTTAACACCTTTCTTTTTTGTTTATTGGAAAACAATTTGTATGTTCTTTTGGCTCCAAGCACCGAAGCGTTGCTTTATTGCTGTGTTACAATTGATTAGTGCTTCTTATAAGTTGCATAGGATTACTAGCCGACGCTGTGTAATTGCTCAGTCTTTTCGGCGTCGAATTACTATCAAAAGTAAGCTTCAATCGCCAAGTGCTTTGCTGCACGATTAAGTGGCTGCTGTGAGTTTCGTTGTAATGATATTGGAGCTAGTTCGGTGAGAAATCCAATTTCAACTTCTTAAGAAGCGACCGGAAGCCGCTGGCCGTTTTTATTCAAATACTATAATCAATTTTGATTAATTACAGCGCGCTCGTAGGCACTTGTTGCGCGTTTTTTATTCGGCGATTCTGTACTATTTATGTATGTATGTAACACGGCAGACGGCCTTGGGCTTAAGTGACTTTTAATTTTCATGCTCGAAAATACTTTACAATTACATCAGCGTAGCAAGATTTGAAGCTGTAATGGTTTTTCAATTACCAATATGATTATCTTTCGTATCTTTTTGAGGTTAGTTAGCCACATCTGCCTGCAGCATACAAAACTGCACCACCCATTTCCGCAAACATAAATAATTTATGATTTTTTTTTTTCATTTTTATGATGCCAAATTATGATTATTCACTTCAATTAAATGACTAATTAATAATTCAGTAAACGATTAAGACTACTCATACAATTGTAGATCAAAAAGGTTGATTGCCAATTCCAGCGCATTCAATTAAAACTGTCCGCGCTTCGACTTTGTGGACACATTCCGTTATTTTTAAAGAGCGCGCGGCATGTCACATCGTGTGGCAGCTAGAAGTTTTCCATTTCGTCCTGGCTATCACCTGCTGCGCACTTCTGACTGCCTATGTGCAACGCTTGCAACTTCATTGATTCTTTCGGCATTAACGATTTGTTCAACAGCGAAAGCATGACGAAATTGCGGCAGAGTTAACGGTTGCTTAGGATTGCCAAGTTTCAACAAAACAAATACAACAAGTTGAAGTGAGAAAAAAGCTTGAAGCATAGATAATATCCTTCAGTAGTAGAGAAAAACTTTAGTCAATAGTGCTGTTAAGTAAATAAAAAATCCTCCACAGTAAACTTGACGCACGAACCCTCTCACTAATCATTATGCCAACACTTCGGCCACCCTTCCAACCAAACACCAGCTGCAGTGACACCAGCAAGTGAGCAACAACGACCCGTCGTGTCGCATTGTCGCGACCATAAAAATCAACCGCAACAACAACAACAGCAGCAACCAGCTGATGCGGCATCCCCGACAGTGAGCACTCTGTGCAACGCGCAAGTCATCGATTTGTGAGGTTACAAGACGCGTGTTGCGCATTGTGGCGCCACGACCAGGCGCTCAGCAACGCCAGCAGCAGGCGCTGTCGTGCGCCGAAAAATGGAGCACCATTTAACGGAACTTGTGCGTTTTCCTCTTTTTCGAAAATCACTTCCAGCAGCCACAATGGCTGACGGAAGTCGCTGGAGCCGCCATGGTAGTTTTCGTCATGGCGTACCAAAGCGAACACCGGCGCACAGCGGCGCTGACAAGCTATCAGGACTCAGCAATGCGCCAAGCAAAAAGTTTGGAGCAACAGTTCAAGCGACATGCCAAGCTGCACTGCGTATAATGCTGTCAGCTGTGGAAAAACGGCTACAGCAATAACAAGTGAAAAAGCAATATGGCTGCAGCATTTTCTTTTTGAAGGTCAACTGTCATGCGCGCTGGTCACGCGTTGTTTATATACATATTATGGTTGACGCATGTATGTATGTATGAGAGTATCTTGCTTGCAATTATGTCGATGTTGGGCGTTAAGGCGTCGCTGTTACACCCACCATTATTCGCTCACGCACACACACACTCACGGCGCTCTGCCTCTTGCATGGACATGCAGCTTAGTTAGCTCGGCTGGGAAGTTGCCGTGGGCTTTTCTTCGCGCTCGCCTACAATATTCTGCTGCCTTAGATAACTAACTGTTATTTAATGGCGAGCTCTTTAATCGTTTCATAAATTTATTACAAGCATGTTCGCGTATTTTTAACTGTGCCGTGCGCATTAAGTCACGCCGCCGCTGCGTTTATTTACGCTTGTAGTTGTCTTCGTAATTCAGCTATGAGCTATTACTCTTTAATCGCCATTAGCTTTATGTTCTCGTTCAAATAATGACAGATTGATGTGCGTATGTGGGCGCTTTAGAGCCTTTAAGCTGTCAGCTGAATGAGGTGTTGCTTCAATCAGCAAATTAAATTCGATTCTGACTCGACTTTGACCTTCACGCTTGTATATATATGTGTGTGTGTGTTGTTGTAATTGGCTCAAAAGCAATTTGTAGTTATCAGTTGTCTAAGTATTGGTTTTATTAGTGTTGTTTCGAATTATTTTGACTCGCTTTATCAAAAATTAATTTTCCCCAACAACATTTTCCATGTGTTTGCCATTCCGATTATCTCTGCTGGCAGCGGGTGTGAGCTTTTGCCTGTGTTCCTTGAAATTCACTCGTTAATTTATTTCTTTTATTTTTTTTCTGATTGTGATGGTTTGAGTGCAAAAAAATTGCCGAAGAAATTATGAAACTAGCAAAAATCACCGCGTTTCCCCTGACATTATTAATGTTGTTTGTTATTTGTGGTGAAATTGATATGAGTAGCGAGGAAAGGAGTGTGGCAACGTAATGAAATGATAGCGACATTATAGAAAAAACAAAATAAAAAATAAATATTTTTTTTTAAATATTGTTGTTTTACTGTTAACCATTGCATAATCTTTACTTTTATACTGAGTAAGTTCTGAAAAGCTTCAAAGAGTGTTCTTCCGGTGTTCAAATAAAGTGCATCTCCCGAAATCTGGCCTGAGAACCAGTCTAGCACAGCATTCTCACACATTTTTTTGTATTTCGAAGGCGTCGAAGGCAGTAAATTTATATGCAATCTAGAGAAATTGAAAACGCCAGGGTGTCTATAAAGAAAGCCTATTTAGTTTTCATTCAGAAATTCAACACAAATTCAAAGGCGCTCATATATACTATATGACAGTAAAATTTTCTTTTATAATGGCTAACAATTGGCTTTTTATTGCCCACTAAAGCCGTTAGAGCGACTTGTATGCGCCGTGGAAAATCCAACAACAAAAGTGAAGACGATTAAATCCGAACAAAAGCTCAAATGTGGAAAGCAAAGTTGCTGGCATTTCATTAAACGGTAAGCGAGCGTTTCCATGAGACCGCTTGTATGTGTGTGTGTGTTGAGTGCGGAGCGCGTTGCTCACGTGCGTTAACTCAGCGCCGCAAGCGCATGCGCAGCGCTATGCAAATGCTTACAAGTGCGCATGTGCGCGGCTCTGCAACTGAGCGCTGCATGGGCGCAAGGCCGTTAGCGGCCGAAAGCAGCATCAGCAAACGACGAAATTTGACCGTTGCTTGTTTGTATGCAATTATTTAAACGTAAACTTAATGAGCATAAACTAATAAAATCGCCAAAGCGTACTACATGAATACCGGAGGGGCACAGCAAAAAACAACAACAAATACAAATACGAAATAGATACGATTTAATTTAAGTAAGCAAACAAGTTTTTCTTTGTTGCTTGTTGGCGTTTTCGCTTTTCAACTTTTTCAACATTCGGCCGCAAAACGCACAAACGACCAACCGACCGACTGACTTTGCTGGAAAAAGAGACAAATCATCAATTGCCGATGTGTGTGTGTGTACCTATAAAAATACAAATTGACGCAGCAAAAAGGTTTAAACGGTTTATATTTCCAAAAGCAATTCAACAATAAAACCAAAAATAATTAGAAATAAATGAATAAAAATGGAAAAATGGAAAAATAGAAGAAGAAGAAGAGAAATTAAAAATGGAAAAATAAAAATCAAATCTTGATCATACACCATTGTTGTTGTTGTTGTTACTTATTACAGTTACCATTAATGCTGTTAACAGTGCGCACCTAATTGCTACACAGCAACGCTGACGGCGGCCCTAAGCGCTAGCACTACTCAGCATTCTCGCGTACGCGTAAATCGCTGTTTTGTTTTGGTAAATAATTCCGTGTTCGGCGCGTATCGCGTATCGCCGTCAAGCGTGAAATTCGAGACACAGAATCGGAGAATGAAATATCATTAAATGAAATCACAACTTCTTTGCCAGTCGCACATAAACACTTGCTCTAGCTCTAGCTTTTGTTGTTGTTGTTGTTGTATGAGCATACTCAACACAACGGTAGATTTATTTATACAACCTGATTTCTACGGCGAAATTACCGAGCTTTTTTTTGGTTTCTGCTTTTCGGCAAGCATGCTCTTCTATTTGCTTGCTTATTATCATTTCATCGACATCTGTGTCTTTCTCGGCGCTGCAGCCAAGGAGAAATTTGTGATAAATTCGTTTTCTTTTATCAATTTGAGTATATCATTTTGGTTGTAGATTTTTTTTTTCTTGGGGGGAGGGAACCAATGGATTGATAGCCGGTGCCAGAATACTAATGGAAGAGGCGACAACTCTTGCTTTCTGTCTTTGTCGAAAAACGCATCCAAAGACTTTATAAGTACATTAAAGCTTGGATATGAAGTCAACTCTTTTCTTTGCCTTCTACTCTGGTAAAGACATAAATTTGGTCTTAGAAGAAGCGTTCGCCGTATAAGAATCAATATTTTGGTATCAAACGTCTGGCATCTCCTTTTCTTCTTCAAAGCGTATTTTGTTAATAAATCCGTTCTTGTAGAATCTCCTCGAAACCTCAAAATCTACAAATCCAAATATTCAGATTAGCCATATTTCAACATATTTAATGCTCTGGCCTTACTTTTTCATCCAGCCTTCTTCAATATTAGATTCTCCATTCTCTCTTCTTCTTGCTGATTTCTTCCATCTCACATTTAATTTGCGAATCTCTACCATCAGGCGACATTTTTATTACACAGTTATTAAGGCATTTACATACCCAAGTATGTCTCTTAAGAGACACCTGTTTTTGCTTATCACTTTCCACCCGGGCTGGTCGAGCGGGGCTTTGACCTCATTTGTTAATGCGTTTCTAGCATTAAGTCAACTTGTTTATGATTTCTTCTGCGCGAAGGTGACACTTTCATGACGCTCAGAAGCCAACACGCCGTGCTCTAATTTGCATATATTGAAATTTGAAGTGAAACAGAAAGTCGCTTCAACGCTCCAGGCGCGGCGCGGCATTAATTAAGAATTCTTTGGTAATTAATAAATGGAAACTTTGCAGCAACAACAATATAGTATGCTTCCTTCTTAAAGAGTAGCAGTTAAAGACAGACGACGCCCGGTGACAAATGCAGGCGAATGAAAGACAAAAACGAGAATGTTAAGACGGGATGAGCCAAAGAGTGAAAACAGAGGCTGTCTGTCAGTTAGACAACAGAAAGCGAAACCCCAAGCTGCCTACGTGCTGAAGTGGGTTTGTTTGTGGGGTTTGGTAGGAATCGAAAAATGTGTGGCGACTTTTACTTTTCGTAAGAAACGCGCATGAATGCCGCGGGCATTATTTTCAGTATTTTTGTTGTTTTTATATAAATTTTGAAGAATGGCGAATCGAACAAACAAGCGGCATAAAACTAAAAGAAATTGAAATAAAAGGCATAACACTCGTCAAAATATTCAATATATTTGGAATTTTAATATTTAAAGGTCTTCAGGTCTCTTGCAAAAATTCTCGGAAATTCGTTACTAAAAAAGTTGGGTGCCTCTCTGCCTTTCAAAGTCGATTTTTATCCAAAAAAAATAATCTGCATTTAATTGAAAACCGAACCACAGTGCGTCAGCATCCGGCACTTAGTGGTGCTGCTGATCAACGGCCCGACAACTAAAACAGGTTGGCGTTGTTGTAGCAAGTGCAACAAGTGCAACGAATTTGACCCAGTTAATGGTCTCGGTGTGGCTGTGCAATGCGCGCGCTTGCCCACTCGCACTTTCTTTGCTGTCACCAACGAGCCAACAACAACAGCAACGCAGGCTCAAGATAAGCAAATTAAGTTAAGCGACAACAGCATCCGAAACAACAACAACAATAACAATAAATGCAGCGTTGACTATAATGATTGCTGCTGCACCTACTGTTTGTATGTATTTAATTGCCTCTGAGTGTGCCGTTATACGAGTATAAGTAACTGATAAAGGCGACGCGGCGGTGCGCCTGCGCACATCTTTCACTTTTAATGCCGCATTGTGGCTTTTATGTGTGCGCCCGCTTTGGCATGCATATTTCATTTTACGCTCGTTCGGTTTGGCGTTTATCTCGCGTCGCGTTTCTTTCGGCGTTGGCGTCGACGTCTACGCACTTGCGGTATATTTCGCCGAAAAGTCGTAATTTTTGGCCATTTGCAATTTGCCAAAATGCGCTGCGAGCAAGTTGTTAACGCCAGACAATATTCATATGTAAATACTTGAAAGAGACACACACACACACTTACGTACATGCTGAGTTGATAAACGAGTTCGGTGCCACTTGAATTCTTTTGTTTTTCGCATGCGCACATGAGCCGCTGGAAGACAATACAATCTTAATTTTTATTTTTGAATATTTTCAAATACACACAGACAAACGAACTTGAGTGTAGCCAAAAAGCCATTAGCGCAAAGAAAGCGGCAAGCGGTTAATGAAAGCAAAAGTGCGCACCCCACTAAGCTGGCTTGCCACAAAAGCGCTGCGCTCACACACACACATACTCAAACACTCTTCTCAAAAAAACTCTCAATACTCAAAACTCTTCTAAGCACTTGCGCTCGCTTTGCACAC
Organism: Zeugodacus cucurbitae; assembly: GCF_028554725.1. Classification (NCBI taxonomy): domain Eukaryota; kingdom Metazoa; phylum Arthropoda; class Insecta; order Diptera; family Tephritidae; genus Zeugodacus; species Zeugodacus cucurbitae. Next base: position 1,150,893 of record NC_071668.1, read on the forward strand.
TTTAACGCGTCGCCGCGCTTCGCTGTTGCTGTGTTTGGGTTCGCCGCGCTGTCGACAACGAAAGTTGTGCCGCGGCTCACTTGTTGGCTAGGTGCGCCCACCTGTTGCCGGCCACGCCACACACCGGCACTCACAATTTCTTTCTGCGTTCTTCGCCAAATCGACACGGTTTGCACGTGAACATGTGAAAAGGTAAAGGTTTCGTGGCCCGACCGACTCACCCATTCCATTAGCGTGTTGTCTACGCCGCCGCTGTTCTTGCCGAGTTCTCTACCTGCCGCTGCCGCTTTCATTAGGCGCGTCGCGCTCGCGCTTGAAAATTTCTTTTATGAAGAAAGTCGCGCCCGTGTTTTTTGCTTTTCTTTTGTTTTGTGTTTCGTTCAGCTGCTTTGTGCGCGAACGTGAGGCGTTTTTTCTTTTGTTGTTGTTCTTTCGCTGTTCAAATGTAAATATTTTTGGGTTTGGCCACATTTTAAATGTCCGCAGCATTGGTCATTACATAAACACCGTGAGATTCTTTCGCAAATTCATAAAAAATGCAAATAAAGACAGTAGAACGTGTTGCCGCCGTTTTAAGCACTTTGTTATTCACGGTGTTGGCTCATAAGGAAACAGTTATGTAATATTTGATAGAACTACAAGCGCGGTAGCGCCTTAATTTGTATGACAAAAGACACACGCGTGTCAATGGCACCTGGGACTCCCTTGCTATTGTTGCTGTTGTTCTTTAGAAATTTTACTATTTAAATTGTTTGTTCTTGTCGATTTTAGAAAAGTGGCGCAGCGTGTTTGTCAAGCGCTTGAAATTTTGTCGCAAACTCGCTTTTGATTTGCTAACTTTTTAGCTTAACTGGTTTGTTTTGCTTCTTAGTGCCATGTGTATAGCTAGCATTCCGTTGTTGCATGCAACATTTCGCAATTGAATATTAACGAGCACTTGCAGAGTGGCATAGTTGTTGCGAAACTTCTAATGCAAATGTCGCGCCAATAAAAATATCAATATGAGCAAACACTTGTTTGGCCAACAAGCGAAGTGTTGTTCGCTGGCATTTCTTTGAGAGACCTGGCCGTAAGCCAAAGCAATAAATTCCTAATGGCGAACGTGGCACAAAAGCACGCTGTCCCAACTCACGTCGTTGCGCCGGCGCGTTAAATGCTTTCAAATGCCTCCGCTGTCGTAAATGAACACATAAATATGTATAAATGTATGTATGTATATGGACATATGACGGAATTCAAAGCATTCAACATTCAAATGGTTGTTATATGAACCTGCTTTATATATATTTTTTTTAATTTTTAAATAAATATCATTGCTGACTATGTTGCAATGTGCTGGTATTTGTACAAACATATGTCTATATTATATATATTAATGGTACATATATATCACTCGCGTGCAAACACTCCTACAAGCTTCGAGTATTTTTTTTTTGGTTTTGCTTTTAAGGCGCATTTCCATTATGCGAATACCTGACACAAAAGCATTTTCCGTGCGTTTTTGCAATATTTTTTGCATTGCATCACAACTGAAATCCACAATTCGCTTTGGCTCTCTTGCCACAGAGCCAGGCAATTGCATTTTTCGCCAAAAAAATTTATAAAATATTGTTGGCGTGCCAAGTCTACATTTGCAAGTTGTTTGGTTATGTTTGAAGAAACACTGGAAAACCGTTAAAAATTATTAATTTCCAATAAAAGCTTTGCTTTTGTCATTAGCACTTTAAACATCTTAAATACGCCTATTTACTTACTTAACAGTTAATGTAATTTTTATGTAGCTATAAACAGTAAGAAAACTGACAGCGGTCGGTGCAAAAAAAAAAACAAAGCAGACAACAAATTTCGAAAAATAATATGTTTTAAGAGTTTAATTAAAAATGTTACGTTTTCAATAAGAGATATTGCAACTCTATTCAAAAGTTTACAAATTTCACTTCGGAAGGCTCTTATTTACTGTAAAATCATTCTTCTTCTTCTTCTTCGGCACTACAACCGTGTTTTGGTCTGGGCCGTGATACAAAACTTCGTTTTGTGGCATCTATCCTTTACGAAGTCCCTATGCACTTGATCTTTCCATAAGATCCATTGGCGCCTTTGCTTCCGTTGGCCACCCATAGGTCTTGAATCGAACGGGCTTTTCGCTGGAGCACCGTATTCTATGCGTACGAAATGGACCCACCAGCGCATTCGTTAGATTTTTAAACGCTTAACTATATTCATGTCGCCATAGAGCTCATACAGTTCCATCCTCATTGGTACTCCTCGCTTACAAGGACGGTTCCAAAGATCTTGCGGAGAACAGTTCTCTCGATTGTAGCAAATGCCCTCTTATCTCGGTTTGTCATCTCCATGTTGCGAGCCGTGTAATAGGACGGGAGTGTTGAGAGACTTGTAGAGCCTAACTTTTGTTTCTCGAGAGAGGGATCTGCTTCTCAGTAATAAATATGTACCACCTGTTGACAAGAGTTTTACTGCGCTTGATCTCCAGGTTTAGTTAGGTAGGGTAGGTAGGGTATGCTGGTTGCATTATTATACTTTTGATTTCACACAAATGTCTACTGGGTTGTTTGTCCGATGCAGTTTCGCCGGTTGTCATTTGCAGCTGAGTAATAAATATGCGATATTAAAACTTTTTGAGAATCTTTTATGAAAAACTTTATTTAGCACTTTGGAACAACAAGTGTCAGCGCTCAAATAAACGAGTGCATAAAAAACTCAGACTTTTCCATACGAATTAATGACATGTGAACACTAAATGCTAAGTTCAAAGTGTTAAGTGGGAACATCATAAACACCGGCGGCATAAGATTAACAACAAGTAGGCGAACATCAAGAACCTTTTTATTTTATTAGTTGAGGGAAGTGCAACCTTGAGATATTAGTGATACTTTATGATATTATCACACGAGTGAAGTTACTGAAGCACAAATTCAGTTGTGAAACTGGGTATCTAACTCCCTCGTTAACTCCACAGTTATCTATTGGCAATCTAGTAGTCTTTGATCTTTCGTTAGACAATCGTTGAAATGAAAACTGAAGTCAATAAACTGCTGACGATCGCAAATGAATTTTGCATTAATCAGCTGAAAGAGAGCCGATGTAGCAGAGAGATCGCGTGGAGAGCGTGTAATTAGTGGAAGAAGCCGCGCAGCTGATAAGATAAGGCTGAAGGTGTCTCTGTGTGCGTGCCTACATATAGTACATAGATGCAAATGTATATGTCTGCCTATCACATTGAAATTTGCATGGCAATCGAGAAGCACTCACAACTCAAGTGATTCAACAATATTTACCGTTTGTCACTAAGCAAACAGCTGCAAAGTGCACACACACACACACTCACAAGTTAGTACTAAGTATGCAGTTATTTGCCGATTAATTAGTATATGAAATTAACTTTTTAACAGCTGTTATGCAAATAAAGGCCTTAACGGTGCTTCAGGGAAAATTATTTATTTGCCTTCATTAATTTGGCGGTTTTCGCACCTACATTTAGGCCAGTGTGTGTGTGAATCATGTTTGTATTGATTTAGCGCTGCTTTTCATCCCACCGAAATAAATTGAAATTTGCGAAATAACGTCAATTTTTAAATTTAGTAGCGAGTTTAGTATCTGACTTTTATGGAGTCAGCAGTTCTAAAGATAAGCCAACTTGTTTTGCTTGCGTGTGCAATCATGAGCAAAATAAAAGCATAACAACAACAAGTGGTATATTATTAAAAAAAAAATAGATATATAAATTATAACAAAAAATCAGCTGATTAACCTTGGTTGGCGATCATAACCTCAAAATTATTTTTATCAAAATTAATTTTTCTATATTTTGCGCTGATTTTATGTAGTCAGAAAGGACTCAGTGACTCTCTCTAAAATTTTTTTGTGAAAATATTATATGCTACTGCAACAATAATAACAATAAAAACTTTTTTTTATATTTAATATTTTTTTTTTTAATTTTCAAAAAGTTTTATTTGTATTATATCCACCAAATCTTTTGGACTCTAATACTTTCCCACCACACCGGATGACAAAGTTCGATTATTATATGTAATCGCTTATCTCATTTGCTTTGCGGCGGTGTCATTTCATATCCGAATCGATAACTAATTACTTTAATCAGTTGCTCACGCGATGTGTTAGCCAAACTTTTGAGTTTTCAAGGTGAAATTTTGCAGAGATATCACATACAATGACTTTCATATATTTTTAATTGCAATCAAAAAAGTATGTATTTTATGAATTGAAGATTAATAATACAAATCTCTCATAATAAAGTTGATTTCTGCAACAATTACGGCCAAGGCTCTTCTAAACCAGCTTCTCCCAAATCTAAAATACAAGTCATTAACTGAAGCAATTGCAGATAAAGTAATTTTTTTTTTAACGAAATAAACGCCAAATTGCCACAAGTCATTGCTTCAACTGCATTCATTCACTAATTTCGGCATTCATGTCATCAATATTTGCATTTGGCAACACACACACAGAGTCATTTACAACGTTAAAAGCGCCATTATCCAAATTTATTGCGCTCATCAGCTAAATGCCGACGTTTAGTATGAAATACGAGCAGATTTGTAATACGAAATTGTATGAAAAATGGGGAAAAAAACGCCAACAGCAAATTAATATGTTGAATGGTAATCAACACACTACATACATATGTACATACAAACATATAAAAATACAAACACACATCTGTATTGTTTTACACGAAATGCAAATGAGCGAAGGCAACAACAACGCAGTCATTAAAATTAAAAAAAAAAGTCATTAAAGCAACACCAGCGAACTCCCAACAACATCTGATAATGTTGGCCTGCAACATGAATAACAATAACAACAACAACCAGTTAACCAAATTCGGTGCGAATTTCGCATTGCTCAGCTGTTCGGCAGCTCACCCCTCTCACCCGCCATTAGCGTGCGGTCGCTCGTCTGCTTGGGCTCATTAATGACAGAGGCGCCGGCGAAAGAAAGACGTCAACGCGTCAACACGTCAAAAATGAAGGCACAACAACAACACAAACAACAATAACGACAGCATTAAGACTCCAATAATAATTTGCTAACGAAGGTGCAATAAAAGAGACAATAAAGGTGTTAAGACACAATGGCGCATAAAAGAAGAAGAAGAAGTCGAAGTCAATAAACAAATTAAAGCAAACGAGACACTCATACAGACACTCATGCGCATTGGCAACACCTAAATGTAGTTCACATTAAAGCGCATTTCGGCAAAGCCTCTCGGCTTAGGAACTTCTTTTTTTCTTCGCAGAAACTACAAAAAATAATGCGAAATAACGGTAGTTAAATAAATAAAATTATCAACGCATACTTAGACACGTCTTTTGTTGTGTTTGTGTTTGTGGTGCGCCATTGATTAGAAGAGCGAAGAGCGCTGCGAAGGGCCACGCTGGGAGCAGCGCCAACACGCAGCGGGTGTTTCTTTAAAGCGAGTGAAACGCGTGCGAATACCAACAACAATAACAATGGTATTATGCGCTGCAAAGTAAAAATGAAAAAAAAAATGGAAAATAAACATTAGACTTAAGGCAGTAGACCTGTTAAGCGCAACAACTGTGAGAAAATTTCGCACAAAAACAACAACATGAAAATAATTTAATGAAGAAGACATCTTTGCTGCCTCATTCACATATAATTTTCAAGCTTAACTTGCAGCGCTAAAAAGGTATATCAATCTCAAATCTGCCGGCATGATACTCGTTTAATTAATAGCCGGTAAACCCCCTCAGCTATAGGCTTTAGGCTCAGATCATTTTAGTCAGTTGCATGCTGCTCTTGAATCTAGTTTTAATTTTAAACAATGGACTCCAACTGAGCTATTTCCTAAATCAATTAAGAGACCAAGGTTTGCGAGAAAGAGTCTAGCAGAGTACTCTAGGAAGTGTTCTATATACTCTAGCTATTATTTTAGAACCCGAATGCTAGTTTTGAAAATTATAATTTTCATTGTCATCCATGAGTCTGAAGATGTTGAAGAGTTCAAGACCACAGGATCTGCAAATTTAATACTTCGATGGTTCGAGACCGCTGTAAAAGACTGTGTTAGTTAGAGCAAGATTTGATTTTTAATAGGTTGTTTCGACTTAACAAAAAATATTGAATTAGCGTTAAAATTGTTCTGGATGAAGGATCTACAAACAATTGAAAATAGTCTGAAATTAATGCCGGTATTCTGCTTGTCACATTTGTCTCATGTCTTTATTTGTCACAATTGCGAACTGGCGACCCTGTTAGTCAGGAAGTATCATTTTGGTATTCTGGCTGATACAGTCTCAAAAAAGTTCACCAAATAGTGTGGTGAAAAGAAAAGCAAGCTATCAGCTGTTTATTTTAGTTGATTAGAGATGAGTGCATGTTCACAATGATACTTTATGAATTGATTGCACGCAATTAGTTTTTTTTTTACCAAATTTCAGCAGAAAAATTTCTTGTAAATAATTGGATAATACTATTAATGAAAATAATACTGAAATAGTTTATAATAAATGCGTAATATATGCATTTTATCTGAATCAATTGTTAAGTAAATATGAAAAATGTTAACAACCTAACAATCGACTAACACATGTTCTCATCCTTACATTTGAGCATAATGGCAATCGAAGGTAAATAATTGTAAAAAATACAAATTCATTATTTTATGATTATTATATATTTTAGATTTTGGATATATATATACATACATATTTGTGTTTTGGAAATCGAAAGAATTTCCTAAACGTATTTTCTTCATATAAAAAGTGATCTTCCTTGTTGCGCAAAATAGCCAGATTGCGCCTACGAGTGTAGCTAAAACATAGGTACTTTGTTATCCATTATTGCAAAATTACAAATATTAATACATTACCTCTCTTCTTCTCGTTTTTTTTTTCATTATAATATATATTAGGCCAATTGCATCAACCATTATTGTGCTCTTGTTTTTCTGTGACCTGGTTTAAAGCACATCACAAATTAGAGACTGATATTGCTCAAATAGAGATGAGACAAACTCGCCAGAATACCAAAAAGTCACTATAGAGATTACACCACAGATTCGTCTCTATTAGAGACTTGAGACTGCTCGCAGAATACCGGCATAAATCTCTCCTACTCTTTATAACAACCTTCGCTGTCGTGGTTTTTCCAAATGTGCGGCGTAGATTATCGATAGCTATAAAAATCGATCGTTCTTTAATCCTATAAATTTCCATAGTGTTTATATAGGTTTCTTTGCTTTTTAAAGTAGACAATTGAATTGCTTTATAACAACAGAAGACAATATCCGCGCTTCTGCTGCTTGCTGCCCACCCATTTCTAATGTTCTGCAATTGTGTTATCAAGCAAAGTCAACTGCGATAAGTGCCTCTTATCACAATCACCTTGTGACGTAAAGCAAACGCTATCATTTATTTATTTGTGGGTTCTTCCGAAGGCAGCAAGAGAAAACCTTAAAATAATTTACTTAAAAACTTATTGCTGTGCAACCAACTCCGAGTGCCAAAGTCTTCAAGACAACAGACAAAAGTCGAAAATCAACAAAGCTGCAGCTGAAAATATTACAAGTTCATTTCACAATTTGGTCAAGGTTGTTGGTTGATTGTTGTAAGTGCTTAGTAATAGCGTCAGCTTCTGTGTTTACGCAATTGTCTAATTTGTTTTTGAAAATTTAATTCTAATCTCTTGCAATGAATGACTGCTAAATGCTAACTATAAAGATGTGTGAATGTGTGTGTGTGTGGGTATAATATATGCGCGTACGCAAAGCAGTTTGGTCACGCTCTAATCTGGCACTAGGCTAGACACAAGGCACAACAACACAATGCCGGTTAGCGCACCCCACAGTGCCACAATGAAACAAAGCTTTATGCCAGCCAAAACGCAGACACACACGCATACACCTATACAAACACACATACCTATATATCTAATATATATACATATATATATATCTGTCTTTTAACGATGCATATTAGAGCCGCGAGTCGCTGAGACACGCACGTATTCTTCGTCAATATGCTTAAATGCAATCACACATACACATATACATACACACACACCTAGGCAATAGAGTTGCACATGTATTTGTGCTGATTACAGTTATTTGTTGTCACTTATTTATTTATTTACAAGTGCTGTTATTTATTTTAAGCTGTCGCTTATCAAACCCTCGAAAACAGCGTGTAGACGTGTGTAGTTTTGAAGTGCTGCATTAAAGAGCTCGATTAAGCACATACTAAGGATGTTACTTTAAAATAAGAAAAATAGGTATGGAATTGTTTAAAGTTAATGAAATCGCTTAAAATACATTTATTTGTGGTTGGAATGAGGACCACCAGTCGAATGAGTCATTACATTGTCGTCACTGCGACTGTGCATGAGGTCACACCAACACTATCGCAGTAACTGTGTTCATCAGAAAATGCAGTTTGGTTATATTGATAATTTTTTCTGGAGATTTAAGAAGAAAAATTTAGAAAAAATCCCCAAATCTGACTATGTAAATAATACACTGATCTACCAAAGAGGCCTTGCAATTGTTTATTCCATATTCATTAGAGTGTTTACATACTCGGCTCAAACACTTCCTCAAATGCCGGAAACTGGCGCTTTTACCAACTCAGCCCACCCATGTGATAACTACATATAGTAGTATTCACATGTAATATATATACACATATGTTCATAAATGCCTCCACATCAAATTCCAATAAATATTTCCCTCACTCATTAAACGGTGCATTTTACTCACTCTACATTTCCCATTTAATTTCATTTTTCACATTTCACCAAGTAAAGTGAAAAAATCCGCACATAGCATGGCATTTAACGAAATTGTCTCAGTTCCGAGTCACCACAACGCAGTAGACCGAGCCCAAACAGGTTCGACGCTCTGTACGGCCCGGGTCCGAGGCAGCCTCCTTTCGGCCGCGGCCACTTTCTAGTCATTTGGCTTTAATTAAATATCAATATTTATTAGCGTCAATTGTTCAAACACACACACATACACTGAGCGGGCTCCAAGTCGCTGGGTGTGTTTGTACCCTCGTGAATTAAGTCGTACGCGCAGCCACTCAGCGTTTACTCGCTTGTCGTTTGCTGTGAGCGTACATAATAAAGTTAAAAAGCGCAGTATCAACATGAGAGCAAAAAGTGAACAACAACAACAAAAAATATGTTGCAACAACAAATGCACAAGAAATGAATTGCGAAAATTGAGCGAAAAAAACGGTAAATTACGCTTAAGCCAGCTGATTGACTACCGGCTAAATGCACAGCAACTAGTTGGTAATAATCACAACAACAACAACAACATGAACATTAGCAATTACAATTCTACTTGCAACAACACAGTGTTAGTGGCGTTTTTATTGTTGTTTGTGCAGCTGTGGCTTATTAAACATTTTTGTTGTTGTAATGCACTGTTTGCTCGATAGCCTTCGGTGATAGTTGGCTATGGCTGTGGACAGCAACAACATAAGTATTGGTTGTTGTTGTTTTTGTTGGCGCTGCTTGAACGGTTATCGATAAACAATTTATAGCCACTAAACTAACCGATGTGGTGAGGGGTGAAGGGGTGACTGGCATAGCTAGACCAACAGACTGCCAACCCACCAGTCCATCAATTTGACGCATTATGTGCCGTTAGGCACGCGCACTATATAAACAACGGTTCATAATTGACCACGCCACGGAGTTTTTAATTTGCCATTGTACCCCCGGGAGGGGAGGTGTTGCTGCTATTACTGGTGAGACAAAAACCAACAATAGATTTGGAGAGACCCCTCTACCCCTCAAATTTCATTAAGCGGAATTTATATCAACGATTGCATTGGCGAAACTGGGTGGAAGGCCTTCATTTTTCGCCGGGTGAGCTCAGCAGGTGCAACATTGCCAGCGAGGAAGTGGCAGCCGGTGCCGTTTCTTTGTTGTACGAATACTCGAATGTGTTTGTAGCTGTAGACATTTGGCAAGCAGCAGCTGTTGCTACGATATTTGCACCGGGCGCTCTTACGCCCACAGAGAGTGTGCTCACCTTCCTGTTGTTGTTGTTGCTGTTGTTGTTATCATGTTTAATGTTTCATTTAACAATTTCCGTTAGTTTTTTTTGCATTTAGTTTTATCTACCGTTAACATATAATATTTATTGCCAAAGTCACCGGTGTCGCTACTGTAAGTCGCTTACAAGGCGGGGTTCAGCACAGCGCCACCGCATATTGACTCTTACCGTTAATGGCTTTAATTACCGCCAATCATTCATGCCACCAAATGCCAACAACAAACAGTCAATTAATGAAACTAATTATGTTTGCTTGCTTTTGCCAACTTGTTGAATTAATTGCGCTTTAGTTTATTAAAGAAAATGGCAGTTAACAACTATACCAACAATAACAATAATAACGGTAAAATGGAATAGTTAGTTTCTTATTTCTTACTAACTGGCGTTGAAAGTGGTTTCCGGGTCACACGTCAACCACTCACTGGCTTGGCTTGGCTCGGCTCACAAATTTCATATTCGCATTTTCTATGCAAATGTCGGATTTAAGTTTTTTTATGGCATTTTTACGACACTCGCAAACAAATGAGCAGGTTTCTCACGCAATTGAAGTTTGTCGACTACTTTCTTCACTTCTTTAATTATTAATTACTCTATTATAATAGCATAATCTGTCAGAAAACTAGAAGCCGCAAAGTGTGTGCGGGCAGCTGCGATATACACTAGAAGAAATTCGAGGCGCAGAGTCAGGGCATGGTCTTTAATGCTTTATCTTAGATCAAGTTGGCAACTCTGGTGAATTCTTGAAATAGAAAAATTTTGGGATCTATGCAGTTTACTTGTCGTTAAATATAAAATCGGATTATTCCGCATCCGGATTAACATGGTGGTACTACTCGCATAATTTGGAGGTTAGGAATAAAAAAAATTTAATTTTTATTTTTTTAATTTTTATTTCTTCAATTTTGATAATATATTTTCATTAGATTTTGGTGAAATTTATTTCTAAATTTATACTTAATTAGCAACCAAAAAATTTCCTCAAGTTTTCTTCTTACTTTTAACCAAAAATTTCTCACAGTGTGTCACTAATCTCACATCCAAGAAGATCTCATTTAGTTTGCCTAATATTTTTACTACTGGCACACACTATGCCCCGGCATTTCTTGCATATAATACATATGAACCTTTACATAGTTTCAGTAAGCGCTGCTTAATGTCTATATTTAATCTAGAGAGACCTTCTAACACAATTCAGCCCACAAATTAACTAACCAAAGAAGATCGCAAGGCAAAAAAAAACATGGGTTGACTAGTAAAGCTAGAGACCATCATTACTTGAGTTAGTAAACATACTTATTTGTTGTGTACGCACGCTTAAGTAATGGCTATAATTGACCCAGTTAAAGATGGCAAACTGCCGCGGCCGCTTTTGGGTAAAAAGCGATAAAACATAAATGATATGAGCATTCTGGGCAGCGCGCTCATTAGCCGCAATTTGTGGAAAATTTTAATATTTTTTTTTTTTAATCTACATTTTCCAACCCCCAATTTTTGTTATTTTAATTCTTTGAAATGATCACCAGGTCAGTGTTTAGTCCGAAATTTAAAACTAATTCACCTGTTTTATCGCTTATTTCGCGCATGCATTTGCAGTTCTCATTTTCTCTTTTTTACGGGCCGCACAACCTTTCCACCAGTGAAGGGGAGTAACCGGCCATGTACGATTTTCAATGTCGAGCATTCGCTTTTCCATTGTTTCGGTATGCAAAAATTTACGCGCACAAAATTAATTAAACTAGATACTCGTTCGTACTAATTGAATAAAGTAGCTGCTCAAAGCGCGCTCACACAAAGGTACAACAAAACAACACGTCGTTTGTGGCATTCGCATGATGTCATTGGCGTTTGCGAATATTTTATTTTATTCTGTTTTTTTTTTTTCCTTTAATAATAATGACTTTCTAAAGAACCTCCTACAAGCATGAGCACACGCAATCAATGGGCGCACTTACACATTCATATATTTGGACAGTGATACTTGGAGACATTCAGAGGGGGTCTCAGTGTTGCAATTTAATGGTGGGACTCATGGTGGCTTGAGAGTATCTTAGTTAATTCAGACATACATACAAACATGTCTACATATGTTCTCGCATGTCTGTGAAGATTTTCTAATCAAATTATTGGTTCTTGACTTTGTCTGCGTTCTGCGAAATCGCGTTGCTACGAGACACAAATTGTGTGGCATGTGGAACACGCAAGCGGAATTTAATTTGCTGAAACGTTTAATTGACATTTAACGGTCGTTTTGTATACGAAAATGCCGTTGGCCGTTAAAAACAACTACAAACACTCATTAGTTATATGTTTGTTCCTTTTTTTGTTTTTGGGGTCTGTTGACTACTGCTTCGCTATCACGTAATAATAATATTTATAATAATGATGTTAGAGCTGCGGGTGGAAGCCCATAAATTAGCGGTTTAATGCGCTGCTATTTTTTCAATTTATTTTTGTTTTGCTATTTCTGTTGATTTACGCGCGTTTCCCGAAAGCAAATTAGGCAAACTCGGGTATCGGTTGACCACACGCTGATGTCATGCGCTTGCCACGGGAGCATAATAACTTGAATTTTAACGGCCTAAAAATTATAAATAATACAATTGAAAGAATTTAATGAATAAACAGCAGTCAGCAGTCAGCAGCCAACATTCCAGCTGTCAATTAATTATTTCTAATATTTATTACATTTGCCAAGCTGTTTGCATATGACGGCCCTCTGCCGCCTTGAATTGATGAAGACTTTTTTGTGTTCAAGTGCGTGTATTCACCGGCGAGCTACGCTCAGGTGCTAAGCGCGAGCCAAGCGGAGCTCCAGTACACTCAGTGTCGCCTAACATTTCAATTACTAACAAAAACAACAGCAATACACACAGCCGCTTAGCGATTTATGGCCGTCATCAGTGAACGCTTCGGCACTTCAGTTGACTTTTAAAAACTGACTTCAAGCATTAGCATTGCATATCTTAACAATTTATATTATTTATATTTGCACATTGCTCATGTGACTGTGTGTGTGTGTGTACAAAGTATGTTAAATGAGCGCTCGAACGGTTCAGCGAACTCAGAAACCCAATACCGCTCATTACCAGCGCCATTACCGTCGATTTGTGCAAAGGCATGTGTTTTCAGTGAATTAAACAACTCTTTTAAAAACTCATTTGCAACTTGAAAAATGTGGGCCACACACACACACCCCACAGGCGCGTAAAAAAAATCACTGCTAACACACAACAATGAAAAAAATGAGACACCGCCAACCGCCAACTCCTCTAACCCCACATTCCCACCAAGTTTGTATGCAACAACATTCTCGTCTGCTTGTCTACGCAGCTTGCTTGGAGTGCCTCTTTCTTCCTGCATCGCATCACGCTTCGTGCATTTTTGTCGTGATCTCGTAAATGTCATTGGGCACACTGATTAAACTCGTGAAGAAATATTTAAATTTTAATAACAAATTCATCACTTCAACTCATTCGTTGTTGTTGTTATGACTCTTCATTTACCATGCTTTTGAAGGCTGTCTTCGAGCACTTGGCTGGAGTGCATTGTTGTTGACTACATTTTGCAACCAAATATTTGCTTAAACCATTTAATTTTGCTTCACTTAATTTTTTGAGTTGATAATCTCTTTGGAAGACTTTTATGACTTTTCGCTTTCGCATTTTTAACTTTTTTTCACTCTCTCTCTCTCTTTGTAGGTGATGACAATCACGCGCTTCTGGTGGCTTCACATAAAAAGGTGAGTATCGTAAAAATATTGAATTTAGTAAATGCATGGTGAATGCGGGAAGACAGAATTTTAAGAAAGCGCCTTGCAGTTTTCATAAATTTTAGACAAATATATTTTACTTAAAATGTTAAAAAAAAATTCTCAAAAATCAGCTAAAATTTTTTCTTACAATTCTCATTAAAAAAGTCACATGACGATCTCAGTTTGTGACTTAAATAGTCACCATGAATGCGGAATTAGTGAAATCTCGTTTACAGCGCCACCTAGCGTACACAAACTGATCAGTCGCCTAGATAAGCATATGGCGCTGAAGTGAGTGGACAGCTAATTGAGATCTTGCAGAAGTGGGTGCAACAAAAACCGACAAATATGGAAGCATTAAGCACTTGCGACTATGACAAACATTAGAGATAAATTTATAGAGATTAGAGTGAAGAAAAAATAATTATTTTTAAATTGTGACATAAATTAATGAATGCCTTGTCTAATGCTAACTTTACACAATTGCGCTCATTGGCTAAAACGCCATTGTCTGCGACCTTAACAATGAAAATTTCGCGTTTTTATTTTAGTTTTTTTTAAGTTTGTGCTGACATCTGGCACCCACGAGGCAATAAATCGCGCGAATAATGCGCAGATATACACTCCTCTCCCCGCTCCGCGCTCTTACTTAGCTGAAAAACAATTGCATCACTTTGTTTTACGAGCGCACAATAGACTTTTATTAAATAATTGCCAATAAAAGCCACAAATATGGAGAAAACTAAATTGCAAACGAAACAAAAGCACACCGTCGCTGCCACTTATTGGTGGTGCGACTGCTCGATGCCACGGTAGCACTGTTGCAAGTGCGCAATAGTTCAATTACCTGCCCCATTAAGTGCAACCGTGCTGGTGGCGTGCGATAGTGGGTGCTCACCTCGTCCACTGTTGCATGAGTCAGGCGGGTTGCCGCCGGTGTTGTTCCGCGCCGTTGCGCAAGCGGCTGCGAGAAGCAAAGTGCTGCGCTGCTGCTGCTGCTAGCTACTACGCTTACTTTTGTTTTTGTCACCGCAATCAAGCGCTCGGATTTCCAAGTTAATGAAATATGAAACGCACAAACACACACACACAGCTGTAGCCAGCGAGCATCAGTAAATAACAATAAAAGGGAAATACTTTGGAAGCAGCGCTGCTCTGCTCTGCGGTTTTTGCTGCGGCAGCGCTGGAGTGTTCTCGGCTTTGAAAAGTTTTGCGACACAAAGGCGTTTATCATAAATAGGGCTCCGCGCTGCGGAATTCTCGTACGTGTATTTATGTGCAAGCCATCTCTGTCATTTATTTCTATTTCTATTTTTATATACATACATATACTAGTAAAGCTTTAAGCATTCATATTACCCCGTCTAGCTTCGCTGGCTGCTTGTTTTAACAAATTCATTTCGTTTTCCATTTCATTGTTGTTGTGTTCAGCTGCGGTGCGTGACAAGTATCAACGCGCAACAACAACAACGACAGCAACTGCTCAGCGCTGGTTTAGCATGCAATTGCAGTCGGAATAGAATTTTATAGCATTTTATTTTATATTCTGTTTTCTATTCATGCGCCAGTTTTGTACTTGCAAGTTTTCAACAGTCACTGCACACACTCATACACTTAGACACAGAAGCAGTTCTTATGTGTAATTACTCGCACATTACAAAATGCCACAACAACACATTTAGTAATGAAGGAAATTTCTACAATTGCTAATAAATGCCAATTAATTTGCCTTAATTAATTGTTGCCATTTTTCATGCTTTTAATTGCCAACAGTTGACAATGACCTTTGTCGCTGAAATAGCGAGGGGTGTCTTATGTAGAATGTTGTAATTGCTTTATTCGCGGAAAAATGAAAGTACTCTTAGAGTAAAGGAAGAAAAGAGAGCTCAAATATTTTGCAATAGAAATCTTCGAAAGCCTGAATATTCTGGATAGAAGTCAAATTCTGAATAGAAAAAGAGACGTCAGGCTCCCTACCGAAACACGACTTCTACGCCGCGCTGGTATAAGCGCATAATATCGAATGGAGACTATTTTGAAGATAACAACATTAATGTAAACGAATCAAAAATACATTTAAAAAAATGAAAATTCCCATTATTTTTTGAACACACTTTTTATGTCTTCTCCAAGGGTTTTCTGCTTAATTTAAAATCTCTTACTGATTGGAGGATCTTTGCAAAATGTAAATAAAATATTATCAAGCTATGAAATAATAAAGAAATAAATAAATCAAGCTTTTCTGTTTCTCAAACACTCTTTCTTGTTGTTGTTATCAAAAGCAATCTGCGATATTTGACGGTTTCCGACAAATGGAAATTATCGCATAGAGCTTATTAAGATTGATATGTGCACGCATTATATAATACCGTTGTATACTACTTTATATATGTACGTGGAATGATTTGCATACACATTTCCATCTACGTTAAAATCGATCAGATGCGGAATCGAATCGACAAAAGCGAATTAACAATGCAACATTGGATTTCTGGCGCGACGGCGACGTTAATGTGGCATGCAACATGTGGCATTTGTGGTGTATGTCGTTGGTGGTGGTAGTGGTGCGTCAATGCGTCGTCACCAATCTTACGTAATCATACGTAATCCGTAAAGCGTTGACGACAGACAGCAGCAATAAAACCGAAACGCAAAATCCAAACTCGAGCCAAGCGCGCTTGGCAGCCAATTGGGCCCTCTTTATATTCGTACCAGCTACCTACTTATCTACCCACAGGCCACATGAGTCAGTCAATCAATCAGTCAGTCACTCAGTCAACACAGTAACTAACTGCGCTCGAAGACGGAACTAACCGCAGCGATGCGTATTCGTGCCAATACACAGACATATTGAGAGGCCTCTGTGTGTATGTTTTTGGCTGTGTGTGGATATCAAATGTTGTCTTCCATAATTATTTTTCCCTTCCTAATCCATTATTATGCAATTCGAAATATGTTATTATGGCAACATGGAAATTGGAATCGCTGCACGCATTAAACGGTGGCACTCAGATGAATGCAGACCTCAGACACACACACACAGTCGAACAGTAGAAGGTACACCGGCAACACAACCATCGTCAGCCGCTGCTGTTGAGATAGACGTTAGCTTGTCGGTCGGTAGGTTGGTTGCCACAGCAGCCTCGAGCCTTTAGCCACCAGCCACAAACGCTAAGAGATTTTCTGCAATTTCCTTTTCGATCCACAAGCTAGCGATTTGTGGCAATGTGGCGAGCAAAAGTGTTTTCTCCATTACAACTGCGTCTTCGGATCGCAATACGGATTTTCCTATTTCACTCTTTCGTTGTGAAGTGATGTAATGCACTGGCCTAAAGGAAATGTCTCGAATTCATCATTTACTGCATTGACATTCAACTGACACACATGTGGATGTATATGAATATCTGAGCCGATCTCAGAGAAACCAGCCGTAAACTAGTTACAATTTGTCCAAATTTGGATTTTTTTGAAAGTTTCCTAATGAAAGTTGTGCAAAATAGCGTGAAGTCGGAAGAGACTGATACACCTCCCAACCGACTTTATACTCCCGTTGTGCTGGAAGTGGCTCTAGTAAAGTTTTACCTCCAGCTCGCCTCAATTGCATTCCCCTACTGGGTACTTCCAGCCAGATAAAGGAAATGCCTCATATACCGTGATGAAATTGCAGTGAATATAAATTATTTTTGCGGTTTTAGTAATTTATACTTCAGCTTGTCCATAGAATTGTTTGCGAAATAACGCTGAGAAGAATTCTGTCATCGATAAATATAAATCCCCACTTGCCTTTGTATATATAGCCACATGTCTCATAACTGCACCTCACTTATCGAAAAACGCGGTTTCAGAAAGTACCTTGTGTATCTTGAATAGCGTGCATTCACATTTATGTATATTAATATAGTTATAAAAAACAACAACAACAATTGAGAGCCGGCTGCAAAAGTCAGCATGAATCATGGTGCAAGCGTTAAAAACAGGCATTGCAATTACAATAATCGCTAAATTATTAATTTTACTTCATTTAAAGACGCCACACTCACTCATACATGTGTAATATGCATATATTCAAAAGAATCACAATAGTTCAAACACTCATGCTTTGGATGGGGTTTATATTTTAGGGCGGATCATTTTACTTGTCACTAATTGATGAAAGTGAAATCGGACAATCGGACAATCGGTTAAAACACCTCTCCAGGGACTTTCAAACAAAGCAATATAAAAGACTCCAAAATTTATACAGGTGTCCCTCCAAGATCACGGCTTATTCAATAGTCCAAGAGGTGATCGTTGGTGATCGTTGATACCGAAATTTGTTTGCCAGAAACCACAGAGTTATCGATCCAGTTTACCCAAATGCGTCTCAAATAAACATAAACAGCGAACTTACCAGCTGTGGAATGCCCTAAAAGCACTACGATTACTGCGCATAACTTAAAAGCTAATTTCAGTTGAAGATAATTTACTTTAATTGCTTGGCTTGCATTTACAAAATTTATAAATCTTAAATTTTACAATTACAAAGCGGTTTAATGGTCTGTGAAAATGTTGTAAATAAAATCATTAACATTTTCCCTTTATGGAAAGTGATTGAGCCCAAAGGGCGCAGCGTCGGCCTTGCCCTAATAATTATGGTAACCCTAGCGCACACCTTCAAATTTATGTTATTCGCTTGAGTAACTCTGTTAAATCAACTTCCTGTTAACATATTTTCATTTTCACTATCAGCTTGGAACAATGAATAGTGAATTTAAAACAGAAAAAGTCCAGAAGACTTGCTTTAAGTCAAAGGTAACTTTTGAAATATCAGTTAAACGTTATACAGTTCTTGATATTAGTAGAAAGTAGAGGAGGAATAATACAAGAACATCCTCTTTCAATGTCCAGCATTCGCCAGAGTGAGTTTGGAATATCTCCGTAGGTAGCAAATTGATTGGAATTGACTTAAGCCGACTTAAGAACTATATAATGTAGTCCGTTGGGCGTATTTGGATGCCACAAATAACAGTTGAGACAATCTAATTGAGATGCCCTGCAGTCATAGAGATCTACCGCTTGACCCAACCTAACCTAACCCAAATTAACCTAACCTAACCTAACCTAACCTAACTTGTTTATTTTAATAAAAACAATAATATCCAGAGAAACATTTCCGCAATTAGAATAAGTGGAAAGAAATTTGTAGAAATTATGCCAATTAATAAATTATACAGAAAGGGGAGCACCTACATGCATTGTAACCAACTCTCTTCGAGGCAATTATCCAATTCATCGCGCGTTCTTATTTATGGACCATTGTTCTAGTCGAGGGATTTTTCACCAAGAACTCTCGAAAACATAAATTGTTGCTGTTTTTGCTTGAGAACTTTGCAGAGCATTGTCCTAGAAAAATTCTCACCGACACATTTTTCCCAGTTAACCGTTCCACCAACAAACACTCATACCCTTGTTTGTGAGCCTAAATATGAATATTAATAAAACAACAACACCAATGTTGAACCGAGAAGGTATGAGGCCTTCGCGCACACACACATGTGACGGACTACAAATGCAATTTTATGCATAATTTAATGTTGTTCATCATTAATTTTTTATGATTTTCCCATAAGTATTGTTTAATGAACCTCATTTCTGTGGCCCAAGCGAACAACAACAAAAATAAAAATAACAATAAAAGCAAAACAAAATGGCCAAAGCGAAAAATCCATAATTCCAGCGGAGAATAACAAGGGGACCCAAGCAATCCAAGCCGGGCTTGCAAAGGTCGTAGAAAGGAAGCCATTGCGGTGAATGTGAAATTCATGCTTCGTGTCTTCATTTACTCTTTATTTACATTACACTGTTGCTATTGTTGTTGTTGTTGTTGTTGCTTATTCATTATACTTATATATGTACTTGTAATTTTTTTCGATCGCTCTTAAAAATGCATTACTGTGAAAGTCAAAATGAGAAAAAAAAGTTCAAGCACACACACACACACTCACATATGCAAATGTGTGACTCTGCGGCTGACAACACCTACGAGCCAAAGCCAAAAAAACACTAACAACCACAACAAACAAATTGAAATTACTTGCTGGCATCCACTTTGTTGTAAGTGATGGCGCAGAAATTAAGAAGAATGTGTGAAAGTGTTGCTTGGCCATTTGAGCATTTCAGCCAACACCCGCAAGTGGCGAGGGGAGAGAGCGCTGTGTGAAAAAAGTGTTAATAAACGGAAAATAAAGAACAACAAAAGGGCGTTTGGTAAAGCGCTATAAAGAATATTATGAATATGTCTTGCTCATTTACCACAACAATAGCAACAACAAGTACAGCACTTAAGTTGCTGTTGTTGTTGTTGTGCACCTCGTAAGCTGCATATGGAAGTAATTTGAGACTCGCTGCACACACATGTAGACACCTCTTTATACTTCAAGGTACAAAGTGTTCAAGCGCTTAATGAATGACAGTCGCGCCGAAAGTGACGGAACAAAGTTTGAAAAAAAAACTCTAAAAAAAAACAATTCTATTGAGGTGCTAGAGTTCAAGCGCTTAATGAAAGCGGAGAAGGTGTCAAAGACCAAATCAACAACAATAATAACAACAGCAGCAAACGACTGCAAATAGCGTAGAGTATATGAACCTAAGCAGAAAGCTTTCTACTATGTATACAAGCATATAATATATCTTTAATAGTTACACACATGAAGGCACATCCATACATTTACCTCAAACAAACATTATCATACATACACTCGCTTTTAAATTTTCATAAAATGTTCGAAAATAGTTGAGCGAGAGTGAGTTCTTGTCTCAACAATTTTATTTTACCAAAAACTCAGAAGAAAAAAATTAAGAATTATTTTCGAACAATTTCTGATTAAATATGACTTCTTTCTGGATATAGATTTTATATATTTTGCTAGATATTTGTTCTATATATATATTTTATTATCCATTAGATATGCAAATATAAATATTATTTACGCTCTAGACATAACAAATCTAGATATGTAAATATATAGAGTTTAGGAAGAACGTGAGCATCTTCTAATCGTCGCATTAGATTCGCAAATATTTTCAAAAACTATACATACATACATTCATCAATTTAGAGTACTTTACCACTGGGTACACATGTGCCACTTGTTTGTCACAATAGCCGTGTTTTGATAAAATAAATTAAAAAGCGTTTCAGTTTCATATTGCGACCAACAACAAAAAATCGGTGTAACATTAAGCCAGATTTCAAATTGTCAAGAAAACAACTTAGCGAAGCACTGTTGAATCGTGTGTTACTATCACTGTTGTTTTTGTTGTTGTTAATCATGTACATGTGACACAAATTTCATTTCAAATATTAATAAACAGGGTGATTCGTGAAGAAATTACAAAACATATACATATTTCGGTACATTCGAATAGAAAAGCTTTTCAAAAGCTCCCGTTTAATCAAGTTTTTCTAGTATACATTTTCCTAGTATACATTTTCCTAGTCCTTGTTCAATATTGATACAAGGGAGTCAATCGTTAATACGAGTAACCTATACTAATACGAGACCTATGGTTTCTGTACTACGATGTGTACTACAATAAAAGCTCAAGAAACCACATACCAACATAGTGACACACATGTAGTATTGTACTATGTTTACATCCATCAGCTGATACAAATAAATTCCAGCAAAATATAATTATGAATAACAGGAAGGAAAATTGATCCTGACTTAGTTATAACTTCAAGCAATCTTAAAATATTATTGTCCAATATAATTATTACATATTACCTATTATTACATACATATTAAATACATATTACATATTTTTCACATCATTATTTTCAAATTTTGTTTTTTGATTTCAATTAATTTTGAATTTAATTTATTTTCTGTATGTCAAAATGTCAGAAAACATATGATTGTGACAGAAGAGCTTAAAGCTTTCGGTGTGTTCAATGCAACCCATTGTTGTACATTTCACAACACCACAAAATTTCAATGGTTTCTAGAACTTTATTGTAGTACGGAACACCATTTGCTTTCAAACAAAATTCGGAAAACCGGTGATACACATATGGTTTCTGAAGCATACTATAATATGTACTACATGTATGTCTCAGTTATAAAAAGCATTGCTATGGTCCTTCTGGTACTCCTTAAATCAAAGCTTGGAGTTTGGGTCGTAATTCATCAAGCACTGTTTGGACCACCCGTTAGATTGACATTGGACGTTTTACATGCAACAATCCGACAACTAGAAAGAAAAAATGTTTGCGATTTTCCTTTTAATATTAATAACTTGTTTCTGGATGTTTTTAATGCCATCGCTGTTGCCGTTTCTTTCGCTTTTTATTTCAAATACATGATATTTACGGATTTCCAAATGCAACTCTATAGTTTATGTGTGTTCGTGTGTATCTGTGGAATCATGCAAATGCTTTCAACTGCAACTACTTAACGGTAAATGGGTCATGGCAGATTTGCTTCGAAATGTAGTTCAAGCGATTCGTTTAAACTTTAAAGCAAACAAGCCGACGTACGAACAGACCGACCGGCGGACAAAACAATTTGCCAGCTTCAATAAATGCAGTCACAAGCTGTTTGCTGCTATTGCTATCAGTTACTTGTGCATTTGTTGCTATTATTGTTGCTTTCTTAATGCATAGCATTTACCATTTTTTTATAATTGTGGATTTGGTTAGGTTTCCGATGCGTCCGAAAGTAAATGAAGAGCTTTGCATACTTAATAGCCATAATTGTAGTAATGAAAATGCAATTAGAGTTGCAAGATCTTTACATTAATGTTACAGAAATTTTATACTATTAAAATTTTGGATATTTTTTTGAAATTCATGTAATTTTTTAGAAATCAGATCCCACATATTAATTTACTTGCTCTATACAGCAGGGGTAATGCCGATCATGACGTATGGCATACTGGTCTGGTGGCCAATAATGGAAAAGAAATGCGGAATAAAGCATATGGAAAGCTTACAAAGAGCGGCAAGTATATGTATAAGCGGAGCTCTTAGAACAACGCCAAGTCAGGCACTAGAGGTTATTCTTTACTTACTGCCTATAGACTTGGTTTGTAAACAGATGGCAGTAAAGTCTGCAATTAGACTCAGGGAATCTTCCGTACTAGTCACTTATAACCAGGGACATTCTAAAATCTTTAGCAAATTCCCGTTTCTACCGACTACCACGAATTTCCGAAATCCACTAGAATTAAATCTAAATACGTCCCTCAATACCGCCTTCCCTACTAGAGAGATGTGGGACAAGGGCGAGGTAGACAAGAAATAAATATTTATACCGACGGATCTAAACTAGATAAACGAGTGGGAGGTGGCGTCTTTTCGGAAAAATTAGACACCAGAATCGCCTTCCGACTACCAGACTACTGCAGCGTTTTTCAAGCATAGATTGCTGCAATAAAATAGAGGCTGTTCGTGCTGGCAAATAGGGTGCTTACGACTAGAATTATATATATTTTTACAGACAGCCAAGCGGCTTTAAAATCAATTAAGACCCTAAGGATCTCCTCTAAGATAGTAAAAGAATGCCATGAAATATTAATGGAATTGACTTCATACTACACGATAAACCTGCAATGGGTTCCTGGACACAGTGAAATTCCAGATAACTGTGTGGCTGATGAACTAGCCAGATTAAGCCCAACTTTACAATTGGATCCGAGTAAGGAGGATATATGCATACCGTTGGTCACTTGTAAGATAAGCAGGTCATAGATTGGGCTGAATCCAGGTGGATAGAATCTATTATTTGTTCAACTAGTAGGCAGACGTGGCCTAATTGGAATAAAAGCCGTAGCCGAGCCGGCTACTGAAATTTAAAAGGAAGGACATAAGAATTCTAGTGGGAGTGCTAACTGGTCATTGTCTTATTGGAAGACATGCCGACCGACTGGGGTTACCGAACAATGACTACTGCAGAAGCAGTAAGGAAATAGAAGAAGAAGAGACTATTGTGCATCTTCTATGTGAATGCAAAGCATTGTACAGAAAAGACTCACAACAATCGGACATGGTATTCTAGACAACATCTCGGAAGTTGCGCACGTTAAACTTGTTGAGCTGCCCAACTTTATAAAAGCCACAGAGTGATTCAAAGAGGACATTGTAGTGTAAGGGGCTCTAGTCCCGGTGGATTCCCAATGGGTCTCTTAAAGGCCTAGGTGCATCATTTGACAACCACTTTACCTACCTACCTACCTACCTTTTCTCGCTCAAGTTACAATTTACAAATAGACCAAACCGATAAGAAATCTAGGCTAAATCAATATTGCTTCAGCAAACGCAACATAAATTTGATAAGATCTTATGATCATATCTCGCGTAAATATATCTATGTAATAATGAAATAAGAGTATTTAAAGTAGAAATTCCACTATTTTTACAATTTCGTAGATAAGTGTTTGGCCATATTTGGAAGATCACATGTTTTCTGTTCTTGATTTTGTTTTTATTAATTTATTTGCTATCTGCTGACAGCTTTCAGTGTTTGACTATGAGTAATTATTACCTTGTGACAACAATAACAAACAGTAAAATATTTTTAATAGATGCTTATCGTCATAAATCTTATCTCGGAGCGCGCATAAACAAAGGCAAAACAGTTTTATACCGCTTTTCGCTTACAAAATTAATGATTATTCAAATATCCAAAGCACTGCAGTCAATAATATTTCTCTTCGTGCTTTTCAAACTGGGTGTGTTAATTTTAGAGTTCCCTTTCTACCATATACTCGTATATCCCCAATAGAACCCTTCAATGACACGCAAGTTTATTGACTCGACCGCTTGAGGAACCCAATTTGTGCACTGAACTGTGAAAAAAATGTAAACGAAAGCAGAAAAAATCGCCATTAATGACATCAAATGACTGCATTCTATCCAAGTGGAACTGTCTGCCAGAGTGGACGGAAGCGATCGTCACCGAAATGACAAATGGAAGTACAAAATGCAAATCGTTTGTCAGAATATGGAGAAAATAGAACAAGCGATGACTAATTTAACATAAACTAAATAAAAACACGGATCAAAAAGCATTCTTAAATTACTCTGAGTTCTTCAAAGTTTTGCCAATAACTTAAAACTAGTTTACCGAAGCAATTTACCGTTATTATATTATTAATAATAAACGCCCATTGTGAGCGGCAGTCTTCGTCTATCAGCAATGCAGCAATCAGTTGCCCAAATGTCAAATTGTTTGTCTGACCGTCGATTGGAGCGACGATTGAGTGGCTCCAAAACATCTGCTGTAGATCGGCTAGCACCAGAAAGTTGTTTGTTGATTTTGAAACGGCTGACTGATCGACGGAGCAATCAACTAGTTCCTGTTATGTAGCTAGCTAGATTCGTGAATGATGCGACGCCGCTGTTGTTGGCACAGTCGCGCATGCGCAAAGCATTTCTCGCTCTGCAGCTCAAGCATGCAATTGAAATGCCGCCGCGTTGTGGCAAGAATGAAGAACTAAGAACACGAAAGTGGTGAAAAACTGTTTGCAACAGGGAACTGCTCTGTGAAAAAACATTTTCTTAAAGTTAAAATACGAAGAACAGAAGTAGGGGAGGTGCGCGAATAAGTTGATTAAACGAAGAGCTACGAGCATTTGCTGAAGTGTCGATCAAGTTAAATGGTTAGTAATAAGCAGCAAAGAAGTAGAAATTTCGACAAAGCGTCAATTTTGACTGCGGCAGCATGCCTCTCAGGCGGCTATATTGTAAACATTTTCCTAAAATGATTGAGTGCGGTAGAATGGAAGAAGCTAAGTCATTATGGACTCAAACTTATACAAAAAGGAGAAAATAAAATATTTCATAAGCATAAGTTCTCATTGTTGTTGCTTATACTCGTTATGGTGTCTGTTGAATCGTTCAGCTCCTCGTCTATTGACTTGATTGGATTGACAGCTCGACACGTAGAGTAGCGAGTAAGACAGGCGCTGATTGAGCTCGTCGAAGGCGGTGCTGATGCTGGGAGCTGTCTAATAAATCATTTCAGGTTCTCACGCTTTACTGAAAGCGCAAATATTTGCATTTCGTTTTGATTATTTTAGTTGTGTACAGCAAATAGAAGAGAAGAATCACTTGAACATCCACAAAAGACACAAAGAAAATATTGAAGCAATAACGGTAATATTACCAAATATTTATTGGGCATTTGTCGACCCATTCGGGAGGCCCACCTATCTGAACTACAGCATTTTCGGTTGTCTACTAGTGTGAGACTCCAGCAAGTTTTCAGAGGATTGGCATAATGACCGAATAAGCATATTTACCGCTTATCGCTTGTGCAGAAATTGATTCGAAATGAGGAAGAGAAAGAGAGACTCATGCTTATATATGGCTATGTATGTCTGTGTGTCCATTAATTTCTAGGTGTGCGCATTAACTAGGAGAACCCGCTTATCAATTGGCGAAACCTGTTTGCAGTTAAACTTTACGACAACGTCTCTGTGAAATGGATTAGCAACGGTACTTGTCTCACTGCCTTGGCCTTATGCCACAAACTAACGCGAGATGGCCGCGGTTGTAACACTAAAGAGTGTGCATCGAAGAAGCCACAACAGCCATGCTGAAAATAACTTGCCGCAAAAGACGTGGCAAGTAGCGTTTTTTAATTGAAAATGGTGAAGTCGTCACCGCTAACACAAACTCGCTAAGAAAAAGTGTCGCTAATGTTAACACACAGCCGTAATAGAAGTGGCTTTTGCTGCCAAGAGACACAGTTCTGGTTAATATAGACATAAATAAATCGATTAAGACAAGTCGGTGCAACACCAAGCCAGCCGAGCCAGCCAGCGCGAGATGACCAATCGAAACATGGCAAGACGAGCCGCGACCGCCAAGCAAGACGGGAAGCGGTTGCGAAGCTGGTCTCTTGCTTTTGCGCAAATAAAGTCAATTGAAAAATCGTGGCACGCCGAGACAAGTTCTTTCACCAAGTGGCTAGATTTATGTTGCACGAATACTTGCATATAAATACATGATGTTTATGGTTGAGGATGTATGTATGTGGACTTGTCTACGCGGCTTAGAAAGAAGCGCTGATCATGCAGCCGCGCGGGTAACAAGTCGCTGCCACCGGGCGAGACTTGTAGACTCGCAAGCGTCTAGCGACACGCGACATGCCGCACACCACAGCAGCTCACACATGCCATGTGTGTGAACGCATAAGTTGATGAACAACTAACTGTACAATGTTGCACACACGCATGTTAAAGTTTCACCATGCAACACCAGACAGCTATTCATGCAACGCGTCAACTCGAAGCGTTGACTTGCCAACTGCCGTGGAGCCGTGAAGCCGTGGCAACTGCGGATCAATTCAGATTTCCGTTGACTTCAGTTCATAAGCTGTGGATGCAACAATTGCAATAACAACAACAAAAGCAGTCCGTGTAAATACGAGAATGTGCCACAATGAGGGTGTGTGGCAGGCATATTTACATATTTAGTACGAACTTAGAAACATGTTTATGCAACACAGACACACACACAAAGTAAAAGAATTGGCGCGTCTGTGTGGCAGATGCCAGAATCGTGACTGGAACCGTGGTGAAAAACAGCATTTTTATTGTGGCAGCCAACAGCAACGCTTCACCCCACCGCCCCGCACCGACATTTGCAATAATAGCAGCAAAAACAAGAACAACAACGTTTTAAGCGCAAACAGTATAAAAACAGCAATTACGGCATCATTTTCGAATTGATTTCGATGTGGCCATTCACTGCCACACACACACACAGTTGCCCAGAATTGAATTGCCACATTCGTTGTTGCATGTGCCGGGGAGTTGGCGCATGCGCACAACGGTCAAAACAACGGTTCCCGTTGGAATCGCTGCCAGAGATCTACAAAACAAACGCAAAACAACGAAACGAGTGTTGCAAGGAATGAAAGAAAAATAGGCTAGGCACGGCGGAGTCACTCGGCAGCGGCTAGTCGGCCGACAATCACCGATGGACTTGGCTTAGTTAGCAGGTTTCGCTATAATCGTTCGATAGACTGGTGTATACGTAAGTGTGGTGTTGCGGTTCTTGCCACTCGCCGCTCGCTGCTAAATGCAAATGCTGAGCAACAACAACTACAACAACAAAATCTAGCAATTTAATAGCGCGTTACCCGTTTAAGCCGATAATCTTTCACCTGGATGGCATGAAAGCGCTTGCCTCCTTCTAACGGGCTCGCTGTGTCTCAGAAAAAGAGCAGGGAGAAGAAAGAGGATCTGAAATATGAAATAAAGTGTATATTGAAAAATGGGCTTGATTGGACTAGATAAATATTGGACGCAATTAAAGCGAAGCTGAAGTGCAGACGGCACTGTGGATCCAGAAACCTCGCTAAGTTCGCTAAGTGAAAAGAATCGGCGTGTTTTTGTACTCAGCTAACAGTTTATGTTCAGGATGTGTCTCACAACTATCTAGAAGCATACACAAAAGCAACCTGTGTGGCAAGTTGCAACTTCGAACGGTGCAGCTATGCAACCGCATGGTCGCAGACTAGTGCCACACTGGAAGACACACGTTCTAGAAACTGCTCGCTTGTTGTTACAGCAAGCTCAACTACTTGCAACACGCGTGACTTTTCATTTTTTTCCCGAAATTATTTCAATTGTCTTTGTTTTAGTTGGCTCAAGTACAAACACGCTCACTCGCTTGCCACATGTTGCATGCTTCAAGTGAATTAATGAATGAATCTTGTACGCCGCCGTTAATGCTTTCACAGCTCCCTGAATGGCTCAATTGCCCTTACTGGCTGCGGTTATGTGCATGCAGCTCCTTTCCCACATTCATTGTGAGCTGCGCATGCGCATTTCTTTGAACATTGTTGTTGTTAGAGTAGTACACTTAAGATATCTTTTGCCATTTATGTTGCTTGGGGGCCTTTTGGCAAATCTTGTTGTTTCATTGTTGTTGTTGCGCTTAACTTACATTTATGTATTCTACGAACTTTTGAGTTTCTGAGCCTCGTTCTTGTTGTCTATTTGCCTTTCATTCGCCTGCACTGCGGCAAACAAGTTTCATTTCTCTTCCTTCTTATGATTGCAGCCGCGACAGCTGCAACAACAACAGCAAGCTCCATCCATTTGGTGTTTTCTGTTGAAATGTTCTTGACTTTACCTTTCTTTTTTTCGCGGCCGCCGTCGCCGAGTCAATTCTTCTCATTTCTCCTTATTACTAGCGTCTACTACGGTACTTGAGCCAATTACCCAATTAAGATTCTGCGATATCATCTTTTGTGTAGCGGCCCAGCAGCACTCGGAGCTGCCAAACACTGTCGCAGCGTTGTTGTTCATATTTTCTTTGCCCGAGTTCCAGAGTTCAACTTGGAAGTCGCACGCAGCCGAAAACTGGCGATTCGGCACAGAATTACCAGCGTTTCTTTTTTCCCACCGATTTCGCTATTTTGCATTGTAATGTTGCATTGTGTTGAGCCACCAGCCGATTTGTTCTCGTCGATCAAGTGGCAAAGCCTCAAATTCTTAATTTGTTTTCATTAATTCTACGGTTTTTGTCAAGTCTAACGGTACTGCGGTCGGCTCGAATGCACAAGTGAGCTGCCTTTCTAATTTTTAAGTGCCCATTGTGCAGCAGAATAAAACTTTTTGTTTTTGTAAAATATTAGGAACACTCGAAAATGCTGCAAAATCATCGGTGACACAGTTCGATCGACTCTGATTGTTTGGTCAATAGACGTTTTCAAGGCAACTTGATGATTTGCTCGCTTCAAGAATAATATTTTTAAGTTTTCCCATTCATTTAACTCGTTGGTCAACTCGGTTATGGAGCGCTTCTTAAGTGGAAATAATAAATAATTGATTTTCATGTTTACTTTCCCAATCACAACTACCGTTACACGAGGTATCACCAAGTAACCCATTAACTTCATCCGAATGATGTTTTGGTTTTTGGATTTACTGCTCTTATCTCGTAAATGTGGCATGCCTCTAGTATGACGTGAAAGAAATTCATTGATAATTTATAAATAATTAATTTTTGTATCATTCAAAATTTTTTTAATTTCGCCACTGGTACCACTGTTTTATTAATTTACTTTGTCATTTGAGAGAGGTACAAATTATGGCCTTTTAGTCTTATAAACCTTGATAGGATCTAGGAGTCTAGACCAATCAAAGTGTCGTCATTTCAATCTTGTGATCAAGCTTTCATTGAGAGCTTTTACGAAGTCACCAGACAATATTTTACTCTAGGCTCATAGTATCGTCTTATAAATCCTGAGAGCTTTCATTAAGCTTTCATTGAGAGCTTTTACGAAGTCACCAGACAATATTTTCCTCTGGTTCTTGGCCCCAAAAGGATTGGGGTATTAAATATGATACGCGAAAAATGATCGAGTTTTATGGAATAAAATTCCAGATAAGAAGACACCTACATCTCATAACACGAATTTTTAGACTGAATATCGCCACGACCTAGCTTGAATTACGAAAAAGTCCCATATTTTTTCATTCAAGTATATTCGAACGAGCAACTTGTAGTTTGCATTGAAATTGCCTTCGTTCGGTTCGCAAAAAATAGATTCGTAGAAAAAATGCCGCACTTTTTTAAGTAGCAAACCCAAAGGGAACAAAACCTTCACACAAAAACCGTCGCTAACCCAGTAAGCTTTTAAGCTTGAGTTAAATTAAAATATAAGCTGCGAACTTAAGCATCTCTCCGATCCCGCCTAGCGGTACCCATTCTCCCAGTAAGAGCACTAGCTTTGTCTTCTACTTCTTCGAGGATTAGTTTTGAAATTGAAAAATTTCTGAACGGATGAAGAAATATTTTTTCTAGGCTTGTTGGGAACCCCTGTATATTAATGTGTCTGCATCAGTGTGCATATGCACGTCTAGGCGACACCAGCAGCGGCGACAATGTTGTCAGTTACATTGTAACAACGATGCAAAGCGTTGTTTTTGTGGCAGCTTTTCATGCGCGCGGGACTCGTTATGCAGCCGTGCGCGCAGAACAACTAAACAACGATTCAAATCTCCTGGGAAACAGTCAACGAGACTGAATTCGCAGAGTCTTTTATGTTCGTGTGTTTGCTGACTGACTGGCAGTGATCGCTCGTTATGCGCATGCGCAGTGGCAACGGCGAGCAGCTACGACTACCACAACAATTGGCATCTTACTATGTTGTTTGCGAACGTGCAACAATGGCGTGGAGCAGCCGCAACATGCAACATGCGCACAAAATATTTGGCATCGCTACGCCGCGGCATGTTGCATGTAAATGTAACAGCGATTTTCAGATTTTCTTAATGATTTCATGAATTTTTCATTTCAACCCTAGCTACCTGCTTGCCTTGCCTTGTTGGCACTAGTATGCCGCGCGTATTTTTGTTTCTTCTTTTGCGCGCTTTTTGCATGGATTTTCAGCTGTCTCGAAACAATAGTATTATGATATGATAGCATAAACCATAAGCGCTATGTCATGCCGCTAATGTCATCATCTCGACTTTTTTCGGCAATCTTCGCCGACTCGCCGCCATTGTGTTCGCGCATGAGCTTACTGCTTTCAAGTATGTAAATGTGGCAAATTGCGCTTGCGCTTGTCTCTATGCCATGCGTGTAGGAAAATCACTACTTGTTGTCGCAAAAAAGTTTTGATTGAGGCGAGTGAAGACAAAAGAAAACATACATCTGCGAGAATTGACAACTTTTCGGAAATGTTTCAACGACTGTTTGATGGTTTTTCCTACTGGGTCGCTACCGCTGTTTGCCCGCCCGCTGGCAAATAGGTGCTCTTAGTCATCAGACTCGCGTCGGTTCATTTTTCTATGCGCTCTATGCATGTGTGTGTAGGTGTGCGCATGCGCAAGCTCATGTTTGACCCAAATCGACTGCAGCGCTGCAAATGTTGTCACTTGCGATTATGCCAACTTGAGCTTGCCGTTACCAGCGTGTTGCAGGCTCAGCTGCACGTTGATTTGTAAATATTTATCTAACTGCATAAGCGAATTTGCTAGCGCCTATCTACTACATAGAAGCAGTCAAATATTCAAATATTCAGGTGCGCATTGCGCAAAGGCAGGCCGCAGGCATAAATAATGTGTCACTTGGCAGATGCTTGTGCTTGGCGACTAGGTGACTTCCCAGGCTCCATGCTAAACCAAACGATTTTCAGTTGGCGAAAGTGAAGTTGTCCATACGCGTTAACTTTATCAGCGTTTCCATATTTTATTCACTTGTGTACTCAGAACGCCGCACAGGCACCAATATGTGAATTGAGTGTTGCAAAATGCCTTTGAGCAAGCGCGCGCATGCGCATTGTCTATGTCGTGTTTATCAGCGGCGCGCGCAATGCATAATCAGCAGCGGCATTTCACAACGCGCTTTGTCATACATATTTACACAGCGATGCTTAGCAGCCTATGACACATTTATCATACGTTATTACATGCCACAACTTATTTCGCTGACACTGCGCCAAGCATTTACGTCTATTCATAGCGGTACTCATATATTTATATGTGCGTCGGCGCAACACACCTGTGCAACCTGCTGCCGTTCGTGCGCATCCACTGAATGTGAACTAGGTTGAATGCTTGGTTGGATTGGCTGCTGTGCGACGCGCTGCTGATTCACACAATTTATTGTCGCCTCGAATTTCTCTTTCCGATGCTGATAAGACGGGAGGTGTTGACAAATGCCATAAACAACTGATCGCAGATAACCGAATTTTTTCGAAATACCCGCATTTGTTGTTGCAATTTAGTAAAACTGAAGTTAATAAAAAGTTTCGAAATCGAAATTTATTTTAGTTCCCCTTTTCATGCAATATTTTATAACTCTAACTTGTTGTTAATGTTTATTTTGTCCAAAAATTCTAAAATCTATTCCAGAACATTAAGCTGAAACACCTTTTTGGTGTTTGCCGTACAACATTAGTCATCTAGCAGCGACAACCGCCAACCTCATTTAAAAGCCGCGCGTGATATGTTGCAATAAGGTCGCTTCACTACCTAGCAGTCCTCTACAAACACTGTCTCAAGCATATTCATGTACTCAAGGAAAAGCTCTTTGTCGTTGGTAAAATTGTTTTGTCTACCCGACACGCCACACCCCCGCCCACCGTAGCGCCGCATGTCCGAAGCTCACTCGTTCCACACACACTGAGTCTGATACGGAAGGAGCTGAACAAGCAATGTTTCCACATCCACAAAGCGTGCGGCGTGAGTTCACCGCCGAGGTTAAGCACATTGAACCGCCGCGTTCCGCGGGCGTTTAGCAGTTAGCGCTGCTGTCTGACTGCCAAATGTGAATGCGACGGCGCTCGCTCTCCGCGGCTCTTAATGATGGCGCGCGCGTTTTCCCAGGCTTTGACGCTGGTCAGGAAATGCGCTGGGAAAATATTTGCTTAGAATGCAAACACGAATGCGCGTCGCACTGGGAAAATGCTATGTGGCAATGCTAAACACGCCAAAGGGTTAAAGGGGTTGTTGTTGTTGTTGCGCAAACGCTTTTATTGGCGTTGCACATGGCAAGCGTATTTACTTCACTGACTTGCTGACTGCTTCCAGCATGTCACAAATGTCTTAAGCAACAACAACAACAACCTGAAGTTGGTCAAAGCATTTAACGATTGACTCATGTTGAGTGCCGCAAGTGTTTTGTTGCTTGCGATTTCTTTTGTTTCGCACCCAGTCGACAGCTAACTACTTGCCACATCGCAGCCCAACTGGAGCGGAAAGCGCTCAACCGACGCGCACTTCCTTTGCGTGTGGCAAGGGTGATTTGTACGCGATTGCCACACTCCCAAACCCATCTGCAACGATGTCAGTGCCTGTGGCTAATTTACTTCGTTGCAATAATAGACGCTCACGCCTTACACCGCTGGTGGGTTCGTTATCGACTCTGAGAAATCAACAATGTACTCGCTTGCAAGTGTCTAAGAATTGCTGCACAACAATTGTACGGAATTCAATTAACTAATTTGTGCAGATCTTCTGAGAGTCGCAATTAAAAGTACTAATGAGGTGGGGCATACAACTTCATATGCTCATAAACCACAAATTCAAGTTATTCGAAAGAAATTTTGATTTTCAATTTCATAAGTGCATGTAGTGAAATCCCTCGAACCACAGTTTTCACATGTCATATTAGCGGGAGAGTGAAAACAAACACATTTATCTGCAATTAGCGTGAATATCAATTAAGTCTCGATATCACCGGATCTTCTCACATTTCTTCATTATAATCGTTCATATTTATTTGCCAATTTGTCATTTTGTCGTGGTCATCACAACGTTCGCCACTTGACAGTCTAACCTACTTAGCATACGCAAACAGCAGAGCATTATGTAAGATCACTTATGCGCCTGCGCAGTGACAAGCTTCATTTTGCAGTTACTCCACTTTCAGTTGGCCGTTTTTGCATAATCGCCGGAAAACTCCCACGCCGCTGACATTCGCAATCCAGCGCTCATCAACGATTTGTCGGCAGCGAGTACAAGCAACAATGAAATGTCGTCGAAAGTGTGGACCTGGCGACAATGCCAAGTGCTTTACAATAATAAAAATGTTGCAACTTTAGTGTTGCCACATTAATTTCGCCGCGCGTTAAAAACGGCATTTTTTTGAAATTTGAAACGCGTAACTAACAACTTTTTCGAGCAGCAAAACGAGCGTATAAAATTAGCAATTTCGCACACTGGTTAGAAATAGCGAACACGGGGGGAAAGAGAGTAAGAAAAGGCGTTTTGTTGCTGCGGCGCCGAGTTGAACGACATTCAAAAATTCACACCGCGCCAATGCAACAACAACAACAGCATTGCACATAAATGTTTTTGACATTGCGCCAATTGGGTTCAACGATGTGAATGCATTCCACGATCGCGCGGCGCACCGGCAACAATAACAATAACTAGGCGGACACGAACCAAACAACATAACGGTGCATTAAGAGAAAATGCAGCGAAAAGGTCGCAACATTAAGCCAAGCGAAGTCAAGTGATGTGGCAACAAGTGCATAATTTAAATTTTACAAACACTTGCAATAACAACAACAACAATTAATAAGAAATCAACAATCAACAGACGCTTATGACGGCGCTGACGGCGCTGATGAGTTGAGTATATGTTGGCATGTGTGTGAATTCGCCGCTGCCGGCAAAAGTCAATGGCAAACCGGCCGATGACGCTCGCTGCTTGTGCCGTGTGGGCGGCTGCGCAGTGCGGTTAACAGCCTGCGGGCGCTCAGTATCCTCTTCACTCGGAGCGTGCCCCAGGCACCTGTGATGTCACAATGCCACAGTCAATGCTATTAATTCCGTTAGCGCATAGCCAGCCATTGACACACGAGCAAAAGCGAGATGCGCGCATTAAAATGGAAATTATGAAGATATTAAACGAAAAATTTGATTGTTAACTGTCTTCAAGTGTGCCTCAGTGCCTGTGTGTGTGTTCATTTGAACATTGGCAGAAGCGCGCATTCGTGATTACAGGCTTAAGATTCGATACTCGCAAACGTAATGTCTTGCTTTAATAGTTACTGAAAAAATAACAGTTACACTCATACTGCGCCATTGCAAAGGCCAAAAGCCCCCGGCATAAAGCCTATTCAAGCCTATTTCATTAACAAACCGTAATGAAAAGCGAAAGTTACGCGCACACCTACCCGCTGCCCGCTGGCGTGTAAAATATTCGCGTTTTTTTTTCTTCATATTTTGTTGCCTACATTTCGGCTTGCCTGCTGCTCTTTCGAGGCACCAAAACCACTTGTCGCTGCCGCTGTTGCCGCTTGGATGACTCGGGCATCTGCATATCTTTGCAATATCACGACTTCGCGGCCGCAAACTAACAGCAAATAAATCAAATTACAATCAATGGTGCGGACTAGCGAATGGCTGAAGATGCGCCTACAAGTGATCGCGTGCGATCGGTGAGGCACCAAAGAAAAGTTGTGAATTTTTTGCATTATATTTTCCCTTAAATTTCATTACATCAGTTTTCGTTCGCCACTTTTTAATTATCAAAATTTTTACATATAAATTCTATAATCCCTTCTTCAATTTATTAAATAAACATATTTTCTTCTTTCAGATCCTACGCAAAGTCGCAGTGATCGTGTACACCGCATTGGATTACAACCTGACGGAGGATGAACAGTGTCAAATGTCACACGAGCTGGAAGAGCTGATTGCTCACATGACAGCAGAAGGTATGGAATAAGTTTTAAGGATCTCAAAAATGATCCCCAATTCTAAGAGAACTCTT
The DNA here is from genome assembly GCF_028554725.1 of Zeugodacus cucurbitae. Lineage (NCBI taxonomy): Eukaryota > Metazoa > Arthropoda > Insecta > Diptera > Tephritidae > Zeugodacus > Zeugodacus cucurbitae. The sequence goes on from NC_071668.1 coordinate 1,186,947, forward strand.
ATTTGCCCTAAAGCGTTCTCACTTTGTGCGCATTATGTCAATAACGGTACTTTCAAAGTTTAAAGATCGTTCTTATGCTACCGAAAGAGTTCCCGGTTTGTCCATATTATGTCAGTAACGGTACTTTCAAAGTTTAAAGATCGTTCTTATGCTACCGAAAGAGTTCCCGGTTTGTCCATATTATGTCAGTAACGCTACTTTAAAGTTCTAAGATCATTCCCAAGCTCCCGAAAGAGTTCCAATTACGTCAGCTTCATACTGTTCGGATCATTGTTGTTAGCATGTGTCAACAAAGTGTTGAAAAAACTCTCGACAAACACCAACTTTGAATTAAAATTAGAAAAAATTGTCAACACGTGAACCACTGCCCACAAAAGTGAATGACGAATCAACGCCGTCACTGGCGCTCTGTTTATTCCATACTTTATTTCCACATTTTTAATATTTTCTGATTTATTTTTCAAATCGGTACACAACAGTATTTGCTTCGACGCTATTTTTATTGCTCTTTCGTTTTATTTCTCGTTTGTTCTCATTTTCGCGTTCGTTACTTTTGCGTTGCTCGTTTTTTCGGTGCATTAATTCAGTTGTTACACATTTTTGTTTTTTTTTTTTTGCGTTTTGATTTATATATTTTGTATGTTCATGTTGGTGTTGTGTAAATTTTGGTTTTGCGGAAAACCGCAAGCTTCATGTCACCATCTGTCCGTTATCTGCGACTCGCGATCTGCGGTCTGCAGTTGGCGATCACCGATCGGCGGGTTGTAATACGGTCTCACTTCGAATTCGAATAACATTTCCTGTCTGTCCGTGTGTTTGTTGTGTGTACCGCGGTGTATTTGCAACAGCCGTTGCCCGACCACGAATTAAGAGTAGTGGGTCTGATTTTTCAAGGACGCGTGTGACTGCTGCCCTGCTTTGCGAATTTCATTTTGATCGACGCCAAGTGGCACACAGCGCCTGTCATAGCGACAGAGAGGAGTAGACGTTGGGTAGTTGGGGCTTGCAAATGAATTGCGAAATCCACAGACACTGCCTTTGTCTTTGTTTTTGCGTATGAATAACACATTTTCGACTTGGATCTCCATATTTAAATATTTTATTTTTTCAGCAACCACAATGTTGTATATAGAACTGTTATATTTTAGAGTTTAAGAATTGAAATAAATTGAATTTTCTCTGGTTTTCAGAAAACGATGATGACTGCATCGATGAGGGCATTGATGAGGGCCACCAACGTTGGGATGATGAGGGCGATGATGAGAAGTGGATTGAAACCAAAGAATTTGATTATGTGCTTGAGGTAAGTTTGTCGAATTAATTCCTAATTGAATAAAGAATAAGGTGTTTTAAGATCCAAATTATTGTTATGAATGAATATCTGTGGTTACTAGCAATAACGGCGTAAGTCGGCTTCAAATATAAGTACCATAAAGTAGTAGCTGGGCTGAACGGGTTACTAATTCGGTTATATATAATATTTTGATGTCCATCTCTTTGAAGAGCTGCAATAATCCAAATCAGTTCACCTGGTTATGTTGATTGTTCACCACTCCTCAGACTTAAACACTGCAATCTGTCATCGACGCTTCACTCGTTTCGGTTTGTTCCCACACTTTCCGACACAAAATTTGCTTGTATTCAATTACAAGCTGCATTTAACGAGCATAATTGTTGGACCGTTATAATATTTTAATGCCATTGTTATCGTTGCAATCGCTTGTCGGTGCGCGGACTATGCTGCAATGACCGCTGTTGACTCCAGATCGAGTGGCCATTGAAGTGGATTAAGGTGTGCCCGTTGGTTTGCTTTAATTTGCTTACTTATTATTTGTTGTTGTTTTTTTTTCATTTATTTCTCTTCTTACTTCACTTTGACAAATGCTCAGTGAGGGATTGACAATCAGATTACGGCATTTAGGGCCACTAGGCCAATTACCTGGCAAACGCATTGGCAGTGTTGCAACAAATCTGTTTCATAACTCTAAATTTTTATGGGAAATAAAGCGGACTCAGCACTTTAGGAAATTGGCTAAATGGAGTTTAGTTATAATTTAGTTATATTTATGTAGATATTTGTCTGACCCTTGGGTTAATGCGACAAATGAAGGGGTCTACCAATTAAAATAGTCTCGGACGGCTAATGGCTAATTTAGGAGAAATCTGTTGAGGACAACCGCCATTAGAGAAAGTAAGTTTTTTTTATATTAATCGAAAAATAGGACCAAACCCCGCTTCCTAACTAAATATTACTTCCGAGCGCTATTCTTTTATCCACTTTCCCTTTGGTCATTTGGACGCAACTTTCGGAGTCACACACAGAAATTCCTAAATTTTTCTACTAAAGTGGGAATTGAGCGGCAATGGACTCCAAGTCTTACTAAAGATTTGAAATCCAACAAAAACAAGTAGCAACAACAGTTTTTCCTACCACACAGCTCGGTCTTAAGCGCCAGCTCGCTGTGTAATGCATATATTTTCGCACTAATACACACACACACACATGGAGAGACTGGCTGCGTAATCGCACACGTGCATTGTGTGGGCCTCTGGCAACAATGGGTCAATAAAATACGTCAGCTGTCAGTGCGTTATAAACAAACGGCCAATATTCTAATGGCCGTCAGTGAATTGGTTGGTTGGGCATCTCATAAAGACGGCTCAAGCTGAGCACCACACAGCTATTGGCGGCGTCTGGGCGCAGTGGCGATTGGCATGACGGCTTTGTTGCTTTTGCTATTGTTATTGTTCTTATTTTTGTTATTGTTTCGCTGCTGCACTTGCCACAGCGCAATAAGCTTAGCACACGGCGAGCCAAATCGTTCAACATGTGCACCATATGCACATGCATTCATAGACTAACAGTAATAGAAAACGTGCAACATGCCACAAAAGGCGGTTAGAAACGACCACCAACAAACTTGTGCTCGTGAAATGGACACATGCTGCATTTGTATGTGTGTGTATGTGTGTGATAGCATGTCGATTGCGATGGCAAAGTTATGCAAAAACGCTGGTAGCTATGCAACGCTTTGCCATATTTATTGTTGCACGAATTTATGGCAATATAGCTGTTCACAAACAAACATACATACATACATATATACATTCTTAGTATTTATATGGCGCATTGCCAAGCAAATGAAAGACAAAGGTGAAAGGTGCCTCGAACCGAAAACTGGAAAAGTGGCTGCGCTTTTTCAGCAGAAGACTTCTGTCAAATAAATATTGGCACACTTCTTGGCGAAATTTTCTGGTCAGACGAGTTTTTCATATTTTTCATATTTTTCAAGTGTCAAGTGTCAGCTGGAGTGTTAGAAATCTCAACAATTTTACATTATTAGCTTCACAACCAGCTTTTACTAGAATCAATAGCACAAAAGCAACTCGGAACTCATTTGTATATAAGTATTTATACACTATATATTAAATCGCTGCTTGCGAATAGCACCGCTGAGTTGTTTAATTTTCCTCGCAATTTAACGGTAATAAATATTTCAAATACCCAATGCTTCTAATAACTCGCCATATTAATAACCAGTTCAGACATAATCCGTTGCCACAACACAATTTTTGCGGCTGCACAACTGGCTGAGCGAGCTGCTAACGAGCGCTTATGAGCTCTCTAGAATACTATGTAACTGCACTTGTGTGTTTGTGTGCTTGTGGCGCGTATCTAGCGGATATAACAAAACGGCAACATTACATCCCAGATATCAAATCACCATAAACAAGGTTGCATAACCCACTCGCTGGCATTAGCAGTCGCGCCGCTGCCGCCGCCGCACGCGTTCAGCTCGGTAACTCGGCAACTCGGCACCTTCACCGCAAGCGTTAATAATAATTTCCACATTCAAATGAATGGCTTAAGAATTGTTATGTTCACCGTTTCGGCAAGTGCGACAAATGGCTGTGCGGACTGCGGCGAGCGATGCAGCAAGCGTGAAAATTCCGTTGCAAACGTAGAAAGGAGACGGCGCGCGGTAAGCGACGCTGCTGTGCCATTGAAGCGTGTGATATTCGCATTAGAATGTGTGATCAAAGGCTGTCGGAGACTGGAGGTGATCGATGGAAAATTACGAAAGCAAGCTAGAGAAAAAGTGGAAGAAGACAAGAGAAAAGGGGAAACAAAGCAAAAAGTTGCAAAGAAATTGCGCTTTTTTGTGTGGAAAATAAAGTGCAGCGGCCGAGCATCGGTCAGGCGTGACACAAGCGATGACTCAATCATGCCGGCGCGGCAATCCGATATATGACAAAACAAATATGAAAACTGTAACAATTTTCTTTAATGAATTTTCACACATAGTTGGCATTTCGCATTGCCTTTTCACGCTTCGCTGTTAATTGTGCGCAGTTGCGGCGCGTTTTGCGGCTTTTTCGCACTAGCAGCGAGTAACAGCGAGGCGTGAAAATTTTCCAACTTTGCAACAGTCTGTTGTTCGTGCACAGGCACTTGCACTTGTTGTTGTTGCAAAGTTTATCTATCACACACACACACCACGCCCGACAATGTAAACAAGTATTTGGCACTTGACAGTCAACGGCGTCGCTCGAGTGTAGCAATACCGCTGCATATCGCTATTTACATACTCAGGTCCCAATGCTTGCATATATACATACAGTTACATACATATATACAATGAGATATGCGAATTATTTAAGTTTTTAGCGCTCCACTTCACATTTCACAAATCGATTTTTCTCAAATATTCCGTAATTTGTATTGACTTTCTTATTTACATCAAATTGTTGTGTTTGCTTTTTTTATTAAAGGCCTGCAAAAATCACGTGAAGCCCACTGTACCTGAGGAGCACTACAAGGCGGTCTGTCGTGCGCTGGTCACCGAAACAATCGAATTGCGCATATTCCTGCAGCAGGTCTTGAACGATGGTGAGTGCCAGTGATTTCACATTTTCATTAACGGAATAATTTTTGAATAATTTTTAGAGTGAAGTCACATAAATAGCTCAGAAAAGTTTATAAGTCTCGTTTTCTAACTTTTAAATAATTTTAATATATTTATGTATTAGATTTTACTGTTAGAACTGTGTTTGTTTTCTGTTTTCAAAGGTGCCGACAATCTCCATTTAGAAGCCGGTTCTCAAACATCAAAACAGGAGTTAGCCAAACTAGGCTTCAACGATTGGGTAAGTCTTAAATGGCATGTTCTATAGAGAACGCTTGCTGGAAGATATTTTTCTGTCAATCCAAAATCTAACTTTTTCATATTTGTGGGGTGTTTAACGCCCGGTTTCACAGTCAGTGCTTAGGTTGTGCTTAAGATAAAACAGAAATATTGCGTTTTACAGTTCATACTTAAGTTCTGCTTAAGTACTGAAAATGGGAGACTTAAGCAGTGCTTAAGTAACAGCTGACTTTTGTTTTGAATATTTACTTATTTGTCAAAAAAATAAAATAAAAATTATTTGCTGAAAATTTTTTTGGAATTTCTTGCATTCAATGACGGTTATATGCTTTCCTGCGAGTTGCAATAGGTGCCCCCACTCGCTTGCGGTGAAAATCGGTGTCCTTTTATTGTTTCCATCCATTTCCCAGATTCTAAATTTATTCGTCTCAAAGTTACTTTTCATCAACAATAATTTCAATTTGTCAGATGGTATTTGTAAACAAATGTTTTTCATTGTGCTGCCATATATCATAATAGAATTTTATAGAAAATAAGCATCAACTGTGAAACGCAAATGACTACTCAGTCAACAACAATGCTTAGCTAAGATTTTATTTGGGCACAACTTAAGTACGAACTGTGAAACCGGGCATAAGTGTAAGATCAACATAAAGAAAATATTTTTGACAATTGGAAATTTTAAAATTCCCGTTATTTTTTGAACACACCGAGTATAATCAGGGAAAATTTTAATGGTTATTTCTGCTGTCTTAGAAGAATTTGTACATTGTTTTTGAAACTTGTAAATATTTAGAACACATTTTTGAATTGAAAATAAAGTTTTAATGAGTTTAGTAAATATATGTATATGTAAGTATATAAGAGGAGTGTTAGATTTCAATCATAGGTCAGTAACATTCTGTCGAAAACAGTCACGCCCTTTACAGCGACAAACCCTACGCACCTACTAATAATATTAGATCTTATATAGGTGTATATATGTATCAAAAGAGCTAATGTTAAACACAGCACGCTATTTAGGGCTAATTCGCTGTGATTATGCCCTTTAATTGAATTAGCTGAAACCAACAAAACTGTATTTGCCATCACATATATGAATGTTAGCGGGTGTGTGTTTCTAATTCCATTGCAAGCTATTTGTTGGTCTATGGGTAATGAAGACCGTTTGTGTTGGAGTTACTTTGCTCTGTTATATAACCAATCAAATATGCGATACATATATATAAATATTGTTATCTCATCAGTCCTCAACAAAGCCGAGAGTCGAGTTGTTCGGTGCGTAAGGTGTCACAATGATTTATTGCGACGGTTTTCTCAAAAAGTCAACATGAAAATATACTCTTTGTAAGAGCACGCACACAAGCACATATTAAATTCAAATGGCGCACCTCAATACATTTTGCTTTTTGGCTAAAAGGGCGCACATATGTGTTACATATAATAATAATTAATTCACTTCGAGTCATTATGTCTGCTCTAATTGAAATGGTAGCATGAAAAAAACGAGATTTTTTTATTAGAAACAATTCAGAAATAGCTGTGTATTGCTTTCATTTTAAACAACAACAAAATAAGTAATTGCATTGCATTCTGTTGAGCTTTTGGCAGCAATGTTGCCAGCCCTTTTCAAATAACATGTGTTTAACACATGTTTTACGTACTTGCTTACGTACATACGTAAGAGTGTGTGTGTGTGTGTTTCTGCGTGCCCCTGCAATTCACACGACAATTATGTGTACGCCTTAGTGCCGACTTTAATGATCCTCGCTTATTTTGTGACGGTCATAACGCGCTGTTTAAGCGCTTGAAAACTCATTTGGTTATATAATGTGTGTAAGCGCTTTCTTTTCAACTCAATTTGTTGGCAATTCGTTTTGGTTAACAACGGCAAGTGACAATTGTCGAGATTAGAAATGTGATAAACGAGTTTATATATGTATCTACGTACACCCTCGCGAGGACTTACGTACGCGGTTATGTATATAATCTCAATGTCACCAAAAAAGCAAAAAAAGCGGGAAGATCAAAGAAATGATCAATCAAACGTTTTTTGGAGTAAAGGAAGTTATTGCAAGTAATGAGAAATTGCTTTCTATATATAGATGCATATATACTGCATACTCGAATATGTACATTTGTCGCTATATCAAAACATGTAAAAACATGTTTATACATTTTTATGTAACTCGTTTGCTATTATTATTTTTATTAAACTAAACTTCAAAGTTTACTTTTTTTAACGCTGAAGTAACATTTTTTATTTAATTATTTAACGCTTCACTCATATTCACGGCTTCACTCATATACTGCTAACTACATATTATTACAACCGTTGTTCGATCATTCAAAAAACTCAAAAAAAGTAAAAAGACTGAAGATTTTCCGAGTCTAACGCTCACTTGCAGTCTTTTTTATAAATTATCTATTTACTCTTTGAATTACCACCAAAACACTGATTAGCGCTTAGCATAGGTAGGAGCACTCAATAAATACAATTTGTTGCTTTTAAACAACTCTACCGCCTGACAGTCTTTTTTGTTAACTTATTCTCCTGCTTCTTTGTGCAATTCCTTTAAATTATTTTCACAAAGTCCAATTCGGTTTCATTCTAAGCTCTTTCACTATAAATATAGCGCTAACTTCATCGTTTGCTGCTTTACGGTTCATAATTCATTTCGCATTTGGTGCTCTTTATCATTTCACCACTTATTTGTGATTTCCTTTAACTTAACGCGCTATCTTCAATCACCTTTATCAGTGTCTTTTTACAAATTGCGTCATGTACATATATGTATGTATATCGGTCACTTAAAAAACATAACAAATAAAATCAAATGTAGTCAGCAATTGTCGCTCTCCTACACGAACGCGCTTCGGGCTCTTATCAAGCGCCCAAAATCTTTTTAAATAGTCACAGTAAATTATAGTTAAACGGCCTTGCCAATGTCATTTGCTGCGGCATAATGACTGTAAATGTATACATATATCGTATTTATTTATACTCCCAACTTCATTTGTGCTCACTAAGTTGTTGCTTCAAGTATTTTCGCTTTTCGTCTAAATAATAATAAACATTCGATGACAATTCAAAATTCGCCTTTTATTTGCTCAAACGTGAGTTGCAACTCAGTTTTCATTGTCTCACCTTGTTTATGCTTATGTTTTGTGTTAGTCTAAAGTATCTATTTAATGAAAAAACACAGACATCATAAAATAATGTACAATTGAAATATAGTACGTGTCACTAAGTAAAGAGCCATAATTAATTGCGCGCCAATTGCTCATTGTTCGATTATTAAATCAACTATTTATAAAATTTTACACCTTCAAATTGTGAATGGCATTCAGCAAAACGGGTTCTCAAATTCTTTATTCATTAACTGTTTCTTAAGCTTTCGTTGTTGTAGCCTTGACTCATTGACTGCTGAACTCAATGCAATTTTTTTTTAGTTATGCTAAGGTTTATATCCGGTGGTGGAGCTTTTTGGGGAAAACAATAAAGCTTATTTTTGTCCACTTCCCACAACTAAATGCTGTCTGATTCGGCTAAGAAAAGTAAAATTTGCCCTTGCTATGTGAGGAAACAATGATTCTTACCATGGCATTTAATAGCAAATTTTATGAGAATATAAGGCCACGAAGATCTGAACGCTTTTGAAGAAAACTTTTATCTTGCTAAGATCTTCCAAAGCGGTGAAGCGCTTCTCTTACTACTAACCGAAGACGGTCGCAAAGGAATCCCATATAAAGGCAAATGAAACTAAACAATAGACGCCTCCTCTTTGATCACGTTTTATTGGCATTGTACTTAAGCTAATTGATATTATTTTGGCAAAAAGCTTACCTCATATACAACATAGTAAACTCCAGCTTCAAGTTCCAACCAGATGATTTGCTATTGATTCCATATCTTCGAAACTCCTTTTGCACATCTCTTAGCCGCACACACGCCCGCATATGAGTATATCTCATACAAATTTAGCTATTAATCACCGAGCACATTACATCTTTACATATTTTAGCATAAAGCACACAATTTTAGCGAATTATTCACCGATTAACTTATTCGGAACAATCTTTCACTTGAAATTGCTGAATTCACAATTTTAATGCAAATTTTTTAGCAGCTGACGCGAGGAAGGAAACTGACACAAGACAATAGCGCGAAAATTGGAGTTGGTAGCAGGGTTGCAACAGGTTAATTATGAAAATCTTTAAGTCTCCAAAATTAAATAAAATATGAATTGAAGTAATATAAAAAAAAAATAAGAGATTTCAGAGGAATAATAATTAAATTATTAAACTAGTAAGGAATTGTTGTATTAATTTGCTTTGTAAAAAAAATAAATTTGCTGCACATCTACTTAAAAATACTTTAATTGCCAGTTGTTTTGTGTAGACTTTTCTAATGCAACTCTGTTGCGTCGATCACCTGTTCTAATCAGCATCCGCTTTGTGTTTAATTGACAGCTCTTTTCATTAGTTTCCGCTTTGTGCTAACGAAGATGCTGGTAAAGACAACATTGAAATTAAGTTATTCTAACAGAGTATAAATTAATTCAAGTATCATTTTAAACAATAAATCGAATGAATATGTGCTATAAAGCATACAATAAATGCAACAATCAATGCATTTGTAAACTAATAAAATTTAAGGATAAGGTTGGCAGTAGATTTGGTGAGCTGAAACAACTAATTTTCTAAAATTTTTGCATTTTGCACATTATTATAGCTCTTTCAACTCTTTACCTTGCTAACTATCGATACCCGTCTTTCGTCATGCGGTGGTGACCAAGTAACGCGAAACAGATCCAGAAACAATTTCATTTGAAGATTTGGTGTTTTGCGACAGCCGTCATGCTGCGCTGGGTGGCGCTCAGTCAAGCAGGCAGCCCATCAGTTAGTCACTCAGTTAAGCAGTCAAGCGGCCAACCAACGAAGCGTTGTAATGTGTTGAAATCATTCACGCTAACACAAAAACTAAAAACTGCTGCTACTGTATGGTAGGTTGTTGTTTTTTTGTCACTATTGTGTCTTTAACCAACCACTATTTGTCTAATGCCGCTATGAACGTACCAAATCGAACACCTTCCGGTGGAGGCGGGTGGACCAAGGTGCGACCGTAAACCATTTTGTGCTGTAATGTCTTTCCGTCACGGTACCTGCATTACAGCAACAATTTACAACAACTCGTTTGCAGCGATTTTGATGGCGGAACACTCGTTAAGCCTCAGCCCAATTACAACAATGTTTTCTTTTTCAAATTTTCAATCAAATACAAGTTAGTAAATATCAACGATTACGACCCGCCCGCCACAGATAGTGTGTTTTGTTGTCCATAGAGAGACATAGAGTGCAAGAAATTTGCTTGTTGCATATGCATGGCTGCCGGTTGTCGGTTGCCTACATGTTGTTATGCAGATTTTCAGTTTGCGGAAGCTGTAATTCTTTGTTGTTGGTTGTTGTCCCAATTTATTGGAACAATTTGCGCTATTTTCGTGCTCATTTCTACGGTGCGTATTACTACAATTTCGCCTGTATTACACACAATACGGTACTTTGCTTGTTGTTTTTGTTGTGATGCAGCTAGCTGCAATAAATGCACAGTTATTGCAAAATTGCCGCTGCTTTGAACCTTTTCATTCATTTTCTGTTTTCAATAAACAACATAACAGCATAAACATCAAAACTAACAATAGCAACAACAACAACAACAACAAAAGTAGGAACAAGTCAACAAGCTGAACATATAATATTATGCTGTTATTTATGCTAATACAACTTGTTGTACATATGCACCTCTCAAGCACTATTGTTGTTGTTATTGTCTCTCGCCCGCTGTTTTACATATTTTCACATTTTGGCAGATTTGGTTCGTTAAATGTTGTCGGCTGCCATGTTAAATCATCATTTAATTGCATTGCATCATGCCGCTGCGGCGAGTACAACGTCTGGTTCGGCAACAAAAAGCAGCAAACCAACAACAAAAAGAAGAGCAACACTGCATTTGGCTGTTACCATGCAATCTGCATTGCTTTGAGTTGTTGATTGTCGTAATCGCTTCACGCACATTTTGATGTCTTTTATCAGTGGCAACCATGCGGCACAGAGATATTAACGGCAGTACAGTTGTAACGAAGTATTTGGAGATTCTTTTTTTGACTAATGAACTCTTGAACTTTGTTGAGAGAGGAAAGGTCTCTGTTGTGGCAGCATAAATATTATCTATTTTATCAATTTACAATCTATTACAACTGAAAAATTAAAAAAATCAATGTTTTATACAGTGTCTAAGGCATAGCTGCTGTCCATCATCAACTGACATTTCAAAACCGTATTCCCGTATTTATAAAACTCGAATAATCAAAGAAATCAACACAAATGTCACTCAAAGGAATGCCGTTATGAAATCGGACTTCAAAACACCTACGCAATCGTTGACCACACACACACCCGCCTCGGCGGTCGCTTGTAAGTCGTTTGTCGCCAGCAGCGGGTTCAATCGAATTTTTTGACACTTTGGTGTTACATAAGAATTATGCAAATTACGCCGCAATATGCAGTTGAAATAATTATAATAACAAAAACAAACAACAAACGAGAAATTGGAACGAACGCGCGTCAGGAAAATTAAACCGATCGCACGCACACCTCTCTGTCCCTCCGCTTTAACTTCGAACTCATTGCCGCAACGACGAAAATACCAAAGTTAATAATAAATAAACACCTGCCAGTTGTTAACGGTCACCAAAAAAGGGTGAAAATTTATGCAATTGTTTCGCTGCTGACGGAGGCGATGACAAATCGGTGACTTGAAATGCAACGGCACATGAGGCTTCACCGAGAGCGGTTTAATAGAATGTGTTGGAAAATATTTAAGTGCGGTTGCTAATATTACAGATTTTTCAATTGCAATGGAGTTAAAAATAGATTTTGGCTTAGCGCTACTAAACCTTACCTTGGAATCATATTTTATTTATGGATCTCGGTTCTGTACAAGAGCGAAAAATGTGATGTTTTTGCAAGATGTCCTTGTGGAATGATATATAATACTTATTTTTATATAAAATATCGCGTTATTCGTTTTGTAGTATCCAACTTAATCCGTGAGCGACCACGAGCGCCATCGTAAAAGTTGGTTTTGTGAATCCGTGACATATATCAATGTGATATTTACACTCTTTTGATATGAAAATTGTTTACTTGTCTCCTACAACAAGGCGAGATCATTAATAATTCACCGAAATGCAATGCAAAGCGAGACCATATGTTGCAACGTTTTATTAATTGCAAGCAAGCATAAATTTTTCGCTCTCGCCCGCGGTCATAATACGCCACCACAGCGCGTTGCTTTAAGGCCGCGTGGCGTTAAAAAAAAAAAAACAAAAAGAAAAAGAAACACGCAAATAAATAAGCAAAAGTGAAAAAATGCAAGACAGCACAATTTTTCATAAATTTATCACCAATGAAAGGATCTGCGTGCGAGCGCGGCAGCAATGCAAACAATGCCGCGAGCAAATAAAATGCAAAACAACAACACGCCTGACAGTCGCAACGACATTGATCGCACTTGCAGCAGCAGCAGCACACAATAATCAGCGTGTTGCAAGTGAAAGTCGAAATGTCAAAGCAACTGTGCGGGCCACGCGGCGGCTGTGCGGCAGTGCGTCGTTTGGGTGCGCGACTCCTGCACGTTGCGGCGCAAAAAGTAGGCGTGTGCCGTGCGTTTGTGTGTTTACGTGACATTAATTAATGTGGCGATTTCAATTTCATTTATTCGGCGGCAATTGCTGCGGCGATTTCTTAAATTTCAATGGCGGCAGCGAAACGTTAAAGCCAACAAACAGCAAAGAAGCCCGCGAGAAGAGTGTATAGCGGCCACATAGCTGGCGATTGTGGGCTGCGCGCTGAGTTACGATAATTGCCGCTTCGGGTCTGTCTGTTGGGGAACGCTTCGGCAGTAAAGTTCAATGCTGCAAGTGCAAAATTATGCAATTATCGTGTTTCTTTTGCCTTTCTTCCGATTTCATGTGCAACTGTTTACAACGCAGCCGATGTTTATAACGGCAAATCGAATATGCTTTGCAATTCGCCGTTCACCACTCTTGATGTTGCAAATGTTTTTGTTGCAACAATATTCTTTGATCCCGCAGACGCGCCGTCTGTTTATCTAAGTTCTTGCTTCTGTCGAAAATTGTTTGGATTTATCAGTGTTTATGTGATTATCTAACCTTTGATTTCTCGATCTTACTGTATATATATAAATTATTTATGTATGTACATTGTTGAAATTCAATGTTTATCATAGTGATTGCGTTCATAAGACAAGTGATATCGAGATTCTCATAATTTTAAAAAATGATTACGAAGTAATTGAAAATATTTTTCCCTCTTCTTGAAATTAAAGCATGAACTGGAAATTTGGAGAGCCCTGCAAGTATGTGCTGTTCCATTTCGTTTGTCCTTTTATATTCTTATAAAGATTAATAAAAAAAAGAATATTATACTGCATGAAAGAACCCACAAAATTGTTATTAAAAATATGCACGTAAAATTTGAAAATCGGAGATTATGAGTTATTGAAGATTTTATACTTGGAAGTTTAGCGCCAAATCTTTTATTCATTTTAAGTTCTATAAAATCTGAATCCGAACACTTTTTAATATAAGATTCTCACTTTTTATGATTTTTTTTTTATCCAAAACCACTAATTTTCTTTTTACCTTCGATAGTTAGATTATTAAAAAAGTAAAAAAGTGATTTTATTAAAATTCTTCCTGCATGAGATTTTTTACTACTCTACTTAATACATATCTCTTATATAGGCTATAGACTTTTACCAATTTTTTTTCTTATCAATGCTTCTTTAATTTCCAGGCACGCTTCTGGGTCCAGGTGATCGATGAGCTGCGGCGCGGTGTACGTCTGAAGAAGAACAATTATTCGCGCACACCCATCGAGTACGAGTTGACACCGTATGAGATACTCATGGAGGATATACGAACCAAGTAAGTTCTGCTAAATACAGAGAGAGAGTGAGAGAGAGAGAAATTATGTGATATTTTTTAATTAAACGTACTTTTTGTTAAAAAAAATTATATTCTCATATTTTATAACATCTCATATTCTATCGATATCTACATTTCCTCCTAACTCTAACTTAGGTCCCTCCTCTCTCTCTCTCATTGTCAAGACTTTCTCTGCATACAATTGCCGCTTTATAATGATCAATTCATTAGCTTTAGCTTAGTCTTTTAATATTTGATTTATATATAATAATAACTGTATATGTATGTCTTTCTCTCATCCATAGAAAGTACCAGCTGCGCAAAGTGATGGTGAACGGTGATATTCCGCCACGCGTGAAGAAAGATGCCCACGCCATGATATTGGAGTTCATCAGGTCACGGCCGCCACTCAAAAAGGTATGTCCAACCACACTCAAACATATACAACCGCCTGTACTCCTCCCTGCCTCTCTGGATCATGATGATCATCTGATGCGCTTGCACAATTTCACTGCTCATTTTAGCACAGTTGTGGTTTTAGGAGGTTATTGGTTTTATCAACGCTATTTGCTTTGGAATTGGAAAAGTTTGCCATTTTCTTTGCTTTGGTTCAGCATTGTTGTTGTTGATTTTCGGAAAAGTGTTAAGTGGGCAATTTTCATTGCACTTTCCTGCGGTAATTGCCAATAATCGCACTGGTGAAAGAGTAACTGCAAGTTAATATGAGAGGGGCACTTTCCTGCAAAGGCTAACTACTAACTAACGGTGAAAAGGCGCATTTCGCCGCATTTGCAGAGCTTTCATTGAACGAATGCCAAAATATACGCGCAAAAGCCAAATTAATTAATTTCATTTCAAATATTTTTAATAAATCAATTTCATATATTTTATACCATTCTATCTAAGTTATGAGCGAATGCTTTTTTTTCGATCCCTTCTGACCTTTTTTGTTGTAATTGCAGGCGTCCGAACGTAAACTACCGCCACCCATTAAACGCACACCATCGCCGCGCGAACAACTCATGGACTCGATACGAAAGGGACAAACACTGAAGCACATACAACCGCCAACACCGCCCCGACTCAAGGATCGATGTAAGTCAAAATCAAATTACTTAATGCCAGATATATCTCCACTGTATTACTAACTATGTTGAACCTTAAAATACACTGACTTTACAAAAGACTTCATAACAAAGCAACTGACACGGAATTCGACCACTTCCACTGATAAAGACTGACTATGTGCTAAAAGGGTTTTGAATGCTTTTTTGAACTAAGGAAGATCGTCATTCGCTTAAATATTCTAATTTTAGCTTGAAGGTGACTTGAAGAGAAAACAATATAAGACACATTCAAGCCGCATAAAATATGCCACTTGCCGACAGCTGAAGCCTGATTGCCTCGAACAAGCCTCCAACTGCACTCGGCTTCATAGCGCGCCGCTCGAGGCTCACCAGAGCTTTGTTGCAAGCAATTTGAATTGCATTTGACTACTCGCTACTACAAATCGCTTGTTTGTCCGGCGCTGCGCTTTCAGTTTGTTCTTGTGGCAATTCAATGCGGTTGCGGTCGATCGCTTGCGTAGCATCACGGCGCATGTCAACCTGCACCACCATACCATTCTGTTCTATTGAATACCGCACTGTGGTTGCAACAGCAAAGCGATTTCTACATAAGTTTGCGTGCGCTGGCTGCTGACCACTGCTGTTGCTGCCACAAAGTGGCACGTTTGGCGGCACCAAACTTGGGCAATGTTTAGCATGATTTAGAATTGCAAAGTGGCGTGTAGCGCGCGCCGCTTTGATCACCGAATTGGCGCTGTTGTGCGATTTGTCAGCTGACAAAAACAGTGTGGCAAGTGAAGGATTTACTGTTGGCTAGCGCTGTTGGTGAGAATGCTTAAGGAATTGACAAAAATTTGCATTCGTTCAAAAATTTAAATCGCTGGAAATTGCAGCAAATCTTAGAAGAGTTTAAATTATTTTTTTTTAGTTATGTGTCTTTTCTGCAGCAAAAATAGGTTTTTTGAACGAATTTAAATTGAAACGAAAACCATTTTTGTTAGCGTAGCAATGTAAGTTCTGCTACTTGTAAGTCATGCGAAAAACGTGTGGCAACAACGATATAGATATTGTAAACTCTTTGCCTATATTTCGTTGCATACTTTTAGGCGCGTTGCAATTGGTTATACTACGCATGCATTTATGTATATGTGTGCGTGTTTTTTTTTAATTTCCTTGTCTCTGCACAGCAACAACTTCAGTTGCATAAAAGTTTACAAGCGAAGCTTTCAAAAGCTCTGTGCTGCTATTTTTGCTGTTTTCACAACAACAAATTGCTTTTAGTGTGTATATGTATTTAGTTGCAAAACAATTTGCTTAACAATCGTTTGATTTCTGATAACAACTTGTCACTTACCAACCGTTAACCACAAAGGAAACAACGGTGTTTTGCTGAACATTCAGCTTTTCCGCGTTTGTAGAGTTTCATTTTTTTGGGAGTATTTAGCTTCTGGTGAGTGTGTCTTTATGTGTGTGGCATTTAAATAAAATAAAATTAAATAAATAAAAATATAAAATACTTTGGATAAACAAATATTTTGTTGGAGTGTGTTGTTTATGAAAACAATATTATTCTTCTATTTATCTTCAAAATTCTTGTAATATTTACTCTGATTGTTAGTAAGCTTGAAACAGTACTTGTGTTAGACCAACTCTAAGGATTGTATTGTTTACGTGTAATTTTTTTAACTTCATTAACCAACAATTCAAAAATTAACAATTTAAAAATTATTCAAAAAAAATTAGCAATACATTTTTTGGTTGAAAGTGATAAAATAAAGATTCTCAAATTTTCTATGAAAAAATCAATTTCGAAAAAATACTATAATAAAAAAGCGCAGCAATGTTATATAAAACTACGGCTTTACAAAAGTAATAATTATTTCAGGCAGCTAAAATTTTAACAGCAATTATTTTTTGATGTACTGACTGATTTTCCGTTATGACTGCGCTGAATGTTTCAAATTCATCCATAAAATTTAATCATTTGAACTCTGACAACACGTTTTCGGTCTTCTTTTTTTTAGTTTTTCTTAAAACCAATTAAATACCTTCGATGACATGCAGATTTACATATGTACATGCATATACGCAAAGTATGTATGTATATGGAAAGCATGTTGCTGCGCGACACGCTTCTCTGGCCGAAACAACTGACCGAAAATTTTCAAACCAAACTCATAATTTTCGATAAAAGTACAAGTTTAAGAAAGTACTCTAATGTCACACTTGGAGGCATCACTTAAGGCAGTAGTCTGCTTTAGAAGCCGAAAAAACGTTTTTTTAGCAATTTTTTTTTAAAGCGAAGGAAATGATAGCGGTAAACGGAATTTTAAGACGATAGTGTACTATATTTAAGGCTTAAAAAACAATATTTATTATTAACAAATATTGAAATTTTTTCAAAGTTGTAAGAATTTTTCTGGAGCGCCGGTGATGGAGGTCGTGCGATGCATCTGAAACAGTCGAATCAATTTTTTTTTTTAATTTTTATAAGTTTATTTTTTTTATGAACTAAAAAAATACCGAAGAAGTTATAAAATTCCAAATTTATTCGAAGTTTGAAAAAAAAATTCACTTTTTAAGGAAAAAAAAAATTATTTTAAGTTGCAAAACAAGTAGTCTAAATAATACTCTTGTCCAACTTTTTTAGTTCAAATAGAAGATAATTTAATACTGAAGCTAGATCACTTTGGTTTTTGTCGAATTGGCCTCTGGAATTTTAAAGACATATTCTTGGATAGTTTTGGGAGAGATTTAAAACAAAACAAAAAAATCGATTTTTTGAAGCCTGTAAAGCAGACTACTGCCTTAAAGATATTGGATCAACAAATATTGCTTTCCTTCCTTTTGAAGCATTTATAAGAAAAAATTATATAATAATATGAAAAGCTTTATTTATGTCTATAATTTCATCTTTGCTTTATTTTCTAAAAAATCTGTCCGCATAGCATGGTAAAGTCCTTTCAAAGAGACGGTGGAAAAATAGTAGGAAATGCATAGCTGAGGAAGTTTTTAATTGCATTAATTGTAATTTTTAATAACTAAAAAGTAATTAATTGTGATTGTTCAATCATCTACATTATGATTGCACAATCAAATAAACATCTGTTTACCAAATGCAATTAACACACTCACTGCATGTTGTCACTTCCCCAGTCTGCACTCATACACCATTTGCATGCATCACAAATATAGTAAAAACTAAGTTTACATAAGTGCCACACATATGTGCGCACACTTACCGCCTGCAACCGTATCAATTATCACTTTATCGCTGACGTCACGAGTGCGCTCACCTACATAAATCGCTTCAGCTTCAGTAAATGCATTTGCATTTTCTGGTGAAGCTTTGAAATGTGACGTCAACATTAAGCTCCGTGTTGCATGCCACACTCTAGGAATAGTTGAGACTTCGCAACCCCTACTACTAAGCTTTCGGTGAGACTTATTTGAGTAGAAGCAGCGCGCTTGCGGAATAAATGTTGAAACGAAGTGGCGTTTTATGCTCAAAACCCAGTAGTTGTTTTGTAGTTTGCCATACATTTGACTACTCCACAAAGAGATATCAAGAGAGGTAATTGTTCCTTAGCATTATCAGTGAAGTTTTAATTTTAAATCTTAGAAAAACTAAAAGCCCTTCAATAATTGTAATCGCATAACTTCCTGTAGATCCTATCTCTGAAGTCATAATAGCAAGGGTTTTTCAAAAGTATTTATGCCTATAAGTTAGTAGTGACCCAGCCCCTGCTTTAATGGCTATTGTGTTAATTTTGCCTAAAGCACAACCAACAACATTAGAGAGAGCGATTAACAACCACCACCAGCACCAAGCAGCTCATGGTGAGCGTAAGCGACAACAAGCTGGAAATGGAACAGCAACAAAAGACAGTGGCAAGTTGCTGCCAATGGCTTTTGCTTGGCTGCAGCACGAACTCGATTTTCAGTTTGGTGTCGGGCTTTCTGCGAAATGGTGTGCGAAACGGAAACGTGATTAACGCGATAGCGAGTGGCGAATAGAAAATATCAACAAAATATATAGTAACGTTACGCGTAGTGCTACTGCTAACGGGATATATTTTGTGTGCGCTGGGGGAATGCACAATATATGCAATAAGCCTATAATTTAGTAGTAATAAATACATAAATTGCTGCATATGAGGGAGTGCGTCACCGAGTGGTGTGGTGAGTGTGGCAAGTGATGGTCAACATTAAATGTCTCGCGGGAGATGAGCGGAAGTGAGGTAAATCGTAATACTCGTATCTCTACCGATGCGTATTACACTCACATAAATGAGGAATAACGCGTCCAGTGGGAGGAAAGGACACTTCTAAAGGTCTTCTCATAATTTATAAATAAAAATAGATTTTTTTCATTGCGAAAATGACCTTAATGACAGCACAACGCACTCAACAACAAAGGTTGCGCTCCCTGCATATGGCATGCCATAATCGCAGCGCTCGGTAGTGAGTTAAGCAAATGAGGCGACTTCTAACTGTTTTTTGTTGCAGCAGTTGAATGCAATTTGTGGGTGTTCGAAGTGCACAAAGTGATTAAAAATAACTTAAGGCCTTTGAATGTGCCGTACTCATTTACCTCGACATATTAAATCTAAATTATTCCTAAAGGGTTTAACTACATAATAATAATAAGAGACTTAATAATAGCAGCACAAGTGGATGGAAATTCTCTAAGAATGACTCGTTTGCTATTCAGTTTGCTATATTTGTGAATAAAAAGCAATTATTCCGTGTTTCATAATCCCAAAACAAAAGAAATGGTTTGTGCGCCTTAAACTATGCACCATGAAAAATAGTAAATACAATTACCACACAGCCAAGCTAAGCGCCTTTTCAGTGAAAGTTTCATCATAAATTACCGTATTCTTGCCTTCAAGTGCTTTCACTCTGTTCGCCGTTCGCTGTGTTGCACTCGAGCTGCATTCATTCGCACAAACACACACTCGGTACACACGAATGCGTTTTAGCATCCTTCGTTGTGACATTCTCGTCAACTCGTGGCAATTTGTTTACTACAACCACTTACTGTTATCATCATTGTGTTGTTGTGCATTATTATTGCCACAACTCTTAACTTAATCACAACTCTTAATGCTCATACGAGTAGCTCATAAAGCAGACGGCATTCCTCCCACGCGGCGCCTCCACTCCCGACTCAGCTCTGCAACACGAAATTGTTGTATCCTTCGCTTGTTCACTTCTTGCATACGCGACGTCGCTCAACGCCCCTTCCACCCTTGTGTTGTGTTTCAGCTTTGGATCGATAGCAAACGGCAAGCGCTCGTGCTCGCGAGTGCCACAAAAACGGCTGTGAGCGCGTAAGGGAAGCTTGTGCGTCCTCCGCGCCACAAACAAGCCGATGGAATGTTGTGAGAGTGAAACACCCCAGTGTGACACAGCGAAAAGTGACGACGAGGCGCACGAACCTGTGATGAAGCGATTAATACTCGTTTAAAATTAGCAGTGAAAGGACGACTTTGAGTTGTGGCTCGATAACTGAGCGGAAGGAAAAATGCTAAAATATAATAACGGTGCAATAAGAAATAATGAAATTTACAGTAAAGTAATGAAGAAAACCTTCATCTAAGTCAAGTGCAAATTAAAACGAGTGGAGAAGTGTTCTTCTAACGGTGTCCACAACAAGTGCAATAAATCAAGTAATTAAATGTGTTCCATTTCCAATGAGTGCTAAAGTGCCAAATGTCAAAAAGCAGCATCAGCAGCAGCAACAACAACAACAACAACAACATCAACAAACAAAACCAAAAAGCTTGCAATCGAAGCACAACAAACCAAGCAGCAGCAACAGCACAACAACAACAACAAAAGCAGCAACGCACAAAAGTAACAGCAACAAAACAACAAAGATGACAACAACCAGCGGCTTTGTTGTGCCCAACAACACAAACGCCATGTCCGCTTCAACGTCTGGCGCAGACTTAAACCACTCGGCAACGGAAGCCAAGGAGGTGGAGGCCGTGGATGTGGCCAGCGACGCTTTGTATTGCGGTGGTGTCAGCGCGCAAGAAGCGCAAAAACGACAGCAACAACAGCATGAGTCGGACGATCCGCAGCCGCCTCCGCCTCGAGCAGCGCCGCGCGGTAATCCGCCAACGCCAAAGCCCCGCTCAGGTAAGGCGGCTTAGGGCCGAATGCAGGCGCAATATACGCTAAGTGACCTGTTTGTTGGCTGTTGCCTTTTAGTTGAGAGTACTGCAATACTCAGTACCTAGCTAGCAATAACTGGGGCAATGCACTTCTTTCAATCCTGCCAAACAGTTGAGCGACTTTCTTATTTTCTTAAATATTTATTTTATTGTTGGATTTTGAGCGCTGAGTCCTCTGTAGCGTAATCTTCCAAGTTGTCGATTTCTTAAGCCTGCACGGTGTGGCATGCAACGTGCAACCTGCAAAGGATTGCGTGCCGTCAATGCGTCCGTTTGCAGCCTTCGCTCCGTTATATTTTCGATTCACTTACAACAGGCTTTACCTACATATATACTTATACATTATATGCTGGAGTAAATGGTGGATACTCGGGTAAATATGTCCTTTCGAGCATAGAACAATAGTTATGAATGTAGCAAGTCCATGTGACCCATATTCTTGGTTTCCATGGCATGGGGCCAAATCAACTAACACACCTCTACTCTACATACGACTGAACGGCTGTGTGTGTGGCACGCTGGAAGTGCGCACTCAGTTCTTCAACACTAAACTGTGGCCATAAGTATATACATATATATAGATATATATGTATATATAACTAGGTGAATATGCTTTTTACTATGAAAAGCGCTTTCCACTTTCAGCCCCCTTTCGCTCTCCGCTATGCAGTGCGGCATGCCGCTTTGTTCGAAAGCGTGTTGCGAATGCCTCTGGGCAAAGTGTTAGTCCAAATCATTAAAATTTCATGTTACCGCATTGTACTCGTGTAAGCTTTTAAGCGCTTAAACTGTGCGCTGCAAGCACCGAGGCATTTTAAGTAATTCGCGCGTAAGTGCAACGGCACAGCGCCTCAATAACTTTTTTTCGAGAATTTTTCAATTGACAGTTTTTTTGTTGAATTTCATGCTTCCTGAGTGTGTTTGTATGCTTTCATATATATTTCTTGATTTTCTGTCTGTCGTTGGATAGTTCATAGACGCTCAGAATGCGTATTGATTTTTAATTAATGTGGGTTATTCACTTCTTGACAAATACTGATAAACACTTACATACATACCTGTGAGCTATTCGAACTCTTTAATTAGGCGCCGACAAAAATTCTTAAATTTTACGATTTTTTTTCTTATATTCGCCTGTCTTGTGATCACTATCTGTCCGTGAAATGTCTGTGCCAACTTTGTATTATGCGTTTCAAATGTTGCACGAATGTGTGTCCATTGTCGCTTCTCATATTATTGCTCTAGATAAGTTTCTTTTGTTGCTTTCTTGTTTCTTCTTCGCCTTGAGGCACAATTTACGTTTACGCATATGGCCATAGAGGAAGTGCTGCTAATTAGTCTGCAAAGAAAAGACCACAAAATAAAAATGCTTCTTGAAAACTGTGCTAAACGGGTTCGAAACGTTTTTTTCTTTTTGTATTACAAGATTTTATGGTGTCTTCTTCTTGGATTCATGGGCACAGAAATACATTATGGTTACATATACAGTTAAATTAACTGAACAAATCGGTATTTTGTTAGCTTTTTTTGTTTGTTGTTACTGTTGTTTTTGTTGCCTCACGCATTATTTTATTACGAAATTTATGTTTTTGTGTGTGACATTTGCCATTAAAACGGGTACTGCTTTTTAAAAGACTTGACTTTGACGCGAAGCCACATGATGTTGCAAGTAGCTTGTCGTCCAAAGAAACTTGTTAACAGACAATCATTATTAGAACGCTATTTCTTTATACTTAAAAATGTTCTTCCCGAGGCTTTGAATCTCGAACGAACTCGATCTCCAATATGTTTTAGCGTGTGCTCTGTGATTGTTTTGAGAAATAGATGAGTGTTTTGAAGTTCTATGAGTTTGGAAGACGCCTAGTATAGTTCACGATATGCAATTTTATCTCATCAGACATCATCATACAACTGCCTGTAAGGGATCAAAGGTGTCGAACGAGCGAAAACAAAAATCTGTGTTGTACTTTAAAACCCGGGACTTCTTCTTCTACTTGACTGGCGTAGACAACGCTTACGCGGTTATAGCGCGCCACGCATCTCTTTTTTTGACAGTTTGGCGCCAATTGGTAATACCAAGTGAAGACAGGTCCTTCTCCACCTGGTCCTTCCATAGGAGTGGAGGTCTCCCTCTTCCTCGGCTTCCACCAGCGGGTACTGGTCCATTCGAACATTCATCATTCCATCTTCTGCGGTATTCGCCGTTGCCAATGTTTAAGGGACCATAAATCTTCTTCTCTCGAAAACTCCTAGTGCCGTCTCATCGGATGTTGACACCGTCCACGCTTCTGCACCATAAAGTAGGACGGGAATGCCCGGGACTACTCTTTAAAGATCAGTTCGGGAGCAATAATATATATTTTATATTAAAATTAAATTTTGTATTGCAATATATGTGATCTACATTCATATTCTTCTTCTCCGATTTATTGAATGTGCGATTGTTACTAAATTTGCTGTCTTCTCCTTTTTTCTTTGCAGTGCTCCCACCAACCACACAACTAATGACAACAACAACACCAGCAGCAACAACACTGAATCATTCATCATCATCTGCAACATTAAGAGCCGCCGCAGCAGCAGCAACAACAACGCCAGCGCATGCAACGGTGAATGCATTGAAATTAACGGAGCACATGGAACCGCATCTGACGCCGCGCTCCAAGCAGCGGCTAATCAAAGTGGATTTCTCACTGTTGCAGGTAAACACAGACACACACACACACATACACATAAACAAGCTAGTTCTGTTAGTACACCTACACCAGCTATTTGATAATAAATAGTATTTCAGCAGCGGGAACCGACCGGCGCTTATGCAACGCTGAAATTGTATAGTTTAGAAAGGCACAGCTTGATCTGCAAGTCTTGCATTTTCATATGAACCCCAGCAGTTGGGTTGCGTTGTTGTGCATATGGGTTGCATGTGCGCAGGTGTACGGTTGGCGTTGCAACTTGCAGGGCTGCGCTCCCACGCACAGGCACAGGCAAGCACGTTGAATAAGTGTTGCGAAATGATGAATGATGAATTCGTGACATAAATTACCCAATAATTTGCCGCGCTTCTGGTTGGCTAAATGCTGTCCCACTTAAACACCAACAGCAGTGTTCTCACATACTCGTGTCCAAATACATAATGACTTGATTTTTGTTAAATTGCAGTTGACCTCGTGCGCCTGCCAGTGGTCCTGCACGCAATACTATTTGCTGCACATGTGGAAGTAAACTAATTGCCCAAACCCAAATCAAATCGCCAAAAAAAACTCAACAAACAGCAATCAACATCACTTAATCTTCCAAGAAATACCCAAAATTCACTGCAATCCAAGTCCAACGTCCCCTCAATAAAGCAATAATGTGCAGGTAAAAGCTGAGAATATTATTTTTGCCTCCAAACACCATAGAAAACGCATTAAATGCCTTTACACGTTGCTGAGTTGCTTCACAGAAAACTTTTTACTTAACATAGACATATATATGTAGGTTTCAATGACCTAAAATGTGCTGCTCACGCTTAATTGGCTATCGCTTTCAGTTGGAATTGTCAACGACAACCACTTTGCGGCTTTGGACAAATTGTTAGTGGCAAGTGCAACAAGAAAAATTACAAAAAAATCAAATGTCAATGAAAGGAAATGGATGTCTATGCTAAGCGGTGAAATGGAAAGTCTCTTGGCATTGATGGTGCAAATAATACTCAATGACAGTTTGAAATGAATTATGGGAGACGTTACTTTTGCCTAAATTCGAGGCAGAATTTAATTTAACAGTAATTTTGAAAAAAAAATCAATATTATTACAAATGTTGGCAATTTTGGCAAAAAATGGATTTTAATGTTTCAAAACTGAACGTAACCTCAAAAATGAAATTGATTGTTAAGCTTCAATCGTAGTTAGCAACAACTGCTTGTGCGCTTATGTGGCGATTAATCTATTACACTGTTCAGCATGTATTTTTCCACTGATAAGTCAACTTACTCACTTCAATGAGGCCCAAATTAATTAAGTCTCTTCTGCTTAATGCGCAAATAATTTATTTCCGAAAATTCATAGCGAAGCGAAGCCATTCATATCACATATTTCCTCAAATATGTATGTACAAACATATTTACTCACAAAAAATAGAACCTTGCGTGTTCGCCTGTTACACACATACACCCACACGCCGGCCAATCACACGGTGTGGCGCGTGACAACGCCCATTCAAATCAAATACGACAATATACTCGTACTCACTATGCAGAACTCTAGTGATTATGCTACGGTGAATGTCCTGTTAGTTCACCGTTACTCTACAGCGCCAGACAACAAAACCTCGCTAAGCATTACTCATATAGGAATTTCTAAAAGCGTTTTTTAATAACTTTCGTTTGTACTCTCTTCTCTCCCCGCACAGGATGATGACAATTTCTTTGATGAGCCGTCGTCAACTGTCAGATATGGCAACTGTCACAGCGCACATGTCGGAATCTGCTCGCAGCCGCAAATGCCTCCCTACCCGATCGGCGGCTATATGACGCTGGGCGCGGGCTATGGTGGCCCTGCGAGCGCCGTGACTAACAACAATGTGAGGGGGCATGCGCCCACAACGCAGTTGCCGTCAGCGCTGACTACGCGGGTGCTACGCCGAACAAGTAAGTTTTTGAAATTTTTGAAGACGCCCTGTGTTGGTATATTTGAGTGATTTTGATTTGAATGATAAAACTCAAACCGAGGTTGGTATTCCGTATAGGGGCGGTAACTAAGCGCTTAAGCACCTCTTGAACTGTAGCATACCTTTAGGAGCGCATCGCAGTACGGTATACCAACCGCGTTCTTATAAAATTCTAATGTAATTATATTTGTTGTTGGTTTGATTGGCATTTATACTACTTTTTTGCTTTAAATTAGTTTTGTTTTATATATTATTTTGTTATTATTCTTATTATTATATTATATTTTATTTTATTTTATTTTCATCTAATGGATTTTTATTATTGTTTTTACTTTTCTTTTCTTCCACTTTTTTGCCACATTCTCCTCATTGGATTTACATTTACAATTGGTTAATGTGTTTTATTGAAAAAAAATTATTATTTATTTGTTTTTGCTTAACGGTATATTTAAAGGTATTTGATTGGTTTTTATTTGAACTAAAATGCAATGTACACCTTAGTTATTTATTATGTTTACTACATTTGTTGTTATTGTTGTGAGCACAAAGAACAAAAGAAATCGACTAAACGAGGAATTAGAGATATGCTCTTTTTGCTTGAAAACGCGATTTTATACAAAAAAAAATCAAAATAATATTTCGCTTACTAAAAACTACGGTGAAGGTTAAGAGCTCAACATATCTAGTATTTGTAAAAAAACTGCAATCCTTAAAATTAACGAAACCTCCAGTAGTGTTAATTGGACCCAGCTCAATAACTTGACCAAAGGAACTTCCCGTTAGTTTGTAGAAACACCAAAAAAAACTCGAATAAGTATTTCTATGCAATAATTAGTAACTAAGTACTAAGTGTGAAATAAAATACTGTAACTGTAAACTTTAAGTTTGTAATATATTTGATATAACTGTAGTTATGCATGTTAGTCTATGCCGTTATTGGAAGGTGTATGTAGCGCAACCGCCCTATAAACCTCTCCCACCTTCTACGATTATTTAATGTAGTGAATTTGCCGCTTTCTTCGCGCATTATCCATTAGCATTTTTGGAGATTTTTTCAAAACATAAAAATATAAAAGTAAAAGCAGTTTGAGAGATTTCTTCTAAGTAGAGAAAGACACTAAAAATCATTTCCAATGTATTCTCCTCTCTTACAATCAAATGCGCTTTAAATAATGCAAATGCAAAATGCAAATAATGAAAAATCGCAAAATTTGTCTAAATGGAAATTTTTACTGTAAAATCCACTCTCCCATTTGCGCCGTAAATTATGCTACGCATCATTTGTGCAGAGGACTCGTACACCGAGGATGAGTACCATAGGTTCTTCGACAACGCGCTGGAATGTAAATATGAATATACTATTTCTTCTTCTCTATTTCCTGCTCTATCTCTAATTCATTCATCTGCTCGGCAGCGTTCGAATCATACTCGTACATATAGAAACATAACCTCAACCTTTATGTTATTGTTTAAGCCATATCGCCTGTGAATATACATCGAACATCTAATGCGGATCCATTTATGTACGCGTGCCGCCATAAAAATATATTTATTCACTTACAAACATATAGACTGAAGTGTATGCATTTGCTTCACCATTCGGTTATTGCCATTTCATTCATTCGCTTCGTTCGTATATCATTCGTTTGTGACTCATTCTTCATGCTACGTTGAGACCACCGTTAAGCGCCTAAAACGCCACAACGAACTCATGCAAATATACTTTTAGGCGCTCACTGGTCTGTAAATAAAAAATAACCGACCATTTTTATTAACACCCACGCCACATTCTGCGGCTCTCAATCGTAGTAATTTGGTAATTTTGAAATAAGAAAAGGAAACAAACTCAATTTAGTCAATTTGCACATTCTCTGTTGTTGCTGTTATTGTTTCCCTTTTCATTTTTCGTTAATGCCACTCGATTTCGATTTGATTGCATGATACTCTCGTAAAACTGTATATAAAACATTTCCACTTTGTGCGAATTTCCAAAAATGTTATGATTATTTGATGAAAATGTCTAAATATTCTTGATTAAAATTAACGATTGGAATTAAATGCCCTCAAGTATTATTTGCATTAGTTCCTTGTTTATTATTTCATTATCATACCTCACCTGGTCACTGACTGACTTTTTACAGTTTCCTATAGAACCTCCAAACTCATTTTTACCATATTCCCATCTACATCCGTTAAACATAATTTCGGTATTCTAACGGGACTTTTTACAAGTATATTTACACCAATTAACAAAGACACACAAAAAGCATGTTTTCCAATTCAGTCGAAACTCGCTGTAGTTTTCGAGACATTTTGTATTCATTAAAGTATTTACAGCAATAATTTACATTATTCACATTTAAAACGCTTTATTTACTCACATGAATGCCATTTTCTTGTCACACATTACACTAACAATTGTACTGAACCCGATTTCTTTTGCCTTTCGCCAGCTTACGATCTCGCCACGCAATGCGAGTCTCGGCGCGCCTCGTTACGACGCCACACCATCGTCGGCTGTCAGAGTAATTTCGACGAGACTCATTCCATGCCGCCATCGCGACCCGAATCCCGACAGTCGGATGTGAGTTCTATGGTTGTGCCTGGCGGTGGCGCAGATGCAGTTGCAGGCACAACTAAACAGGTAAGCAGCACCAGTATTCCGTCTGTTTTCAGTTAATTAATCTATTTTTGACTCTTCAGCTACACAATAACTATAATCAAAAGCAACAACAGCAATTGAAGCGTTCCCAAAGTCCCGTTATCGGAGGCAGTCACTGCGCACGTGCCGGCGGTGAGAGCAGCGATTGCAGCCGTTCGTCATCCTCGGTTGGCCCATGGAGCAAGTCCTTTCTGGATGAGAAAACCTGGATCGAACGCGGTGACGATCGTCTCTCGTTGACGCTGGAGGAGATCGTGCACATACGTTCGGTGATGACGAAGGCCGAGCTGGAAGGACTGCCTGTGGGTGTGCGTGTCAAGGAGGATGTCGAAAAGCGCAAAGTCTGTTTCCTGTGCCTACGTACACGTTTCTCCATATTCGGACCTTGGGGCATACAATGTAAATTGTGCCAACGCACGGTCTGTTCCAAATGCTATACCAAGGTAAGGAAGGCGCGCCGCATCTTTGCTCATTCAAAGCTTGCTAATAACACACCTTACTTTCAGATGAGAATACCAACGGAACATTTCCGCAATGTGCCGCTGGTCTTGATTTCGCCCTCATTACTCGCCAGTCCGGCTGGCTCCAGCACGCCATCACCATCGCATCACGCTCACCACACTCACTCGTCTTCAACGGGCAACATATTGGACGAGACGTTCCCCAAATCGTTAATTGAGCGTCTGTTGCGTTCCGAGTCAGAGCGTAAGGTGAGTAACGGTCGTCTGGACAACGTGTTACTATAAATTGCTTATAAATAATTTTAAACAAACCGTTACAGACTCGCAACACGGTGGGTAGCGCTCCGTCATCGCCCAAACACCAAAGATCCAACATGAGTACTCCCGGTACGAGCCACATTATGACCAGCCGACCGGGTACCTGTGTAACCGGACAAGCCATCGAGGCGGACGATGCTTCCGCAGTGACGTCTTCTTATAACAGTAATCTATCAAATGGCGCTAACAGTAATATGTACGCCAACAACAACAAACACATCAATCTAATGTCACGCAGCATGGAGGGACCACGTAGCTTGCCTGCCAACAGTCCTGCGCGCGCGCACTCCAACAGCAGCACCTTGGACCGGAAGTGAGTAGCGACACAACAGCCTTCTTAACCTGAATTCGAAATTATATCATATATATGTGTGTTTGTGTATTTTGCAGAACGAAGTTTTCACGCGCCTTCACACTATCCGCATCGGGCACACAACTCAGCCAGGAGCAGAAGGAGAACATGCGCGGTGAGCTGGTCACCGTTTGCAACGACTGCAAGGGTCTGGTCATGGAGATCACACGCTCCTCCAAACAGACACGCTCCTCGGCGCGCAATCGAGCGCTGCAAAACCTCACGCTCGACCTCTCCCCCGTCTACAAGTGAAAGGCAAGCAGCGGACGAACGGATAGGCCGTGACCTCCTCTGAATGCAGCTGAAGTTGAAATACGCTGTTCACGCGGTTGATGATTCCTGCACTTCCAAATCACTCTTCCCTTAAAGCGTAATTTTACATAGACATACGAACACATTTGGGCCGACGCACCAAACGACGCGTCGCCAAGTGTGCACCACTGTTTGTAAATAAACAACAACTAAGCAATTTATTGAAATGTGCGAACTAAGTTTTTAAACAACAATAACAAAAGCGGCGAAGGCAGCGCTTCGCTTTGGTGTTTACAACCATAATTAATGCAAATGATTATGTTCCAAGCATGCACCCCACCATTACATTGTAAAAAAAAAAAAAAAAACAAGAAGAGAGAAGAAACCTATTGATATTTCAAATATGTACATATGTATGTGTAGACGTACCGTTAGCGCTTTTGATTAAGTTTGGAGCGGTCGCTCTAGGAAACAGCTTAAAGCTTAACAGAGGCCCGCGCTCCGCACGAGGTTCGCGCTTTACATGTTGTATGCCTTGCGTTTTAGTGCAACTATTAGGATTATTATTAACTGTTTGGTACGAGAATTCAGCGTAAATTTGCTTTAAAGTTTGATACGTTCAGATCGGCTATACTTTTAGTTAGTTTTATTTATCTACTATAATCACTTTCATGCGCAGAGCTTTCTTAGCACTTTTACCACATGAAATTTAGGCGCGACGCTGCTGGCAGAGTTCCTTCTTTAACGCTCACACACCGGCAGCATTTCTTGTTTTTTTTTATAAATTTTTCAAATTTGTGATACGGAAGAGTGCTTCTTTCAACCCCCCTTGCTAATAATTATTTTTTACGCGCTTTTTTCATTGCTCCCCCCACCCCCAAAACATGAAAGTTCATGAATATGGTTGTGTGAGAACTTGTACAAAAAGAAATGATTTAATATGTGTTATTTGGACTTTCTTTGTCTGTTTTTTTCGTTTTTTTTTTTGTTTTTGCATTTTCAATTCTTTTGAGAATTACTTATATTTAACACTAAGTTTACCGTTTATCTTCACTTTTCATTTATTTTGTTTAGTTTTGTTTTGTTTCTGACATGAGTTCTTCAAAATGAAAATACTAATATTTTGTATACATACATACGTGATAATGCTACGAACACTTTCCAATAACTGTACTGTAACTCTGTAACTATTAAAATATGAAAATTCTAGTTGTAACCTAACAAAAGGTCAATGCATATTTACCGTTTTCACAATTAAACAATTTAAATTTAATTTGTACTATACACACTTAACAATATGGAACGCATAATTGTACATGCTGCGTTTAGCACATACATACCTACATACATATTATTAATTACAATTACTATGCTTAATAAAAAAAAAACATTACCATTTAACTTAAACATATTTATACATGTATACAGACGTACATACGCTATAGTTTAGTTAATCGTACACACACGACATCAATTAAATACACACGCCTACATACATACATACATACATACATTTATATATATTTTGTCAAATTGCTTATTTTAGTTAGTAATTTATGATAATATGTAATTTAATAGTTGTTAGTGGTCTTAACCCCCATGTTTTCGATTGCATATAATGATTTTTGTTGTTTTTGGAGCACATTTTTACGTTTTAAGTATCGTTTTGATTTGGTTCAACAGCCACGACTTCAAAGATAAAATATTAATTTGTAAAAATATTAGCAATATACACACAACTATATAAACTATATACATACATACATACTTACATATAATAAAAAGCTAATAAGCCACAAATGTACAAAGATAAATTACAAAAACAAAGAAAAAGTAAAAATAAAACAAAAAATAATTGTATTGAAGAATTGCAGCAAACACAATTGGACTTGATAGTGAACACAAAGCTTGTTACGGCAACTCAGAAATATTATTACAAATACAAACAATAATTAAAATAATTAATTTCATAATAATAACATTTAATAAAAAAATAAATAATTAATTTTTTAGTATTTTCCGCTACTTAGTTCCATCGTAAATTTTTATTTATTTATTTTTTTTTTTTTTTTGTAATTACACCAATCGCCCCCTTATTTCCGCAGCAAGATTTGTGTACACTATAAAGCTCCAGAGTGTTAAGCTAAAATATTAAGCATTATATACGCACTCCACTGCAAGTTGATCAAATGTTGATTATAAAAACAAAACAAATCTGTTCTGCTTTCAACATCATAAATACATGCATATGTACAGTATATCGTTGTATAGTTAATAGGAGCATTGTGTATCTCTAAACTGTTGAGCTAAGCTGAGGAGGAAAGAAAAAAAATCCAGTGGAAATGCACTTGTTGCTATTAATTCTTTATGTATTATTTAAACACATACATACGCACGCAAG
Source organism: Zeugodacus cucurbitae (assembly GCF_028554725.1). NCBI lineage: Eukaryota > Metazoa > Arthropoda > Insecta > Diptera > Tephritidae > Zeugodacus > Zeugodacus cucurbitae. Next base: position 1,219,457 of record NC_071668.1, read on the forward strand.
CAGGCGTCGTACACAGGCAAACATGCATACAAACATACATGAGTGTGTGTGTGCGTGTGTACCAGCATAAATTATAAATACTAATTTTATAAAGTATCCCCCAAGGATTAAGTGTTTAAAAGAGCAGCAGCACCAAAATAAATTTAAATTAAAGAAATCAAAATAAAAAACTTAAATAAAAAAAAAAAAACAATTTGTTTTTTCTTCTCGCTAGGCAGTGCTGACTACTAACACTTACTTTTGATAAAAACCACTTCGCTCCCACTTGATTTTATTGCGGCTATTACCACAAATAACTCAATGAAACAATCTGCAATGTAGCTTTGTGGAACATTTTGTTTGATTTTTGTTTGTTTTATTATACTTTGGCCAATTCGAGCCAGTCGTTAAATACATGCGAATGTATTAAATTGTTATGCATATATATATATTTTGATAAAAAATATTCTTTATAATATTTTCAAATATTGGTGATTCTTTAAATCTAAGTCTATTTTCAAATAATTTCGGTTGACACACCAACATTCACGAAGCACACAATGTTGAAAAATATATGAATTCTTATATTTTTGAATTAAAAAGTGGAAAATGTGTATGCGTCAAGATTTTCGTACGTCTCATATACTCGCGTATGACTTTACATTACTGCTATTTACTTAAACTTTACATATAATTATGCACATAAATATAACATTGCCATGACCGTTTCGAGCCATTTGTTAAAAATTATCTGCATTACTTCATTTGCAGAATTTTGCTTAAGATCTCCTTCGCTTCTCGTCATTGCGATTGTCATGACCGCCACGACGCTTGCGGTTGCCGTGCCCGAACTTGTTCTTGTTGTGATGATTTCGTCGACTCTTCATTTGCTCAACAGCCTTAGCCAAATAAGTCTTCTCTTCCTCTTCGGCGAGTGTGCGCAACACCAGCTCCAAGTCATCACTCAATTTTAGCTAAAATGAGAGCATGAAATTACAATTAGATGACTCATTAATTTATACACTTTCACAAATCTACCTTTTTATCAGTCAATTTCTCGAGGAACTGAGATCCATTGTTTTCATCCGAAAAGCGGATATGGCCTGTCTTGTCGCCTTTGCTATAGTCTATATAAGAGATTTCCCAATTTCCTTCAACCTTTTCTACAGCTTCACGCAACAGTTCGCGGGTTACGACGTCTGTGCAATTTTCGAAATATACAACGGTACCCTTGGGCAGTTGTAACTTTTCCTCCTCTGCTTTTGCTTTGCCCTTCTTTGATTTAGACTTGGTCTCCTCTTTTTTATCTTCATAATACTTATCTTGCCACTTGCGCAGAAGTTCACGTTCCTTATATTGAACCTGGAAAGTATGAAATATAAATATATTTTTGAATTAATATTATTTTTTTATTTTCGTTTACCTTCTCTTTCTCGATGAACTCTTGCGCTTGCTCCTTCTTCGCGAATGTAACAAATACGCTGCCTTTGAATTTATATGTTTTGCTGGGTTTGTCTAGGTACTTGCGCATGGTAATGTGCAGCACCTTCTCGTAAGGTGCGAAGAAATCAATCAGCTCGGACATGGTGGTCTCCAATGGAAAACCTTTAGCATAAGCGGTACGTGATTGCACTTCCTTGCGTTGTTCCTCATTGTGTTCAGGAATGGGACGCTCCGGGTGACGGCGCAGCTTCTCCTTATCTTCACTAATCTCTAATAAACCTTCATCTGACTTGATAAGCGAGTCAATGATCACATTTGGATCGCTACTCAGAGATGATAAACGTTTGAATGTTAATAAGACTGAAAGAGGTACCCAGCCCTCTTCGTCTTTGGAGATCTGCTCCAACAGAAATTTGTCACGGCGTAAGTTAGCATCGCTGAAGTAGTATTCTACCTGGCGTATAATAGCGCGTTCTTGTTTGGTCAGTGTTGGGTCAACGGTCTTTTCATCTTCGGAACTTTCCTTCTTGCCCTCTTCTGCAACATCGCTTTTTTCCTCTGTGCTGTCTTCTTTGACTTCTTCTGCAGCGTCTTTCTTGAGTTCATCTGCAGTGACCGTAGGTTTTTCCGTGCCTACTTCTTCGGCTTTTTCGGCCGCACCATTTTTCACTTCTTCAACGGGAATATCAGCAACATCAGCCATTTTATTTACCTAAGAAATGAACTGCCATCATTAAATGAATTTACAATGTACAAAAGAATTAACAAATTTACTTGAAATGTATTAAAAACCTGAAGAAAACTTGATCAAACACGTGTGAGCAAAAGAAACACGTTTCCAGACAAAACGCCGCTAAAATAATTTAACAAGAAATGACAGCGAGCTGACAATGAAACATCGGCAACTTTTGACAATAGTGTTGAAAGCCATTTTTTGCACAGTGTTGGTAAATGACGATTTTTAATAATTCTTTATAAAACAACTTGATGTCAATTAATTAAACATTCTTGTTAAAATTTGTTTTAATCAAGTACTAAATATTTTAATAAGTAGTTTTTGATCTTAGCATTCTTTTAGAAAAAGTAAAGGTGTTAATAAAACCCATAAAAGAATATATGTTCAAATTCGAAGTGTTTACTGTGTGTTCTGCTTAAGTTAATTTTCATTTTGATTTGGCAACTCCCAGTGGAAATAAATTATTGGTAGCACATATGGTAATCTGTCATTGATTATTTTGTAAACAAAAACACGCGGAGGCTTAGTCTAGGATATATGTAGTTCTTATTCCTGCCTAGAAATGGCTGATCCACAAAAGTTCGTATTACCTTCACCGAATTTCAATAAGAAAATGGAGGCACCTTTAGCAAGACCACACTTCCTTACGCCCTCAGGAATGACTCTTCATGCGCGTCATCAGCCTCCGCCAATGTATGGAAAAAGAGGAGCCACCTACCCTTCCAAATACCTTCAAAAGGCAAATAAAAATAATGTGAGTTTCAATTTTTATTTTATTTTCAAATAAATAATATCCGCCAACAGCTTTCACCTGTACAGGTTGAGAAAACAGACACTGCTGGGCCTGAATATTGCGAAGCGTGCGACATGGAGTTACAGTCTAATGATGATCTACGTCGGCACAAATTGCAACATGAGAAATGTCCAGTGGACAATTGCAACTATCGCGGACACCCTTCCGTAATGGATAAACATGTCGCAACACTACACAGCTCTGGTTTATTTGATAAATTCAAAAAGCTCAGCTCGCCTGAAGAAATAGCCGCTTGGCGGGAAGAACGTAAAAGAAAGTAAGTGAATTGCTTACCAAAAATCTATTATGGATATTCGTAATATTTATTAATTTCTTAGATATCCTACAGTAGAAAATTCTATAATGCGACAACGTGCTAAAGAACAACGTGAGAAACGCGGTGAACGTCTGGAAGCGCATAAAAGTAGGTTTGGAAAGCAAGAGGATCGTAAACGGGCACAAAAAAATCAGGGCCCTGATTCAAATCAAAGAGGGAAACATAACCAACAACAAAATTTAAAAAATCAGAATCAGAATGGTCATGAAAAAAGGAAACGCAACAATAATAAACGGCGTAAAAAGGAAGAAGTTCAAAAGCTTGAGGAGAAAAAGCAAAACGATGTTATAGCAAGCATAAAGTCAACAAAAAGGGCAGAAAATAATGCAGATGAGGATATAAACTGCAATGGAATTTCGATGTTCAAGGGCACAAGTAAACTGGCCAAGTATCAGCACGCCAAGCCTAAGAAAACAAAAGAAACGAACGTGTTAAGCAGCTTGCTTGGAATGTATGGATCGGATGAAGATTCTGAGGATGACTCCAGTAAAAATGAAACGGACAATGAAGACTCGGAACATTTAAATGATGACGAATTAAATGAGACAATCAGCACAGATATAACTATGAAGGAGAAGGACCTGTTAAACAGTTCTATGGGTACACAGTCCGGTAGTTCGTTTAAGGTGGAAAAAATTGAAGAAATAGAATCTGAAAATATACACGATTCTTCAACAAGTTTTGAGGAGGTACAGCCTCTGCAAAACATCGATATGGAGATTAATTGCGATACAAGTGAACCGAGCCTCATAGAGAAATGTGAAAGTGTAAGCGATAGTCTTATTGATACTGCTCAAAGCCCTAAGCCACAAGCCACGGATTTAGTTTGCTCCGATGATGAAGCGCCGGAAGAAGCACCCATAGCACGCTCAACAGATCTACCGAGCCCCACAAAATCATCACAACAAAATGTACGAAGGAATGACGCGGTAAATAATGAAAGTAATCAGTCCTCCAGTAAGCCTATTAAGAAAGCTGACAAACTCTCAAGAGTTAATAAGCAAAAATCAGGGCTAGACTATCGCAAAGCACGTTTGCGGAAACAAAACACATTGTTAGAGAAACTTTTGGAGCCAGACATTCGACACGAGCGAAATGTGTTACTTCAGTGTTTGCGCTATGTCTGCGAAAACAACTTTTTCGGTATTGGTGAAAAAAATTAACGTAATAGAAAACTTGTACAAAATCATTTAAACCAAATTTTATTTTTAATAAATTCTTATACTAAGTTCCTAATACAAAATAATCGACTGATTTATTAATTCGTCTTAATTGGGAGGTTGTTGTCCCATTTGTGTTGCTCCACCACTAGACATTCCTGGATTAATAGAATTGTCATGACTTTGTTGAAGCTGTTGTTGAGCCATTTGTTGCTGTTGTTGCGCTAATTGCTGGGCGTGTTGCTGTTGCCGCTGCTGTTGTTGTTGTCGTGCGGCGTGTGTATATTTTGCCTATTAAAAATATATTATTTAAAAAATACATTTATACACTTTATAATATCTTACTTTAGACTCTTCTAGTTCACGCACTCTGGAACGTGCATGTTGTATTCTATGCCAAGCCATTTGCAGTACTTTCGCCGAGGCATATCCAGAGCCCTCATGTGGTTGTCCAGTGGACACTTGTGTTAAATAATTGATCTGCTCGCTTAACTTTGATTCCACATTAGATAATGATTTGATAAATTGCTGCGTTTGAGTTTCCGCACTTTTTTGCGAAGACTTTTCTTTGCTGAGTTCCTGCATCGCCTGACCTGAGGAAAGAGGAAAAAATTTTATTGAATGCATATGTATAGCATGAAGAATTTAAATAACAAACCTGCACTTTGTAGACACATTATAATTTCTTGTTCGATTTCATCTAATGCGTGTATTTTGTCTAAAGGATTGTGTGCCATTTCTATTTGTATTTTATTATAATTAATGTGAATAATTTACAATAAAAAATCTTTCGTTTAGCGTCTTCACAAACTGGCTCAGCTGTTTCAAATTGACATATCTCTCCAAAGTTGACAGTGCTGTTTCTTGTTTATATCAGATGGTGCTGCTTTCGAATTGCCTTATGACATAATAATTATTTATTTTTAATTTTAATGGCTGATCACAATATTTTTACAATATGAATAAATATAATAAGAACGAAAATATGCAAATTTTCTTCGTGCGGTCAGTGTTTTAATAATACAGTACCATATCACAGCCAATTTTAGTCTCCACAGAAATATGCCATTCAATATGGGAGTTGGCAACTCGGTTAGTCATTTTCGGCAGTCGAGTTATTTTTCGAGTAAATTTCTTGGTGTGTCATTTTAATCGCCTTTTTCGCTGTTAAACTTTATAAAAATTGCGAAAAAAATGTTAATTATTTTGTTGAAGTTGTCGCGAAGAAGTGCAGATTGGTATCCGGGTTGTTGTTAGTGTTTAAAGAACATAAACCAACCGAATAATAGTCAGTTTTCCTCTGCTTAATATATTTTCTGTTGTTGCTTCCGTCGTCGACGTCGCTGCCTTCTATTCACTTCTTTTTCGAGCTAATGTCACTGCCGCTGTCGACTGCGCTGTCCGTATCGCCGATGTTATATTGAGAAAGAATAAACCTGTGCGCATTGCTGTTGTTAATAAAGTTTTATTATTAAATATTTACCATACACATAGTTGTGATTAAGAAATTTACTGAGCAAAGTCAGTTACCTAAAGCGATGAGTTGTGACTACTTATTAAATCTATAAGAAGTTTTTGAAGAACTCTACTCATTACGTTTAGCAACTAAAAACAAAAAATATAAATTAAAAATCACTTCTTATTAGATAATGTTAAACGGCCGTGTTGTGGGTGTAACTAACTATAAAATTGTTTTGCAGTGTGTTGAATAAAGTCTGATTGCGGCAACAGTATAATTATACGGTAAGTATTCGAAACCATATACATGTATGTATGTATGTAGATGGAAAAAATATAGAATTATTGAACTGCATATTAATTGTAGTATTTTTTTATTCATATAGTTTAAATTGTTTTTTTTTTAATATCTGCACAATTACCTGCATATTTATGCTTTCCACACTACTTGATATTGTACATACATATGTTTCATGCGTCATCTAAGTTGCTATTGTCTCGCAACCCAAGAGTATCCAACAGACACAATTGCTAGCATTACAACGATGACAATAGCATGACTGTAGCTACTATATGGTGCACTTTACTTCATGCAATTTTCCAGGTTTTTTATGTTTTTATGTTTCTTCTATTTACTTTTATTTGTTCTGCTGTTTTCACAAAAGAGCATCGTACAAAAGAGGGCGACAAGTGGTCGCTTGCAGAAGTACGCAACAACATACACGGTATGTTCAAAGAAATGTAGTCTGAGTTGCAACAGAATAAAAGAGGAGAATTGAACAGTGTATCTTTTCACGATATGCTCTGCTAAAAATGCAGACAAAATAATCGCAGATGAGGTGCTATATGATAAAGTAACATTAAACCTGATAAAATCACATTTAATTTAAATAAAATAAATTAGTTTTATTTTGAAATATTTATATTAGCCCTAAATAAGTCTTTGCTGTTTATAATACTATCCTATCATTTTGACACCTTTATCTGCCACAAATCTGTTTAGTGCTATGGTTAAGTTTTTTTCAAGAGTTGTTGTATCATTGCACACCGTGCTCTAATCTATGGCTACATATGTGCCTCAATGACTCTTGCGGTTTGTAGATGTGCCTTTGACTGCAGTAATGCTGCACACAATGTTTACTCCGACGATGGCGCCAATTTTCACAGGGGAGCTAGACAGCCGAGTTGCAACACAATGCACCATACAAACGTGCAGTTACATATAAATAGATGCGAGTTGCCAATAGCTCACACCACAAACTGTTGCTCCTCAGCCGCTTTAACTCTATACAACTCGCAAGTCTGCATGTTAAAATGTGTTTTTTTGGACGTTGATGTGACAAATGTGGATATTCATTCATGCATAGTGAAAAGGCTTTATTGCTTTTAGTTCTTTTTAGTCGACTATTTGCTTTGACAAATTTTATCCGATTTTTACTTTTTCGATTTAAATCTTGTGAAGTTTTCTTTAATAAAATCACTCCGCGGACGCATAATTTGTGTATGTACTACCTGCTACAATGTCTGTCTGTCATAGTTTAAATCCCATAAGTTTCAGCTGTAGCCACTGATCTTCACACTTCGGTTGCACACGCTCTAGAGCGCGTACTAAATTTAGGTTGCACAAACAAATGTTTTCGTTGTTGTTGTTTTGCTCTGCCGCATAAAAAGGGCAAAACGGTGTGTCTGTCTGGTTGTGGCATTGCGCCACCCTTGATTGAAATCAATAAGTTGGGACATGTATACCGTTAAACTTCAAGACCCCAACACGGAAACATAAATTTACTGCTGCCGCTAGTGTGGGCAATACGAGTTTGTTTTTCCTTTTTGGATTTGCATACAATTCGTTTGTAGTACATGTGTATTCATGCTTGTAATTTATGACTAATTTGAAAATATTTTCAATTATTACAAGGAATTTCACATTTGGAAACATTTAGTTTATGTTTTATTTCAATTTCAATTGGTCGCACTTTGGAACAGCGATAAATCATTGAATTTGAACTTTCTATTTTTGTATTAATATTAATGAACTTATGAGCCTCTTCTTGTCAATGCATCTGGATCAAAGAAATGAAACATCGGCATATGTTTATATTAATGCTGGACACTTTAGGTTCTTCATAAGATCCATGTAAATACGATTTTCTCTGTTTTATTTTGATGGGGACACGCGTCGTCTGCTCTTCGTATTCCCTCCCTAGGAATTTTGACTTTTTTCTTACTGCCAAATGTTCTCTAATTATTGCGTGCTTATTTGTGCTAGTTCGTATTTACTTAATGTACTCAAGTACTATTGTGTTTATTTTCCTTAAGATTGTTTATTATTTTTGTTTCTACTCGCAGATCTGCAATGCTTTGAGTGCAAGTGCTTTGATTATGCACTATTTGTAAATAATTTGTAAACACTTTGATTCGGATTCATCATCAAATCACTGGTTGGATTAACAAACAAGATTCACAAGAAGTCAAGAAGTCGAAGTGTATTTTCGCGTTGTTTAACCGAATGCAAAGGCAAGTGTCGCACTATTTATGCATTTGTTGCCTCATCTGTGCAACAAAAATGTTTACATGTTTGTATTTACTTTATGCCGTAGACGCGTGTGAGAAGTATCCAACACAATGTCGTCAAATTATAGTAAAATTCTTCATTTTCCAATATTTTTAACGATCGATTCCAAAATAGTTTTGCTCTCATTTATTCGCAGTTTATTTATTAGTTTTTTCCGCAACTATTAAATAAGGCGCTCAAAATGATGTCAAATAAAGAATTGGTATTTTCCAATTTCCCACCCCTCGCGGCCAGCATACCCCGTTGTCGCAATTGAGGAAAATTTCATTTTGACGTCTGCGTCTGGGCAATTGGCAGTGTGCCAATCGAATGTCGTCGCCTGGTGCTGTTCATCTCCACTATGCTTTTGGTGTGACATATTCAATTTTAAGTTGAGCACTTTTTGCATTTAATGGGTATTATCCTCTAGCATAAAGTAAACGCTGATTTGGAGTTTTTATTTTCGTACCCATTGCAGAAAAGAGCCAAACAAGAGCAAATCTAAAAATAGTTGAGTGTGTAATTATTAGAATCAGTTCCACGTGCCATAAAGGCTTTGATTTTCAGATGTGGGTTCTTCGTATAGAGTGTAATGGCGCTTACGAGGATACACATACTATAAATTAAATTGATCTGTGCGTTTATTTTATGAGTTCTTGAATGCAAATATTCCTACATACGTATTAACAATATATACATATATGCATATGTATATGGGTGTTTATCTCTACAAAAATTGTGTCTGCGTGTGCATTCATCCTCGTTGTTTCCGAGAAAGTTTAAAAATATAATAATTAAAAATAATTGTGAGATTTTTTTTTAAAAATGCGAACGTTCTCTCGCCAATACTCGTGGCATTATTCATATTTGTTGACATTCTCTTTACATGACAACTATTTATGTGCGATTGTCAGCTACATATGTCTGTATGTCAGTTGGTTTCCGGAAGTGCTTGCAAGTGCAGGGAGAAAAACAAAAAAAAAAAAAAAACGAAAATATTTGCCATTGGCGCTATTAAAAATTTAATAAGAGACGAGTGAGGACAATGAATCGGACTTGAAGGTTCAATATTATCTTAACAAGAAGATTATAAGAGGAAATTTTTAAGATGATCGGAGGAACTTTTGGAATAAAATTCTTCAGAAAATAGGCGACATTACATTTTACTCTGACCTCTTAGAGACGTGGTCTAGGGTAAATTATTCGAGATATTTAAATCATTGAGACGCAAACATTTCGAGTTTGGGAGTTAAATGAGAAATGGATCACTATGATGGCCCTCCACTAAAGTCTTTTGCTTTTAGCTGAGTGTGAACTCAGGTTTTGCGCACTTAGTTTCAGTATCCAGTATTTTTCACTGGGTATATTTGTCCGTCTTTACAGAGAAAGTAATTTCGAATCGGAAATAATTCTCCCCACGGAACCCTCATGTATTATTTATCTTAGTAACTCATTCAATATCATATTCTATACGTACAACAAAAAGCAAATATCTTGTATGCAATCCAATGAGCTATGCAGACATGTAAGAGCATCGGAACACATGTAAATCGCGGCTTATAATTGATGCAGCCATTCAACCGAATCTTGTTCATCTAAAAATTCACCAAGTGTAATTAACTTAATGAATTTCGGGCGTTTCTGCGAGGTTTGAGCAACGTTTTTGAGACGCTACTGAATATTTTTATGATTTTCGAATCAGTGGGTAGAATGCAAAGCGCAGGCGGCTCTTGCTAGTGTGCTGGAATGCAGGGTGTTGTTGTTGTTGTTGTACTACACACATTTGTTCTTCAAATTTTATGCAATTGTAATCTGATGTAATCGTATGCAATTAATTTAGCGCGAAGGACAAGCACTCAATGCTATTTCCATTGTGTTAATTAGTGTGTTCAGTGCAAATTGTGGATAAATGCCGTTAGATTATAGAAAAAAAAACGGTTAAAGCAATCATATCCTATTTTCTAATAAACTATTAAAATGATTTCCTTAATGGGTTAGAGGTAGTCAGAGACACCAAAAAATGAGAATTTTCAGTAATTTTTTTTTGTTATTAAATCATGTTATTTTACAAAAGTAATAATATGTCATTATTATACAATGTTTTGACTTAAAGTCACGAAAATTTGAAAAAAAAATCGTAATTTCCAAAGTTATAGCTGTCTATGTTGACCCAGTTTCAAAAAAAGGTCCGATGACAATCATAACTCCTTGGAGATTCATCTAAAATCAATCGGATAAAAAAAAATAGTTTTATAAATAGATGATCCTGGGCCTGAACCAAACTTTTTTTTTCAAAAATTGACAAAAAGGCGCCCTCAGGAAGTTTTTTTCTAGATTTTCGGGAAAAAATCGAAACTTTTGAAAAAAAAATCTTTGGTTCAGGCTTGAGTTTATTATGCATTATTAAAAGCTGTATAAATTTCATTTAAATCTACCGAGCGGTTTTCAAATTACAGTACCAATTCAAAAAACATAGTTTTGAGAAAAAAGCATTTAAAGTTTCACACTAGCGTGTTGGAGTGCCCGATCGCTCGTTGTTATTTGTCGAATAACTCTAAAAGCAATTATCGGATAAACTTCAAATTTTCAGATTATATCTTTAAGATATTACATTAACAAAAAAAAAATATTTATTTTGAAAATCCTCACTACCCCTAGCCCTTTAAGTTAAGGAGTTTCAGCGTCCTTTGTATCAGGGGATGCAGGGTTTAGATTAGCCAAGGCCTATAACCTGTTGATTCGGTTATAGCTTTAGGTCGACTTCTAAGGTTTAATCGTGTTTATGAAAAACTTTTCCATTTTAGACATAATACATATATGAAGAACGAGGAGAAAACACTGCAAATTTTTAAAGATTAATACTATTACCGAAAAGTCGAGGGCCTCACATGTATTTTCTTATTTTCTTATATGTCAGTATGTACGATGCAAGTAAATTGTATGGAATCCACATTAAATTTCTTTAAATAAATATATTCGGGTCGCAAATGGAATAAATATGAAGAGAGACCGTCTGTGCTGTATTTAATAAGTATATATGCACCTACGTAATTTAGTCGGTATTCCTTAAAATTTTAAATATACACGTACATATATGTATGTATGTAAATATATTAAGATGATCAAAATATATTAACTCTATTTGACTTGAGTTTTTAAGGTTTGTCGGATATTACGCACTTAAATTGGCCTTATAAGATTCCTATATCTACAAATCATGATGAAAGCTCTAACCTAACGAATGGAACAATAATATTACCATAATCACACCTCTACATTCCAGAAATATGAAGTTTAATCTACCGGAACCACAAAGTTGCAATCATGTAAGCTTTAAGGGAATCGTCAAAAGCCAAAACCTCGAAATCGTATTGTACTGTCTGAACACTCTTTGATCCACCTCTTCATTTGCGGCAGACGAACACACGAACACACATCGAAACAAATACATATACATGAACAATTTTATATATACATACATATGTACATGTTTGTATGTCGGTAAATGCGCGGTCGCCTTAGCGAAATTATTTTTATGAGGACATAAATTTGTTGAAATGCTTTTTTAAAACAATTTTTAATAATCACGCTGAGAAAACGCCACAAACTTACACACACACACACACACATACAGACGCTTGAGGTGCCAAAGTGAAAGAGTAGGCGAAAAGCTGAAAAATAAACACTTTGCCAAAGCAACAACGCCAATGAAGAGCAAAAAAAAAAAACAAAAATATATATTTACATACCGATTTCTGTGTATATACACCTGCGTGCGTTTGTTTGTCTAATGGCAGCAATAACCAAAATCTGCAAATACCGCAAAGGCAAATGGGGACTAGCAAGTGATTTCTTTATAGATTATGAAAAAAAAGCATTGCTTCCGAGGAAAATTCTCAATGAATGGCCGTCTTTTGCTTAAGGGGTGTGTGCAAAGCGCTTAAAACGCTTACCCTCCACTGCGTCGGGGGTTGCGCTGGGGCTGCGTGGCGAGCATTGCTCCTCGGCTGCTGTTGGTGCGCTCCTGCTGTGTGCGTGCGTCGCATGATTGTTTGATTTTCGACCGCAGCCGCTTTGGCGTTGACAAACACGCTCGCCGTGGCAGCCACCTCAGTCTCCACAGAATCGTGAATGCGCGAGCAGCAATTTTTCAGTTCGCTGTAGCAAAAAGCTAAAAACCGAAAGCATTTCAATTTCAGTGTCAAAAACTTAAGCTTGCATAGTCGTAGCATATTGAAAAACCAAAGTGGCAAATTACCGTTAAACTTAAAAAACTGATATATCGTGGACATAACGAGTACTGTGGCCTTCGGTGTGTGCGGTGCGGATGATATATCGCGCAAAGTGGCTGTCAACACGCTGCGAGAAAGCCCGCTGGCAATGTAAAAACCGACGAACTCCACGCGGAGTGGAAAAAACTGATTTCTACAAAGAATTGTATGTTTTTTGCGGCTGTGTGTTGACCTTGTAACCGTTTTTAAACATTTCTGTTGCATTTTGTAAAATTCAAAATTCCTTAAATATGTACAAGTGTAAATATATAATTGTGTGTCAATGGCGGTGTGCGAGAATTCTATATAGATATTTACTCACACACTGTGTCATATATACATACATATAGAGTATGTACCGTTTTATTTTTATAAACCGGAAACGCTGCGCAACATTTGTCAACACTGTCCCATGCGACTCTCTCTCTCTCTTATCTCACTCTAGATCTCTCGATCGTTCTTTTCGATCTTGATTACTTTCTTTATCGCGATTTTTAGTTTATTTTTTTCTATTAGAAACGATCGCTTAGCAATTAATTAGGCTGCTGACATCTGTTGTTGGTCGTGTTTGTTTGTTTTTGGTGTCTTTGCGAGCGCACACCTTTGATAATTTCGCATTCAAGCGAACTTTCGCTCTTAAAAAAAAAATACCACGAATATATTACTTGAACTTAAATTTTAGTGTTTTCAGCATCCAGTGTCCACATACTACTCTGTATTATCATTAATTTCTAATTTACGAAGCGAATTGAAATCATCGGCAAGACAAAAGACAAAGTGCCCAAAACACAGTCTCCCTTGACAACGGTAAAGTCATACTAATCTGAAGTAAACCCTAAATTTTACGAAAATTGAAATGAAAAATTCACTGCTTTTTCTGGTATAAAAAATCAGACCTAAAAACCTCTCTCATCATCAGCGGCACCTCTTTTAAAATTTTTTATTAAATATGAATTTTTGGGTTGACTTGAGCCGGTAAAGAATACTTTGGCTATTTTAGGATCCATCTCATATCGAAAGTCAAATGTATTTATTGTTATTTTTACAATCCATTTTTTTACATTACATTACTCTCCATTACAGTTGCTTTTCGCGCTTTTCACACCATTATCCCATATAAACATTTCAGCGTGCCAAAAATAAAAAGCCAAACAACCAACTGGTCCGCAAGTATCAATCTTACAATAGCGGCGCTGCTGCCGATATGTCTCGGGGCATCAGCCAGTCAATCAAAATCAATTAGGCAATCGTCAAATAGTCTGCAAACACAAGCAGAGTATTAAATATATTCAACAATCGTTTCAATGTAGTAGCCGGCAGTAAAAAATGTCAAGTCATTCCGTGATTGGCTTTAGTAAAGTGAAGTGAACTGTAAATCTAGTGTATATGTATATCTGTGAGTATGTAAAAAGTGTTCCCTAAATAGTTTTGGAAAATGTTATCCAAGGTGTGCCTACATTCGGTCTTTGATTAAGATCCGGTCAAGTTAGGCATGCTTTTTGACAAAAAAAAATCGATACATCGTTTTGCATCTCTAGGTTACATAGACCTAACTGTCGTAGAAACCCTGTACATAGAGAGTTAATTTTTTATTGAGTCTCTTACCAGCCCCGAGGTCCGAATCTCGTCCCGACTATTTATTTGAATAATCGCATGTCCGATGAGCGAGTTTAAAAAATTTAGTGATTAGAAACGAGAGATTTTAAGGGTCGAAATATGACCTTGTTTGTTTCACGAAAAAGTAAGGTGTGTATACAAAAGTGCCGAATTCCGACTAACATGGAGTTCCTGAGATCCACCACTGTATCTGTGCATTGTGTATTTGCGGAAAGCATTTTCCCGGTTTTTGTTGATCGTTGTTTGTTTGTTTCGCTGTCAACCCGGTGCAAAGCGTTCGCTTCTCTTGCCGTTGCTGACGTTGATTTATATTTTTAGTGCCAAAATCAACAACAAATCAAGAGTGTGTGATGTTTTATCTTTGCTAGAACTGTCGCTGCTCGACTGCGCTGCTTGCGCGAAATGAAAACAACAAAACAAACATGTCGATTGGCTATTTTTATTCGCAGCAAATGATGGCAGCGAGTATGAAGAAAATACATATGTAGATACCGCGCTGCTAATACTACACAAACTATCCTTTTATTGCTTAATTTTGAGGAAATTTTCATTTCAAGTGTAAACAAATTACGGAAAGCACACCAAAAACAAAAATAACAAAAATAACAAAAATCAAATAGAATAAATCAACGAAATTGTAAAGGGGAAATCATTGTTTTCCAATTTGTTCATGAGTGTTTCCATTTGGAAGCGAGATCCGCGACATCATTTTTAATATAGCAAACTTGTGCACAACAACAACAACAACAACAAAAAGTGAAAAACATTCTGCAATTTGCGTCACAAGCAGCGCACATTCTTGTGCAGTGACTAGAACAAGCGGAAATAAACAGGAGACAATTTTAAGTGAACGGTCGGACGGAGCGGCAGTTTCCTTTGGAGGAAATCATTTGCATCCGCCGCGAGCAATTCTCTGTGCTTGCATAGCTGTGGGCGTATGGTCAATGTGTGTGTGTTGGTATTTTGTGTGCGAGAGAGTGCAACATCATCAAGAGCTAATTATGTGCAACGTCGGAACGGTTGAAGCCAAATCGTGTTTTGCCTCTGAATGTCTTCCATTCATACAATTGCATATATGTGTATATAAATAACTGTATATGTATGTGCCGCTATTGTTTTGTTTATTTAATGTGTTTGGTGTGATTTATGACTATGACTTTGTGTCACATATGAAAGTGCATTCGATTTACTCCATGTCCATCACTAATCCAATTGGCACAAATGCATAAGGGAGGAGCAAGTGAAGGCGAACCAACACGAGTAATATATGTGTGTTTGTTCATATATATTCCAAGCATTGTATGGCATATTTACACTTGACTGATAATGAATGTGGCGGTGACATGTCGCCGTCTCCCTAAGATGTGTTGATGCCAGTGAAGCTGTGACTGCTGTTGTCGTTGCGGGTTGAAAGGATTGCGGTGTCATTTATGGGTCCATCAAGCAACATGAATGTTGTCAAAAGAAAAAACAATATATTTTTTTTATATCAAACGTGTCCAAAGTGAAACAAAGTGAAAATCTGTGGCAAATATGTAGAACATTCAATAAAGGCGGCAAATGCTGGTATTAATATACTTTTTTTATTTATGTAAATGCATTAAAAATTAAAAATGTGTGTGTCTTTTATTGTATAAATTCATTGTACATGCATGTATTGTTTTTGTAATATATTGGCATAATAATCCCTTGGAAATAATAAAAAAATTGAGTTTTAATGTTTAAATAATAAATGATAATTGTTGAATGCCACGCGCAGTTGTTGAGTTAGAAAATCGCAAAAGTAAAGAATTTTTCCAACTAAAATAAAAACAGAATCACACAAAAAAAAAAAACAATTTTATTACCGGTTGTGTTCTCTGTGAAGAAAGAACTTCTGTTTGTTTCTAAGCAATTTTTCGGTTCCCACACAGCCATTGAGCGCCCAGTGACAAACTGCCTTGGAATTCTCATATAATTTTTTTTCACTTCGGTGTGTGTCTTTTTAAAATTATCTCAAAAAAATATCTGCGCAAAAAAATAATGAATACAAATTCAACCGCTATGTGTACAGTTGCATTTAATTATTCAAACAAACACATGCGCGTCTATACAAATGGACGTACAAACATATGAATATAAATAGCTTGGACGAAAACATGAAAAAGTCATAAATTTCTTGATTCTCAAAAACATTCACAACGCGAGAGAGTTATCGGTTAATGTGCCTAATCCTGTAGAATTTAGTGAAATCGCCAATAAACATAATTTCCACGAATTCCATGCGGAATCATTCGAAATTAATTTTTAATTAACGGCACTTAAAGGCTTTCAACAAGCGTTGATCGTGCTTTTTGTTGAGGTGCGAGAAAACTAAGATCGGCACGGTCGCAACATTAATGCGATGCCGAAGTGGCGATTACGCGACGCGTCGACCTTGGCAACCTTGGAATTTTTCCTTCTCCAATGTGATGTGACACACTGAATAAAATTTTTGTGTTTTTTTTATGTATATATGTATGTATTCAAAGAGTGCGGGAAAACAGTGAAAATTGTTGATATTCTTTATATTTGTCAATGGAAATGTACATAAAGAACGGTATAAATGAATATCCAAATTCAAACAGCAATTGAACAATTGTACAAGAATAATATGAATCCAGATGTTTTTTATTGCTTTCCATGTGCGCAATAGAGTCATAAATCTATATACAAATTTCCAAATTTTCGTATGTTTTTAGGTTTTTCAAATTATTTTAGAATTTAAATTCGTTTTGATATAGTTTTGATCAGTTCTTCCTCCTTTTACAGTTCGAATTACTCGACCAGGAAAAAGTCGGTCATCCACATTCACACATCTCTATTGAGTCGAACCTCAAATCGTGTGCTTCAACTCAATACAAACACTGCACCACACGTCGCACTGGCTGTAACACCATTGTGGAAAGCATTCACAACCAAGAAGACAGCATGTCGCAGCCACTCATCGTCCAGGCGGAGTACTCCTTCAAGGGCGGCAATAATGACGAATTGTGCTTTAAGAAAGGCGACCTCATCACAGTCACTCAGCGCGAGGAGGGTGGCTGGTGGGAGGGCACACTCAACGATAAGACTGGCTGGTTTCCCAGCAACTATGTTAACGAATACAAGGCACCTTTGCCGCTCACAGAAACGATACGACCACCAGAGGAGATACAGGAGTACCGTTCGGTTGTGCTAAAGGATCTGCTCGATTCGGAACGCGCACATGTGGCCGAGATACAAGGTCTCCTGGAGAATTTCCTCGAACCACTACAGCAGACGCAAATGTACTAAACATAATTCAATCAGAAATTGGAAAATTATATCACGCATATTTATTTATACTTTTATAGACTCAACGCGGATGAATACGCCCAGTTGATGTGTAATTTCGTAGAAGTCGTAAAGACACACGAAGAACTACTGAAACAGATGGAAGAGTGCAATGATCGGGTTGGTAAATTATTTCTAACAAAGGCACCGCACATGAAACTGGTCCATCAAGCTTACTGTGCAGCCCACCCAAAGGCCATTGTCATACTCGATAAGCACAAGTGAGTAGAATGTATTAAAAACCTAGATTTCTCAATAACATTACATACGGCTTCACAGAGATGAATTGGAAAAGTATATGGAGCGACAAGGGGCTGCCTCGCCTGGTCTGTTGGTTTTAACAACGGGCCTGTCGAAACCCTTCCGCCGACTCGATAAATATTCTGCCATGCTACAGGAACTCGAGCGGCACATGGAGAGCAGTCATCCAGATCGAGGTGACACGCAACGAAGTGTTGCTGTATACAAGGATATTGCGGTAGAGTATCTCTTAAATTAACGTAACGATATTTAATTGCAACAAAACTTCTGGTCATTAATAGGCGGCATGTTCGGCTACAAGGCGACAGAAGGAACTTGAGCTGCAGGTGTTAACGGGACCAGTACGCGGCTGGCAGGGACAGGAGCTTAGTACTTTAGGTACAAGAACAAACAAAGAGTTGCAGCTAATTTTTCTTTTTTTCTCTTACCAACATTCTTTTTATCATTCGCAGGTGACATAATACACATGGGCAGCGTTGCTGTCGGTCCTGATCACAGAGATCGATACTTTGTGCTGTTCCCCCAAACTTTGCTGATACTTAGTGTTAGTCAAAGAATGAGTGCCTTTATTTATGAAGTAAATTTCCAAATACATAAGCATGTGATTCTTCGCTGAACACCCATCTTTATTTGTTTTCAGGGAAAACTGCCTCTAACGGGCATCATCGTGAACCGTCTCGAGGATAGCGACACAGTGAAGAATGCCTTTGAAATTAATGGACCCCTAATTGAGCGTATCATTGCTGTGTGTCAAGGTCCCAACGAAGCGAATAGATGGGTTGAGCTCTTAACTTCTTCAAATCCAACCATGCCAATTGGCATCAAACGTCAGCTAAGCAATCTAAGTAATAAATCGATGAGCGGCGTTAGTAGTGGGCACGCGCCTCAACCGCCACCACATGTAAGTTCTGATGTGTCTTTTAAACACGAAGCCAACGTTACCTCAAACTCTATGTCTTTCTCTCGTATAAATTTACGATTGAAGAGTCTAAAATAAAAGTTTTTGAGAAATAAACTTAGGTCAGAAGCAAATTGATTTGAATACAGAACATTCGATTTTACATCAGTAATGAGTTTGAGGTAATTCATTTAATAATGTTATTTTCTTGAAGTTTTTAATTTTACTTTTTACTTAACTTTTCGTATTGAAAAACTATTCGACGATCTCACAAATTCTTAAACATATACTTATAAATAAAAAAAAAAAATAACCAAAATTTCAATTGAAACTCAAAATTAACAACAATACGTAAAATCCAATAAAACGCACGTTCTCAACTGAACCACGTCGCAGAACCCTCATATTTTAGATGCGCGCGGTTATAGTACACGTTTCTCGCTCTGCGCGTACTACGCTGCTCCTCCATGCAAACCATATCGCATAACATTGCCTCCGAGTAACTACCCGCCCACAGCACCTTATGCTAACCTCAGCGCACATTTTGCCAAACTAGTAAAGACGGGTCGACTGAAAAGTACCCTAGTGAAAATGTTGCTCTACCCACAAGCGCGACAAAGTATCGATTTGCAGCGTATACCCCTGCGCAGAAAACGCGCACTCAAGTCTTCGGTTAAATATAAGTCGAACCTTCACGATATGGACTATTCCAACTCATCGGAGCGTTCAGAATTGGAGCGGCAAGATGCCTTCGAATTGCCTACTGATTCCGAAAGTGACGAAGACGATGATTATGAGAAATATAGCGACTGTGATTCCAGCGCCTTTGAATATGTAAAGTTCCATGCGAATCGGCGCGACTCGGTTGATGAGGCAGCAGCTGTCAACAACGTGGAACATACAAAGCGAAAGGAGCGCCATTGCTCATCAATAAATCTAATCAAATTGGATTCAGATAGCACAGATAGCGGACATCGTTCTGGTGGACCGGTTGCTATGCAAAAAGAGTCTCTGATCATCGGTTCGAAAGCAATGCAAGCGTTAGTCCGCAAATCCACCGATAGTGTCGTCATCCACACAACAACAGCGCATCTAGATTTGAGTTCGAGTGGCGGCATCACGAGTTGTGTGGAGGAGCTGTCTGAAGATACCACAAGTCTCGAGAAAAGCTTGCATCACCAAACGTCCCAAGCATCGCATGGCTCTTCCGTATTTTGTGAGCGCCTTGGAGGTGCATACATTGCATGCGAGAATCTAGCCAAAATGTCGGATGAAACTAAAATAAAGCAGGTTGCTCAAGTTTCCGAATCACCGCCAGAGCGACACAGTATGCCGAACTTATTTGTTGGTAATCGCTTCAATCGCAGCTCGAATACTGCCGTCTATGTGCCAACCTGGCAAGATCGTAAGGAGGCGCACAATTTGAGTGTTGATGCCCTGAAACATCAGAGCTTAGAGAGTGACAATGCCATAGCCGACTATGACTACGGTGACAACGATGATAACGATGATGACGGCGACGAAGACGATGTTACGCATTCCAGTACGTTGGACTTGCCGGCGGAGTGTTTAACGGCTCCAGACAAATTGCAGGCGGAGTTGTTGTACAATTTTGATGAGAGCTTCTTGGGAAGACAAACGTGCGTAAAACATGTGCAGAGTCATAATGAATTGATGAAGGCTTTCATATTTGTTAAGCCAATTGGAAAACCGATTCGGTGCATTATTTAAGAACCTCGTTCATGTCCTTTTTAAAACTTTCGTATTCATTACTGTAAAACAGATATTGGCTAAAACATTTATGAGAGTCTTCATTGCTGCAAGAGCAGTTGGTTTGGTCAATGTTTATGCTTAAGGGAGATCGTGGAAGTGTATTTTATGCGCCATCGTGTTTGATATGTAAAATACATTAGATATTATATATATAGTTATGGCGTCTAAATTATGCTTCTATGTCTCCTGTGAGCATATTGAAGCAAAATGCTGACTTACCACTTTTATCTGTGTATATATAGAATGGCGGAGGATTTCGACGACATCATATCGCCGCCTTCCATGTTCAAACCACAATTTCTTTTCAATCAAACGACGCAGAGCCTCCAGGAACGGGAGAGAGCTGTGGGAAAGAACGAGCAACACGACAACAACGACAAAGACGTTGCTGCCTTACACAGCAGTCAGTCCACGACTGAACTGTACATAGAGCCACAGCGTGCTAGTGGCGGTTCGGATAACAGTAAAGATAAACGTCCCGGTTCGATTAGGCGTTGTATAAGTTATCAGTATGTGCAAATGTCCAATGAACATGCCGACCACACTTCAGTAACACACACTTCGCCTAACGCCAGCGAAACCAATAGTTCAACTAGTGGAAATCCCAGCAGTAATAATGATCACTTAGACCGTAACATTCCTATGGAGCGCACGCATCGACACCAGCAGCAGTTTCGTAAAGAGAATAACGATCCATCGAACTATAAATGCAAATGCTGTGAGAGTTCGCAGTGTCCTAGTCCACGTTCCAGCGACTCTGGCATGGCTGGTAGTTGCACCATCACTTCACCCGATCCACCACATGGAAATTATTATGGTGGCGAAGATTTACCCATGTCATCAACATCAAATTCCGATCCTAATGAGGTTTCTGATCTCACGCGCTTCGATGTGTGTGGCATGTTTCGTGCGAAATTTCTCACACCCGAAGCCACCCAAGATCTCATAGATAATAAGGACAGCGTTGAACAGTTTCATAACTCCTCAACATCTCACACCGCGACCACGAAAGGTGCGCCTATCTCAACGCTAACAACAGCTGAACTGCAGATATCTGCCAGTAGTACAACCATTGATTCTGTGGCTAGCAGTTCAAGCCATAATCAGGTGACAAATAGCCAAACAAATATACAGTTCTCGTCAAGTCTAGATGATATCGACTCGCCAGCAACGGCCAGTACGGCCGATGGACAGCTATTTCGTTCGGGCATGTACGCACATTGGTGGAAAAAAGAAAAACTGCCAACGGCGGTGGTACGCGGCATCGCCAAGGCTCTGCAATCGCCTCAACTTAGCAAGGATTCGCGTTGTTCCATGTGTTCCAGCTGCGCCAGCTGTGTGTCTGGTGGTGGCAGTGGGTTTAGTGAAGGCACAGCCTACTCTTCGCTTTGCCGAGAATGTTTATGCTTCTGTAGATCCAATCCAGGCGCACAAGATAGCACTAGCACGACAACAACCACTTCCATGGTGCAATGCCCTTTGTGTTCGGCGGATGATGCCGGTTTTACCGATGTAAAAACACCTTCCGCAACTCACAGTCAGCGCGCAAGTCGGTTATCCTTTAACAATACTGGCGCTGTTACTGCGACCACATCCAGCACCTCAACTGTCTCAAGTCCGAGTAGTTCATTGGATTGTCCAATTTGCAAAGGCCTTATAATGCGAGGCGATTCCTTAAGTTCTCTTCCGATGGCAGACGATGTTGGCGCTAAATCGTCAACTGAAGGCAACTCAGGCGATCAAAGTTCTTCGTCAATAAATGGCGCGAACTGCTCCGATTCTGCTGAAGTTGTAGAAGGCAAGCAATCTTTATTGACACACTCGTGCCTCACCGGCCCTGGCACTTGCCACCTGCCACTTGTTAAGCGTTTTGCTGGCAGGTGCAAGTCCAGGCGGCGTTGGAGGGGTGCGAGCAAATTCAATTGTGTTTACCTTGATTAACAAGCATTTTGTGATTTCTTTTCGGTTGGCATTTGACTTGTGCGCGAGTTGAGCGCTTTCATTAACGACTTAATGGCCTGTACTAAGCCCATTGAGAACGAAGTTTCACTAGTGTTACTACAATTTCCAATCAACAGTTTAATGAATTCAAATTTCATAAATTAATAAAAAAAATCATAGCCGAACAGAATTTATGAGGAATAAGTTTTAATTGTGTAACGCTAGTGATAACTCAAATCAACGCAGTTCCCTTGAGTAATACCCTAACTGTTAACTTAACTTGAAGATGTATTCTGCTTTTTGTTCAAATTCACGTCATCTGCTTGTCTTCATCATTCATCAAACAAAAACAAAACTCCACCAAATCACGCTGAGTTGAAAATCCTTTCGATCAAAGAGAAATGCAAAATCTCCACCATTGCCACACTACACCACTTCGCCATCATTTGCTCGTTTCGCTTGCTTGCGCTATGTATTTAGCTGTGACAGTGGTTGCAACCGTGCGAAAACTAAACTAAACAAATTAATAACCAAAAAACCATAAACTCAAAAAATAAAAGAGAGAAAATAAAATAAAAACTAACTAAAGCTAATCTATGAAGCATTTCTAATTTCTTTATTTGTATTAATTGCGTCGAAAATGTTTGAAAACTAACAAAATTTCGAAATCAGCAATCTCTTGTGTTATATAACCCAAAAATGTTTTTTTTTTTTTAATTTTGCAGATGTCGCCACCTGCGAACCTCGGCATGCTGGGGGCGCAACGCACAAACTCCCAAAGCTCAGCGGTGCCGCCAACGTCAATGGCCACGTCCTTGTCGCATCCGTCACAACACAAACGGAGCCTGTCGTTCAATCACCACCTCAGCTACAATCAATACACGCACACTCAGCCTCCACCACCTCATCATCATCTTCCACAACAACAACTAAATCTACAAAGTCATCCGGTGGCACCAAACCACAAATCAAGTTTAGCCCAGACATCGAGCACTTTTTCAAAGAGCCAATACCCAGCAGCAGTGGGGGCAAGCACAAACGCAAAGACAGGAAACACAAGAGGTGAGCGATATTTATTCTTTTCTTTATATCTTATGTGCTTATGTTTACATAACACTGTATCGCTTACACTTTAGCTAATTGGAGTATAACGAATTTGCGTCCAGCTCCACCGCTGCGCCCCAATTTATTGAATGCGCCGGCGCAAAGCGGCGGTGGCGTCACTAGCGGCAGCGGTAGCGCCAATGCGCTGGCCAGCTACTGCAGCGGCCGCCGCACGCAGCCAACTTTCGAGGAGGACGTGCTGGTTTTGAGAGTTTTTGAAGGCTATTGTGCTGCCTACCAGAACACCACACGCAACACTATACATTCGGGTAAGTGTTCCACACACAATACTACAATCCTACTCACATATTCCTTATTGGTAGTACTTAATCATACTGCACATTGCTTAGAGGTGGGTGCATCTGTTAAATATATATTTTTTTCGAACTCTCCTCACCTCATTTCACTATTGCTTGTGGTTTTGTTGTTTGTTTGGAGAACTTTGTAAAAAAAAGTTGTGTTTTTTTTTGCCATTTTGCACAAAATGCTTTGTTGGAGACTTTGAGCGAACGACGAATGCAGCACTCTAGCACTCGGTCTTGCTCAGTGTCCTCTCCAAGGTATTTTCGTTTTCTGCTTCATGTGGGTTTCATAATTACTGCTCGTAAGTTTTTTTGGATTTTGTTTGACACAAAAAATAAGAAACTCTTGTGTATATTCTTTGGTTGCATTCAAAACATAATTCACATACCGTTACAAAAAATATTTGACAAAAACTAAAACAACAACTGCGGTTGGATGACTTAATTTTGCAAAAATCGTATCGAAAAGTGTGATTACGCAATTAAATCATAATTCGCCAAGGGGTGTAATACATATTAATTAGAGTAACAATTTGATTTTAATAAAATGCTTAATTATCATATAAGTTCTAATTATTGTTGATATTTAGCGAATAAAATAATCTTTAGTTTTACATATTGGATTAGATTTAAGTAACGCTGTTTTTACTTTATTTGAAACTAGTTGTTAACTACTAGATATTAAACCACCACTTAGTATACATACATATATATGATTAAAGCTAGCAATAAAACATTAATAATACCCATTTGTTTACACTAACTCACCAATACAAACACATACAAATAAGGAGCTAGCGAAAATGGAATAGAGAAACCCGAAGCCTCGTTGTAACGAATAAAAGTCATTTTAGTTTTTAGTTTAATAACAATTGGAAATGTACATATACATACATACTATATTTAACACGCCTACAGTATTCCTAAAACTTTTCGTTTATGATTCCATTTGAGTAACCATTATATGCTCTTGATATCACATTTTTCGTTAAGCATACTGGTATATATACCATCACGTTGGGTTGTTGTCATTGCGGGTCCATTTTCCATAACGTTCATATTTGCTCACCTATTTATTATAAGTCCTATTAATGTGTTCTGTTGTCGCTCCCCTTGTAGTTGAAAAGTAATGTTGTTATGCACCACCGGGTTACAGCTGACGCATAGACTGACACAGACTTGTAATGTACCCATTTCACAAACGATTTCACCTCGGGGACTTAGTTGTAAATCTGTGCTTTTCCATTCTGGATTAATGCTGGAAGTAACCGTTCACCGCTATTAACTACCTGCATATGTATATACAGCTACAAATTCTTTACTTTTTAAAGCGGGCTCCTTTAGCCTCATCCTGTAACTTATTTTGGCTTACAAGTCCGTGACTTCAACTATAATCTCATTTAAACGATGTACATAAACTAGTTTAATATTCAATGTTGTTGTGCATATTTACCTTATAACTTCTTATAATAACTGTCCTGCTATTTAAGAAGAATCCTCATAGAGTCTTCTGCTCCTGTTAACACCTGCAGCTCGGTCCAATTTGTTCACTTGTTTTTTGTTTGTTTAACCCACCTCATGTAATATTGTATTTGTGTTTTTTCGTTGTTTTTGGGTTTTTTGTGGTGTGTTGGTTATCGTTTGGTTTATTGATAACGCTTTCCTGTTTTTCCATTGTCGTCGCAGACTTTGGCGTTTCACATTGTTTTGACTTACTTCTGTTGTTTCCGATTATTGTGTTGGTTTTCGCCTTTTTTCGTTCTTCGATTTCATTTCTCTCTTTGTCTTTCTCTCTTCCCCGCACTCTCTTACACTATTGTTCCGACCCAATTTAGCACTGCAACCGTGGACGCCATGCTTGCCGATACGCGGCGGAAAGCTGCAGACCAGCAAAACCTTTTCCACATCAAATCCACAACTGCCACACCTGTGCAATACGGGCGTTCCCTTTCCGGGCAACAGCGGCGCGACCAACCAACAAAACTCCACAAACAGCCTGAATTCCTCGTACATTTGGCGCGAGGCGAGTCCAAACAATTTCAATCTATATTCTAGTTCAGTTTCGTCGTTGAATGCCGCAACAGCAGCAACAACAGGAGTAACGGGCGGTGTGAATGCCGGTGGTTACCGCTATTCACTTTCGGGCGCCACCACAAATGCCGGCAGTGGTCCCTCTAGTCTGCCAATTTACGAACGTGCACTCTCTGAGGAGCGCGCAACCCGCAAATCACTCAATCGCATGAAGAGCGGTTTCGGTTCGGGATATGACAATATTTTCATGACACCACTGTTGCCGCGTAAGAATAAGCCATCGCCAAAGCTTGTCAAAAATAGCTACCAAACCCACCAGCGCTCGCCACCACCATCTTCGTCCGCAACGTTGCGCAATCGTAGCGATTCGGAACGACTCGATCTAACACCGCTGACGATAACCGAACAGGAGCCGACACAACGACAACAATTACAAAAACAACAACGTCCACCAGCGCCAGGTCTTTACGATCGTCGCCTGAATCGTTCCTTTGAGACAACGGTTTCGCACCGTTACGCCGGCTACGGCGGCGGCTACATAATGTCCGGCTACGGCCCGTCTACCGGCCATAAGATGACACCATTGCGTCGCAGCACACCACAATTAGCCGGCGGTGAGGATGTGGTGGATAACGGACGCGACAGCGACGACGTCGAGGACGGACCGCACGGCTGCAGCGCTGCGCTGTTACGCAACGGAAGTAGCGTGGGAAATTGCGCCGCCGGCGACCATGAGGCGAGCACCAGCGCAGACGGCGACAGCCAGCGTCACTCCGGCAGTTGGTGTTGCGGTAATTTTGTTATGAAACAATGGCGTAAAATGAACAATTATTGATTGTTAAATGGCTGCATAGAGACGCTTAATGCACGCTTGCTGACAGCGTGCAATGCCAGCGCTGCCAGTACTGCCATATCGCTGCTGCTCATTTCTAGTTTGCTGCATTTTGCGTTTGCGTGCCGCTTATCTAGCGCTGTGCCACAGTCATTAGTTCATTATTTTTCTGTTGTGCAAGCGCTGCTGCAGTTAAATTAGCTAAATGTGTATGTAGTGGATAAGTCAGACTTTGTACACGTAAATGTCCTAGTATTAGTTGTAGGCATACCGATCGGTGATAGAGGCTTCGCGCATGCGCAAAAACGAAGTAAAAATTTGTATTGAATTTTATGATACAAAGTTGAAATTGGCGATCAAGTTTGATACTTTTAAACAAAAACAAAATATATTTTATTATATTAACAATGAAGAAAATCGGGCCATCTTGCAATAGCTTTATTTTTGCTTATATATTTATTCACATATTTACATATTTTACTATACATACGGTTTGGTTTTGTAAATACATATGCAAACTTAAAGTTGCTATCCACTTTTTACATTTATGATATGTATGTATGTATGTATGTACGAGTACTTCTATGCCTTACATAAAATATGAACTTTATACAAATAAGTTATACTTAATATATTTTTATACCATGTAAATTGGCAAAACTATGTTTTATAGGCAGTAGTTGTGAATTTATCGAAACCTCTTGGATCATATTGTATTGTATGAAGGGTATCAGTTAAACTGAAACTGTAAAGTCAATCTTACCAAAATATCTATATTTTTTCATGTAGGTACATAGCGACTATGTGTGTATATAAGTTAGACGACCAGTCGTTTTCAAAACGCTTTACCAATATATTTAATGAAATTGAAAAAGTTCAGTTAGGTTTTCGAAACCACTTTCCGTAACAGCCCAGCTTTAATGAATTTGAATACTCAGTGAAAAATGTGTATTTTTGTTTTAGATTATGTTGAAAGTGCAAATAAAACTCATATTCAGCTCTCTGTTGGGTTTAACCCTTACACACCAGTGTATAATTGTGAGAAATTAATTTTGTATGGCAAATAGTGAATGCATTTCTAGCCAAATAATTATGTTTTTTTACAGCCAAACTGAGACTGTCTGAACAATTTTTTGTTTGTGTCATGATAATTGAAAGTTCCCGTTTATTCTGCTTGCCTTTGCCATAAGCGACTTTAACAGTCAGTTGCCAAATTCTAGCATAATTCCTTTTCAACTGAGCGAAACTTTATCGCAGTGATTTAATAGTTTTTTTGAGATGATTTTCAATAATTTTTATTGATATATGTATTACCACGATTGCTCTGTATGACAGGCCTCTAACTTAAAATTAAAAAAAATCTAACCCAAAAATCATAGTGAATGGAATGTATAGGCGAAGAGTGGAGGTATGCATGTTTAACAAAAAATATCATCTTCAAGTATACTTTCCTTAGTCATGTTTGCTGTTAAACACATTTTGTTATATTTATAATAATTTTTTTTTATTTAGAAAATTTTGTTACTAACTTCTACCAAAGACGTAAAACGAAACAAAGAAGAGGTTTATTACTTTATAGTCTTGTAACGCCCAGCAAATGGACGCAAATGCGTATACAATATTATTGTATTTTTGAGAATTTTTAAGAAGCGATGAAAGAAAATAATATATTAAATAGAAAAGCACACAGCAAACCAACCTGTATGCTTTAAATGTTAATGCAGCAAAACATTATGTATATGTGTATTTAAATTTGTATGTATTGAATACAAAACGCAAATGTATGTACAATTGAAATGTACTTGCTAATCTTTAAGTTAGCCAGGAGTCTTTTAAGTAACTAATACTAAGTCATCATGAACCAGTGTGTGAGGTGTTTTACATTGAAATTAATACTAAAACAAAAAAAAAAAAAATAAAACAAAGAACAAAAATAATAAATCAATAATACAAACTGAATTGAAGCATATTTTTTTAATACTCACGCGTGAAATCAAAAATCAACTATCTCACACAATCCGCAGCAAAAAGAACCACAAATGAAAGCAACCAATACCAAAGTCGGGCACATGTTGACAAACGAAGCAGTAAATTGCGTCTGCATGCAACGAGCTTTTTGTATACTTT
Organism: Zeugodacus cucurbitae; assembly: GCF_028554725.1. Lineage (NCBI taxonomy): Eukaryota > Metazoa > Arthropoda > Insecta > Diptera > Tephritidae > Zeugodacus > Zeugodacus cucurbitae. Next base: position 1,248,404 of record NC_071668.1, read on the forward strand.
CTATTTAGTAGTAGTGTAGCTTAGCATTTTAGTCTTGTTGCTTCCATTAGCAATGAAGAAATTTGTTTTTTTTTTCATATTTTTCCATATTTTTAGATAATATATATTATTTAACAATTATTTGGTATAGATTTCCACATAGATCCATACATTAATTGAAAATACGCTCGAGTTGATCGTCAGCCTTGGTCTAGTATTGTTTTTTCGTTTGCAAAACAATCATTTACAGTTTGTTTTACCGCCGTTATAAGCCTGGCAGCTAAACATTTACAGCTACAGTTCCGTTCTTGGGCTTATTTCTTAAGGGGTTATATACAGTTAGAATTTTCACAAAATCGATTTTTTTTTTAATTAAATTTCTTAATGTACATATCTTCAAGAATACACACAGAAAATTTCATATCGTTCCGGTGAATATTTTCAAAGTTACAAGCAAATGAAAAATTTGAAAAGGCGTTTCAGAGTGCTGGGAAGTACAAGGTCCAAATTTTAAAAGCGTTTTTCTCAAAATGGTGTTTTCAAAGTCGGTGACCAACATTACTCGAAAACGGCTAGAGCGATTAGTCTCAAATTTTAACACGACCTTCTTAAATATATTTTTTAGTAATTAATCGTAGATTTTTTCTCTCCGATAAATATATTTTTTTTTTATAAACAATTTAAGGCCGAAATTTCGGTGAAAAATCGATTTTTTTTTTTGAGAAACCGCCATTTTGTCAAAAAATTTTATTTTGCTTATTCCTTCGATTAATTACTAGATTTAACATTATTTTAACGAAATCTGTTTGGTTTTTTAATTGCGGATGATCCAGTTCCGAGATATAGTGGTCACCGCAAAACGTCTTTTTTGAGAGGAGCTCCTGGAGATCAGCTGTAGCTCTTTTTCAAATAAATATTTTTACTAGTACTAAGTCTTAAAATACAGTTAAAAGATACCATAATATGTGTATAAATGTTTGGATCAATAAATTAAAAAGTTTTCTCAGAAAAATTTTGGAAAATTCACTTTTTTTCGGCCGTCTAACTGTATATAACCCCTTAAATTAGTTATTATGATTTTCCAAGGCTGGGGAAAAAATTAAAAAAAGACAATATTGTTTGAGAAGTATTGTATGTAGTTAGCGAGCATTTATTAAACACTTATATTCCATAATAATATATTGAATGCTGCGTTTGCAATTTCCATCACTTTTGTCTAAAATATTACAATAAGCCTTGATTCCATACATATGTACTTGTATTGCAGTATTTAGTTGAATGTTATTTCTATAGAGATATGTTCTTTTGATAAACGTTTGTTCCGATTGTATTTGCACCATCAAAATCACAGTTCAGCAATAGAATTCTTGTATCAATCACAGCTAGCAACAACACCATTCCACAATATTCTATGTTTTTTCTTTTCTTTTACCACTTCGAACACCGCAATCGACTTCATCACCATCATCACAACAACCACCACATACAAACGACAACAACAAACAAAATGATTATTTATACCAAACACAACGCCACAACGTGAAGGCTTGGAGAACGAGGACATGACACCGACGCTGCGCCAATTATGGACCGCCATCCGACAGATGCAGCAGGAAATGTCACAAATGAAGCTGCAAATGAACGAGGAGCGTGCGCTGCGCACGAGCCTGCAACAACTGCTGATGCAGCACTTGGAGGCGGGCAGCGCAGTCAGCAATACGCCGAAATGTTGACTATGCAAGTGAGTGGGCGTTCGTTTGGTCAATGGAACGTTAATGGTAATGCAGCGCTAAGGGCTAACGGGTGGTTTGTGCACCTAGGCATCATTTAGTGGACATTTTGTTGCAATTATTCTTTAGCGAAAGAACAATAATGTAATATTATTAAGTATGTATCGTATTGTATGTAGTGCCGTTACGTTCTTTAAGTAGCTCACTTATGGTAAGTGCTTAGTATTTAGCCCTTAGCCCAGCAACATATGGTATGTGTCATATTTAACGCTCACGCTCTAGTTTTTACTGTTACTTTTACTCTTAAGTATTAAGCACAAATTATGAAAATATTTTTTGAAATAGTTTTATGTGAGATTTCTCGAAATTCGCAAAAGTTGTGAAGTAGGCTTACTTAATTATATTAAATGATTAGTTCAGTTCGTATGCAGCTTGAAAGTAGTTCAACTGCACTGGGCAAGTAACTGTAGTGAGTGGTTTTTCCGAAGAGTTTTCGAAAACCAAAATGGCGCAATGGATTTGAGTATGCCTTGTTGTTAGCAACATAGTGAGCATGCGGCTTGCACCTTTACGCTTAACTTTCATATTAACTGTTTTTCTTCTTCTTTTGGCCATGACAGTTTAGTGGTTATGGCATGCCGAAAATCATTTCGTAGACATTCGGTACTACATATCCGATTAAGGGTGTAGAACGTTGTTTAATTTAAAATATACTTGACGAGGCAGCAATAATGCTGAAATTCAATACTAATTTCAATATATACTATTTAATTAATTTAGAAAAAGTACTCAAGAATTGTCCTCTTTAACAACTTAATCAATCACATATTAAGTCAGGCGCACAAAAATTCTACTAGAAAAAAGAAATTAAACAATTAAATAAACGAGTATTTAAAATAAGAAACTAATTTTTACAATCGAACAAAAACGCAAACACAACGACATTAACTTTTCGACAACCAAATAATAAGTTGAAAGGTCAGGAATGTTAAACAGAAACAGTGCTAATTACAATTATGAAGCTGAAAATAGCTCAGTAACAAATGAATACGTTTTTTTAGCTGATAAGCTAATATATTACCGTATTGTTTTGATTTTAATGCGAGGAAGTTAGCCTTAATTAATTGTATGTACAACTACTTTAGGCATTTGCTATTTGATTACCGTTATTTTTGCAAAGTAATGCTGTTATCAATAACATTTCTGGCCGATAAGGCAGATTAGAAGCGTTTTATTGCTTCCAAAAAGTGTTCGCAAGCATATGTTTAACTATACAAACACAAATTAGTAAAGTATTAAGTAAATAAGAACTCTGTTTGTAGCATTGCAATATTATTGGTAGCGTGTATTAGGACAAGAAACAGAGTTTAATCACTTGTTGCATAGTGCTTTGTTGCTATTGTAATTTCGATTTTGTGTATTGTTGTCAAATGCTCAGTAATACATTTTCGGATTGTCAATTATTTACTTCAAAACCAAAAACAAAAAAGTAATTAAACTGTAATCGAGCATTACATAATTGTAAGTAACAAATTATGAGTATTAACTGACTAAAAAAAATTATAATAATATAATAACAAAAAACGAATGTATGTGAGTGTCTACACGCATACAAGTAAATAATAAAAACGAATATTTTCTATTCCATTTCGAAGGAATTACTGTTTTTTTTTCATTACTTAAATATCCTTTTCAACAAAGTTCACACATAAGCAAGTTAAAAGTCATAAATTGAATTGTACTCAAAATTTATTATTTGTTTTCTACTTAACAGTAACAATAATTTAAAGATCAAGCACAAAATCATTTCTAAAATGATCAGCACAGAATATAATAAAGGGGCACCAACTCAACTCCTATGGAGTCAAATTGTAAATTTTTTTTTTTTTTTAATTTTTTTGGTTTTTGTTTTTATTTTTGGTGACTAAAATTTAGTAATTCTCAGTTGTTCTGACATAGTTGACACCGGACGGCATTGACACTTTGTCGAATCCCTTGGGGAACAGTTTGTCTGCTTCCGCATCAGTCACATGTGGTAGGATCATGACTTTGGTGCCGGGCTGCATTTGAGAAAAATAATAAAAAATAATAGAACAAAGTTAGGAAAAAATAAAAAAATAAAAATGTATAACGGTAGTGACACTTACCGTCCAGTTGGCGGGTGTGGCCACAACCTTCAGCTTGTCGGTTAATTGCAACGAGTCCAAGCAACGCAGAATCTCACTGGAATATTAAATAGATTTCGTTGTTATAGAAATAGTATACGATTTTCTATTGAAGCAAAAGCGCAACTCACTCAACATTACGGCCCATAGACATGGGGTAGAACATCGACACACGCACTTTGTGATCAGGACTGATGATGTAGAGTGCACGAATGGTTTTGCCGATCTCCGGATCACGTTTCTGTTCCTCGTCCAACATGCCGAAGAGTACAGCCAAATCACGATGAGGATCGGCAATGATGGGATAGGGGAATTCTCCGGGAATATCCAGACAATAGGACTTAATATCGTTCACCCAGTCAACGTGCGATTTCAGATCATCCACGGAGTGTGCCAAACACTTGGCATTACGCTTTGCGAACTCTGGCTGGTGCACGGCGATGCGTCCTAACTCGGTGGTGCAGACGGGTGTGAAGTCCGAGGGGTGCGAGAATAGAACGACCCAACTATGAAATAATAAGAGCAGGTAAGAAGGTATGTAAGTATTTTGTGAGTGTGAAGGAGCACACAAATATTTTCTCTGATTGTTGATATTCATTCTCTCTTCATTTTTATATATATTTTTTCAGTTTAATGTCTTAATCATTTCACGCCCTTTAATTTTGAATTTTCTTTTATTTACGATATTCTACTATTCACAACTTTTAATGCTTCTTCGCGGGTATTTCAATTTACATACATACATACATATGTATTTGTCCGATGTCCGTGTTAAATTTACAGTTCAGTATAATAGAGTTTAATATCAATTGAAAAATTACACTAAATTATAGACTTACGAGTTTCCCTGCCAATCATAAAAGCTAATTGGACCCTGGGTGGTCTCAGCTTTGAAGTTCGGCACAACTGCTCCCAAACGCATTTTGATATTTATTTAGTATATTATGTATAACTTTTTACACTTTCAAATGATATTTCACGAATGTGATATTTCAACGAATAACACGATTCAAGCTCGGAGACACTTTTTCACAGACTGATGACAACAGCGAGCTGCAAAGCTATTTATATGTGCGCCGGCTTTCGTTGTTGCTCGGCTAATTGAAAGACAATCGCTTATTATATTATTCTCTTCCAGCTATTCGCGAGACAGACGAACGCTTAGTTACAGAAGGTGTTGATAACAGGTTTTATTGACGGCGGGAGGGATGTGGAGGGTGTGGCGGGAGCGCTGCCTACTTTATCAGCTACTGAGGGTGTTACCGATATGAAGCGATTTCGATAAGCAGCATTTGCTCCATTGCCCAAAGGGCCAGTAGCACGTACGATTATGCTGAGCAGAGGCAAACGAGTTAAGACTTAAGATTCGCAGCTTGCTATATAATAAAACATAATTTCTAAATTTTAACTCTTATTAAAAACCTTTCATTACAACAAAGAAAAATAGAAATGATTTCACAACTTTTGAGACTGTGTGCGAATTTATGCATTAAAATTCCAAATGTGTCTAGCTTGAGTTTATTAATATTTACATGCAATACATATGTACTTATAAGTGATAGTGTATAAAATGTATAATAGGCTTGTATAAGTAGATAGGCATAGGTAGTGGATCAGTGTGTGGGCGCGGAATGATCTTCGAAATACAAAAGGAATAGCAAGTAACGATAACAAAAGATTAATATTAATAATATGATTCCTTTTCGGTTTATTTTCGTCGTGTTACATACACTGGATGACAAAAGTCGGCATATGATTCGTATTTCGTTATAAAAATATTTGCACTCAGTTGAAGAGACATATTTTGATTTTAAAGAAGTAAAGGAGAAATCCTAAAATGGTATGTACGAGTACATGTAATGCGATCCTTCTAGAGCCTTGAAATGATAATGGAATTCTTTTTAGTAAGAATACAAAGAATGTAGAAACTAGTCAAAATTATATAAAGATTCATCTAGGCTTCACTCAAAAGTACAAACGTACCGACTTCTACTAAGTTCCTCGCTGTTTGATCAAGTTAAATATGGATCATCCGTTAATAAAATAATATAAGTTTAACACAAATAAAATATACAGTGGAAGTTCTCCAAGTCGAATCACCATAATCCACAAAAAAACTTCGAGTTAGAGAGGCTTCGAGTTATAGAATTTTCATTAAAACATATAAATTTTCAAAAAGCTGTAAAATATAGATTTATACACTGTTCTATTTATTAACATCGCATAAAGTTTGCTATTATTGGCGTTTTGAAGTCTATATCCCATGCCTCTGTTAGATAATTTATGCAATCCATATCTGTAATATATTTTTTGTTTGCCTCCGTACAATATACTCTCAATAGACTCTTAAAATTCTGCCTCAATAGTAAAATTTTAAATTCTGTATTATGTCCTGACCAAAAAGTTCGATTTATGGAAGGAAATTTGTATGAAAGTTGCACTCTATTGCCTCTTCAAGAGTTCGAGTTATGAAGAACTTCGAGTTATAGAAGTTCGAGTTGTGGAAGTTCCACTGTATATAATAAAATATACATTATCAGTTATTGTTTTGAGATTCCCGCATATTTGTTGGCCTGGCGACGCGACTGATTAAAATAGTTTCCATAATATAATTATTATACAATTCTCGTATCGAAAATTAATTTTCTTTTTATTGCTATAGTAAATGCCTAGATAAGATAACGAATGATACTGCATTTGACACTAATATAGATATGCATTGATAAACTAAGTTTTATATGCCAATTAAGTTCAATATTAGAAAAATTATTAGCTTTCATATTTGGCACAGTCATACAGTAGACACGCCCAATTTCGAAGGCTACGTTTAAGTATTACGTTGAGTTTCTCAGAATATGCCTAATCTTTTGGTGGAAAACGCCTCTTTATAACTAGGCTAATAAGTCAGCATTTCAACATAAATGCATCGTAGATCTGTATGTCTGTTTGTCTGTTTGTCTGTTTGTCTGTATGTGTGCCACAAACATTTTCGTAGTTAACGACCTCAATCCAAATTAGCAAACTAGTAAATTTTCTCGGAAATTCAACAGCCACAGCAATCGTTTTCAATATTTTCAATTATGTGTAAATATCAACTAGTATATACTAACATCCAATGATTCTATATATGCCAAGTATGTAAATATGTATGTTATCATATTGTTATTGCACTAAAGTCACCCTGTGTAAAAATGAAATAAAATATAAAATTATAACTCTTTACAACAGCTTTTCTAGACGCTTACAATCAAGTGTACAATTCGATGCTACATTCTCTATCTACTACATAGATACATGTATGTATGTACATATATGTGTGACAGCAGCAGCAAACACTTGCCTTTGAATACAAATCAGATAGTAGTTCAGCTATAAACGCTCGCTTCGTCGTGTTTATGTTTACTTAATGTCCACTGGAAACTGATAACACACTGGGTCTCAAATGAATTTCACCACAAACCGGGTCTGGCTGGTTAAGCGGCGTTTGAAAGCGGCGCTTAGCTCTAAATGCGGCGGAAAATTTATTAAAAAAAAATAAACAAAACGAAATTGATTA